>NC_133973.1:120868465-121188822 GCF_047716275.1 Strix uralensis
AGAACACTAACTGATCAATCAGTAATGCCCTATAATTGTGAATTACCAAAGGCAAAGGTCAGAAATATTTGTAAACTGAAAGTAGTCATTCTTTTCTAACTGTTCTTCCCTGATGCTTGTTCTTCACTATCTTCATATCAGTCGTTTTCCAAACCCATCCTAAGTTTGCAGTTGTTTATCCGATTTAAGTTGCCATGCTGATGAGTAAGCGTTATCAGCTGACTCAAACCTTCCAACAGAAGACATGAGATATCTACACTGGAGGAGGGAAAATGAACACGAGAGCCTGCTGAACTGTACCGAGTAGGTACCCTCAAAGACATCAAGTAATTTGACTGCTCTCTCCCACAGACAGAGTAACAGCAATCTATCAGTGGCAGATTATTTTTGGTTTTTTAAGCCCCTGCTCTAGGCTATTCAGACTTCAATCAGAGACAGATAAGTACTAACACACGATCTGATATCCTGTTTTGGTCTTCTCTCTAGCTCCTCCATTACACTTACTACAGGAAGCCTGGAAATGGAAGACTTTTTCCTCCTCCGTTAACGTTACTCCTCATCTCTAGGTTTGCTAGGTGAAGCAGTTTCACAGTAATTGAAGCAGTTTCATAGTAATTATATACAAGCTCTTCAAAGCTGCATCAGATATATGGTTGATACTTTAGTACTGTGCAGGAATATTTACCATATGGATATGGTTATAAGCATCTGTCAGCCCATCTTTTACTATCAGGTCTTCCAGCTTTACTCCTCCATAAGGTGTTGATCCTCTGCTCATTGTATAAGGAACATTAGACATGCTCTCCATTCCACCAGCAACCATTACATCCTGCTCAAAGGAAACAAGTTAAAATTATTAATAATGCAGTGTGTTCTCTGTGACTTCCTGTAGGAACAAATATTAGCAAAAGCATAACCATGGCTGCTTTATATTTCTGAGGAGTCCTAAAAGAGGAAAAAAAATCTTTATGCATTGAAAAAGCAAACAGCAGGAACAACAGCTGGAGACAGCTAATGCACCCTGACAGAACAACTGGACTTTTGTCTTGTATGCAGTTCTAGAAAGCTGCAACAGCCATGCCAGTCTCTTGCACTTTTACTTCAAAAGCTTCTGAGATCAAATTACAGGTCTAGCTTTAAACAGTTTCTTTTTCTGTAAATTTCTCATTTTTGTTCTTCATTTGCAGCTCCATATCCTTAGGGAACAAGCAACAGTCAGAATCTAAGAGACCAATAAGAAGAGACAGAGATTTACAAGTACCTGCAGTTTTACATGATATTGTTTCATCCTACTATGTAAAGATAGATGACTTATAGTACGGTTTTATCATCTGAAAAGGCCAGCAAAAGAGATGTTAATAATTAATGACTACTGAACTTGAATTAAGCTGAATCGTTACAGGCATTTATCAATTAATATACTTTTCAAGCTGAGACAAAGCAAACAGAAAAGCTACAGCAGCAAAGCTACAAGGGCCGTAAGTATACCTACTGTTCATCAGGCTATACCCCCAAAATCCCTAGGATCTCACAATGTGAAGAACAGACACAGTTGTGTTTGATGGCATATGCGAAATATGGATAAATATAAGAAAAATACACACACAGCAGTGTGAGTCTTTGAGAGTTCATCAGTGCTGTTAATAGAAATTCAAAAAGATTTTACACCAAAACAGCAATAAGATGAAAGCTTTTTTGGTTTCTTTAAATTAAAATGCAGAGAAATAATGGTTTGGTTCAGAATAGATCATAAACTAGATCCAGGAACAGTGACATGAATAAAGAAAAGAAAGAAGGCTGGAGACAAACTGGAAAGACAGATAAATTGGAAAGGCAGCTGAGAGATGGAAGCAGCAATAGATCAGAGGAACAAGAGTCCTTGGCATTTCAATTCCATAAAGTGAACGACTTGGAGACAGAGTTAATACAATTGTTTATATGAAGATGTACACTGGCTCAAGCCCCTGGGAACCATCCCTGACTTTCATATCACAGATACCTCACAGTCCACAGCCAGAAAGATAAACAAATACCAAAAAACCCCATAATTTATAGCTCTAAGAGACTAATAACTGGCTGAGTCTGCTTTTGCTGAGATGTAAATTACTAAAGCCAAATGTAGCTGTTTACACAGACACGCTGGGCCTCTGGTTTAAAGTCCAGTGACAAGACTTCCACCGACTTCGGCAGGCACTGGACGAAGTGCCATTCTCCGCAGAGCAAGGCCAAAGCAATAAGTAGTTGCTTAACTCAGCTATACTGTTATCTTCACAGAAGGGGCAACAAGACTTAAATATTTTACATTTGTTCTTAAAAAAAAAAAAAAAAAATTAAGTACATTTCTCACTTATGATCCACTTACTTTGTAAACCAAAAATATGTATTGAACTGACAATATCACTTCAGAGAAGGAGAGACATTGCCAAAATGCTTTTGAGTATGGAATTAAAAACAAAATTGAAATGTCTTTCTTCACATTCACACTTCTCCCATATTCTTTGCTGCACAGCATTTAACAGCTTGCTGAAGATGGTGTATTCTCCCATCCTCCCATTAAGTGATACTGCTTTTCCCCGTTGTAAAAAGAATCTTAGAACACAGTTGACAGAGATGAGAAAGTTCTCTTCAATGAAAAAGTGAATTCATCAACAATAGATTCCACTTCTTCTAAAACAATAAAAAAAGCCTGAAGCATCTTTAATGTACTTGGAAACAACATTGCTTTAATATATATATTTAATTCATTTAAGCGTTTAAAGTGTCTGAACGTCAAGATTAAATGTGGTTCATGAAAAAAATAAGTCTATAAAAATGTCTTTAATTTTTCAAACCAGAAAGCTTGAAAATTCCCTTAATTATTTTTTGGGGGTGGGGCAGGAGGTGGGGTGGGGGAAGAGCAACAGGGAAAGGATGTAAATACTAAAAAAGAAAATTTTTTTATTTACTCAGCTCTAAAAATACATCTGACAATTTCCTAACTCTAATACTTAGAATTCTTTTTTCTGTTTTATACCACAACACACTTAAGTGGCTATAAAATTAAGGTTGCATAAGTAAAACAAAACCTTGTTAATCAGCTTTATTATCCCAAGTCAAAACACAGCCCCAAATTGAAGAGCACAGTCATTAGTAGGACAGGATTTACAACATTAGTTCTGTGTTTTTTCCATAGCACAGCACTAAAATGCACATACCTGACTCCCACACATCAGACTTTGTGCTGCCATCATAATCGATTTCATTCCTGAAGCACAGACTTTATTGACAGTTGTAGTAGGAGTGCGGATTGGTAGACCTGAGTCAAATAAGTTGTACAAACAACTGTATTATTTAAAAGGTAGACTAACACTCTACTGGTGTCTCAGCAATACTTCATATGGGAATATTTTTTATCTAAGCCCAGGGTGTCCAGCTTGCACTATTTAGCCTGCCAGGGCAATTTATCCACCCTCAACCCACAGTTGCTATCCTTCTTGCAGACTCTTGTTGTTTCTCCCCTTCCAACAACAACCTTGTGGCAAGGGAGCAAGCAAATGAAGAATCAGAGACAGAAGATCAGGGAACTGACTCCAGAACTATTCCTCCTCCTGACACACCAATCCCTGCCTCTAAGAAGCATTCAAGCTTGAAAAGACATAAACAGGCTGTAGAATTCAGCAACTGGCAACAAAACAGACCCCAGAAGTATAGGGACTCTGAACACATGCAATACTGAACAAGACCAAAAGTGCTATGTGTCAGTGTCATTCACTCGGTTATTACTGAGTTGTTACTGTTACTGAGTGTTCATTACCACAGCTTTGGGCTCTGCTGTGTGCAGCTTGGCTCAAGACCATTGCACCACGGGCTCTGCCCTAGGTTTGCTCTCTAGTATTATGGCTCTGCTACCAGCGCATCACCTCCATACCAGCAGTGAGATGGGGAAACCAGCCAGGGGAAAGAAAAGAGCCATATTCATCCTTTTGTCTCACATGAAAGCAGTTCCTTCTCTTTTACAAAAGTACAGGGACAGAGCCAAGAAAGTATCGTTCTCCCCTGACCCACAGACTTTCCTAGTGTCATGCTAAGGTACGGAATCCCATCCTTACAGCAAAAGGGAGAAGAAAATAATTCCTGCACCCCAATAACATCTGCACTGCAGCTAATGTTTTAGAGTGAATCCTTCCAGTGACAGCTCCAGACTCCACGGGAAGATGAGTGTAATGACATACTCATATCTGCAGTTCATGGAAACTCACTGACCCCTTATCCAATAAGGCTTAAGAGTAATGATACACTGAAGAAGTCTGCTTCATGAAAGATTCAAAGAGCAGTATCCATCATTAGTGTAAAGTGCTCTGGAAGTAGCAGCCTGGTCTCCAATATTGTCTTCTCCAGATTCATCAAACACTGTAGGCAGTAGCATCCATCGTGTGTATGAAAACTGATTCCCAAGGATGCATGATGAGGCCCACATACATGAGCACCAATATAGCCTTCACCCACCATGGGTTAACAAACATACACAGACTGTCTTGACAAAAGGCTGGGCACCACTCTGCTTTAACTCACAGCTCAATAATCTACATAAAGACAGGTAAATCTGTCATAAAGACAGAAAACCTTTAAGCCCAGTATGAAGAGAATGAATACCTGCACCCAAGACTGCCTGTCTTGCTGGAGCTTGTCCTTGTCCAGCCTGCAAGACATTACCCATATACGCTTCTTTCACTTCTTCTGCAGGGATACCTATAAAACAAAATTTTTTTGATTTAAGATTTCTTTGCACAGAAAATGTAACTCCCTTTTATGGATCTTCCCATTGAAGATTTCTATCAAAGACTGATGAAACGTGCCATGTCCAACCTGTGTGCTAACAGCATGCAGGCCCCTGCTGGGTGCATCCCAGCTCTTTACCCTTGTACTCATGGAACACAGTGAACTGGTGACCCTCTCAAAGGAATTCTCTTGTTACCCTGCAGAACAAGCTACAGTTAGCTAACTCATAAACATTTCCAGGTCTCACTAGTCACCTCAATTTCCATGGATGGTTAAATGCACAAAACTTCCTACCTGCCACAACTATGTCTAAAGAAACAGGCTGGTTGGTTTGCTTAACAGGGGTGAGCCAAGGCCACAGCTAGCTGCCAACTGACAGAAGAGGCCTGTTCCTCCGCTGCATCTCTTGCAACTGCCCTGGTGTTCAAGTTCTTGTAATATGCTGTTTCAAGAAGACAGATTTGTAGAAAATTAACCCTTCTCTCCCCCCAAAAGACTTTTTTGCTAATTTGAATCCATCAATACTCACAAGGGTGTCCTACAAGCCTAAGTGCCCATGTAAAAAATAGGCAGGGAAAGGAAGGGCCACTGGTTTCAGCAACAAGTAGCCTTTGCATCAGCTTAGGTGTGTCATGAAACCCCACCCCAGAAAAACATTAGCATGTTCAATCAAATTTGGATTAGCAGAGATATCCCTAAGTAATATCCTGCTCCTAGAAGCAGCACTTAATTCAGGTTGAAACAAAGCCCAACAGTCAACTTTTCTTAAATACCATTTGTGGATAAAGACTTAGGAGTGCCACAGGAGCAAAAAACCCAGGACCTTCGTTTACCAAGCAATTTAAAGACACAGACTGATACTGTTCTGAGCCACTTGAGAGCTTCTTTGTCACAGAAAAAATATTTACATATACCTGCTCTGTCAATTGCTCCCTTAATTGCAATGGAACCAAGTTTAGTGGCTGGCAGTGATGAAAGAGATCCTTGGAAAGATCCAATCGGTGTCCTTACAGCACTTGCTATCACCACCTCCTAAGAGGAGAAGCACAGAGTAAAAGTCAGAGTCTCTCTCACATAAGCACGCATATACCAGTATTTTTTAAATTTATCCACTTTTACTCTTTCATCGATGTCACAGCTTCCCTTTTATCCTGCAAGTGCTTCAGAGCACTAAAATAATCTTAAAGCATGCAGCATAGGGAATAAATATAAGGAGATCAGTGTGCAGGACTACAGTCTTGGGATCATGGAGCTGTGGTGGGATGGCTCCCATGACTGGAATGCCATCACACAGGGATACAGGCTCTTTAGGAAGGACAGGCCAAGAAGACAAGGTGGGGGAGGTTGCCCTTTATGTGACAGAAAAGCTAGAGTGCACTGAACTCAGCCTTGGGGTGGATAATGCTTGCAAGAGTCTCAAAGGTCCTGGAGTGAAGGGTCGAAGAAAGGTGGCTAATGTTCAAGGATTACCCCTCCATGCTCAAGAGCAGTCCAGTCCAACAAGCACTAAGTCAGGTAAAAATGCCAGGAGGTCTGCATGGATGATCAAAATCCATACACAAAAGGAAGCAGACAGAAGGTGGAAGCAGGGACAGGGAACCTGGCAGACACTGTCCAAGCATGCAAGGACAGGGTTACAAAAGTCAAAGCCCAACTGGAATTGAATCTGGCAAGGGATGTCAAAGGCAACAAAAAGGACTTCCATAAGCACCTAGGATGCAAAAGAAAGTCTAGGGCCTGCTGCTGAATGGGGCATTGGACCTGGTGATGCAGGACATGGAAAAGGCTGAGGTATTGAATGCCCTCTTCACCTCAGTCTTCACTAGTAAGACCAGCCTTCAGGAATCCCAGGCTCCAGAGACCAGGGGGAAGGCTGCAGCAAGGAAGATGTACCCTCAGTGGAAAAGGATCGGGTCAGGGAATACTTAAGCAAATTGGATGTACATAAATCCATGGGCCCTGCTCAGATGCACCCACAAGTGCTGAGGGAGCTGGCTGATGTCTTTGTAAGGTCGCTCTCAATAATCTTGGAATGGTTACAGCAATTGTGAGAGGTGCCCGAGGACTGCAGAAAAGCAAGCATCACTCCTATCTTCACGAAGAGGAAGGAGGAGGACACAGGGAACTACAGGCTGGTCAGCCTCACCTCGATCCCTAGGAAGGTGATGAAACAACTAATCCTGGAAACCATTTCCAGGAACATGAACAACAAGGAAATCATCAGGAGTCATCAGCATGGATTCACCAAGGGGACATCATGCTCAAACAACCCAATAGCCTTCTACAGTGAAATGACTGGTTTACCAGATGAGGGGAGAGCAGTGGACAGCACTGTCTGCCTAGACTACAGTAAGGCTTCCAACACTGCCTCCCATAAGCTCCTCATAAAAGCTAATGAAGTAGGGGTTTGGTAAGGAGACAGTGAGGTAGATTCCAGACCCAGGGGGTGGTGATCAGTGGCATGAAGTCTGGTTGGAGGCCAGTAACTAGGGTGTTCCCCAGGGGTCAATACTGGGTCCAGTCCCATTTAACATCTTCACTAATGATCTGGATGATGGGACAGAGTGTACCCTCTGCAGGTTTGCTGGGAGGAATGGCTGAGGGTCATGCTGCTATCCAGAGGGACCTCAACAAGGTGGAGAAATGGGCTGACAGGAACCTCATGAAGTTCAGCAAGTAGGAGTGCAAAGTCCTGCACCTGGGGAGGAACAACCCCAGGCACCAGGACATGCAGGTGACCACCCAGCTGGAAAGTAGCTTGGCAGAAAAGAACCTGGGAGTCCTGGTGGACATCAGGCTGAACAGGAGCCAGCAATGGGCCCTTGCAGCAAAGGCAGCTGATGGCATCCTGGGCTGCATTAGGCAAAGTATTGCCCCCTGGTCAAGGGGGGTGATCCTTCCTCCCTGCTCAGCCCTGGTGAAGCCACACCTGGAGTGTTGTATCCATTTCTGGGCTCCCCAGTACAAGAGAGACGTGAACATACTAGAGAGTGTCCTACAAAGGGCCATGAAGATGATTAAGTGACTGGAGCATCTGACTATACACAAGGAAAGGCTGAGAGAGCTGGGACTGTTCATCCTTGAGAAGCCTCAGGGGCACCTGTAGTAAACTGGACAGAGGACACAACAGCCTTCTAAGTGTAACTGGCAAAAAAGGAAATCCAACTTTTATTCCAGATTTTGCAGTTAAGTGTGATTTGGGCATAAGTCACATCATCTTCAATGCAGATTTTTGTGATAACTTTTTTTATAACTCCAGTGATTAAGAAACAAATTTAAAACAGTGATTTATTGCAGTCAGATGGTGCTTTATACTTACATTTAAAGTACGCTGTGATACATAGCCACGGCTTGTATACTTCAAAGCCTGAAAATAAGAAAGTCCTCTGAATGTCATATCAAGAAAGCCAATGCCATGACATTTCAGTAATGTACCATTCTCATAGAAGTCATTATTTTAAAAAATAGTATCTAAGAAACACTGGAAAATATTAAAAATCATAGCATGCCTTTTAAAAAAAATGTAGCCTAGTACACAGCCTCACCATGACATCTGTGTTAAAATATTTTCTGAAGAATAAACAGATACTCTTTTAAAAACAAAACCCAATTAATTTTGGCTAAATCTGTTATGTATACATATAACATATGCCTAAACCAGGGAATGGGTGGTGCTATCTTGAAAAAGTTTACTAGTCCCTCCATCTACTTCTCTGGACTTCAGTTCATTCATCCCCATCATTAACTTCATTGCTTTTTAAACAGTGGCGGTTTGTGTCTACAGCTTCATTTCATTAGCATTTCATGAACAAAAATAAGGATAATGAACTCTGAATGCTACAAAAACGATGATAATAAAACAAAACCAAGAAAAAAGAAAAGGTATCACCTGAGCAGATTAATTTACCAGCTACTAGCTTCATCTAATTCAGCAGTGTAAAGATACAAAAATACATCTGTAGATATTGTTTCAATATACTAACAGAATGATCTTTCAATTAGTGGTTTAAGCCACTTAGCCATTTCCTTAGACATTTCAGCACACTAGAAACTTCTGGTCATCACTGAATTGCAGCTAAATGAATACTAATTAAATACTTAAGGACACCACAAAAACACCATCAATTTTATAAATTAAAGAATGCCTATTTTGTATCCACAACATGAAAATTTAGTCTGTTTCTCTCTTCATTTGATGACCTTCAGCTAACAAAAGACAGACTTTTTCCCACTGTTTTTCAATTAGTTGGGGTTTTTTTTCCAGCTCAGGTTGTAACAGCCAGCAGAAAGTTTAACTTAAAACTTCTCCCTGAAAATGAATTATGTCCCTGCAGGGCTTTAATAACTGGGCTTCCAAGGGTTAGTGTCAAAAAAAACCCCTAGCAAAGTAACGTGGCCTTACTAGACAACACCTGAAGTTGATCTTTGTAGTAAACTGGACAAAGCACACAATAGTCTTCTAAGTGTAACTGGCATCTGCTAGTGGCGTTCGTGCTCTGTGTCTATTACAGACTTTTAAAAGAACCAAAACACTTATACAGCTGGTAAAACACAACCTTCAGCTTTGCATATGGCAATACTGATACAATCCAGTGCAGTGCAGATGCTTTACCTGCCCTCTTCTTCCTAGCACCGCTCTCCATACCGGGACAGGGTCCCCAGCGCTCCAGGCAAGCCAAGCGCCCCCGTCAATGAAGCCAGCAGGGCCTCAAAACAACTGTGCCCAGCGGCTTTTGGGGCAGGAGCACTCAGTATCTCACCTCCCAGCTGTCCTTCCGATGAACCTACCTCCGGCACATCAAGGCAGCACATTTGCCCACCCGATCCCCCCCCGACCCTGGCTAGCACAGGCCTTGGACAGCTGCTACGCGTCCTTATCGCTGAAGCAGGTAACAGACGGATACAGGGGCTCTGCAGGGCAACGAAGTACGAAGGAACGCGCTGCAGAGCCGGGCCAGGGCCCTGGCCGGCCCGCTGCCCTCCCGGCGCTGACAGGCGGCTGTAAGGCCCTGGAAAAAGCCGCTCTCAGGATCGCGGCTAAAGGTCCCGCCGGGCTTCGCGCGGTGCCCGGCGCGGGGCTGCCGAGGCGGGGGGAGCCGCCCTTCACCGAGCCGGCGGTTCCGGGGCAGCGCGGCCTGCCCAGCCCCGCAGGCCGCGGCGGACACCGGCCCCGCTCCCCCGGTCGAGGGCCCCGCCGCTGGAGCCGGCCCAGGACCCGCTCCCGCCCCTCAGCTCCTTCCCGGGCCGGGGACTCCCTCCCGTCGCGAAGCGCTGCAGGGGCGAGGTGAGGGGGGAGTCGCCTTCCCCGCCGCGGGTGTGACCTTGGCCAAGACTTTCCGGGCCCCGCGGCGGGGCCGGGGCTGCACAGGGAGGGAGAGGGGAAGGGCCGGGGCCCGCGCCGCCCGCCTCACCCGCAGCAGTTCTGCAGCCAGGCGCCGCCGGCCCAGCATCGCCACCGCCGCCATGCTCCCGCTAGCTGCCCCCGTCACCTTCACCGCCGCCCCCGCCGCGGCCTATAGCCGCCGCCGCCCCGCCCCCCGCCCAGCTCCCATTGGCCCCGGGCCTGCGGGCGGTGCCAAATGCGCCCCCGCCATTGGCTAGGCTGGAAGGCGGGCCGCGGCCTCAGCGGGGCGGAGCCTTCAGCGGGCGGGGCGCAGCCCCTGAGGCGGTGAGGGCGGGTGAGCGAGCGGCGAAGCTCGGCGGTGGGTGTCCGACCGGGGCCCGGCAGCTCCTGCCGCCTCCGCCCTCCCTGGGAACCCTTTCTGCAGCGAGAGGTGCATTTCTTTCATCGCCGGTGCTGCTGCTTGGGGAGCGGGGCGGAGGTGCCGCCGCCCGCCCTGAGGAAAGGGAAAGGGACTGCGGAGGGACAGCCCCGGGTGCGGGGCGGACAACCTCAGGTTCCGTGCCGAGAAGAAAAATAACTAGTAACGAACGGTATGAAGACAGAACGGAAGAGCCTTGCGGGGCGAGAACCAGAGCCCGGGGTTCTCTCCGCTCCCCAGGGAAGGGGAAACACTGAGGCTGCGCTCCGCCGGTCCTCGGGCCAGCCCCCCGCCCAACCCACGCTTCACTGTTAACCTGAAATGAGCCACAGAAACCTATCCCCAGGTGGAACCCGTATGAGAAACATACCTGCGCAGTTACAAGGTCTGTGGGGATGGACATGCTGGAATATTTCTGAGTCTGGGGCTCTTTGTAGCTGCATGCCGTTTTCAGAAAAGCCAGCAAATTAATTCCCCTTAAACTCCTTCCTGTCTAGCCCTGGCATAAACATCTAATGGTGCTACCTCAGAATTCAAACCTGGCTGAGAACCATCTTGGCAGCTGCCTTTACAGAAAGGTTGGTACCCGCTCGACCTCAGCTCGATCTCAGGCTGCCCATATCAGTTCCAGAGCCTTCCCTGCACTTTGCTTTCCCCCCTCTGCCTCCAAATCTCGATTTCTAGATGAAGGCCAGTATTATATCTCTATAGCTGCCTGCCTGACAGTACCTCTCTCCACTTTGTCTATCCAACATGCACAGAGCTAGGCCAGGAAAAGCCTGGTCCTTCCTGGTCTTGAGCTTTATATCTCAAAAGAACAGGCTCAAAAGACAAGATGACATTATCTGAATTGTGCTGCTGCACACCATCTAGGACAAGCAGTCCTGTATTTCTGATCAGTCTTGCTTACCTTCTCCTTAGCTACTTTTTTGATTCCTGAAGGAGTTAGCACACCATCTGTCAGACTAACCCATGATTGACTGCTGTATTTCCTGGAGTTGATGTCTACAAGCCACGTAAGGCAGCATTTACTTGCATCTTTCATTCCCTTCAGTCCACACCCTGGAACAAATGCCAAGAAGCATGCTTTGGATATAGCATCTGGAAAGTTAGAGTATCTCATCAACTTGTCACCATCCGCTTGCTATCTTGACTGATTTGTTATTTTCTTTTCACATTGTAAAACTAACATTAATCAAAACTGCTTCAGTTCATTTTTTATTCTACATCTCATTCATTTCCCTTTGAGAGAGGATCTCACTTTCTCTCTGCTCTCAAAAGTAAAATACTTCTTGCTTTCCATGTATGTCTAAAGATTCTCCAGACACGTGGTGAGAGGCTGATAGGAACTGGCACAGATGAGGGAAGCATTTGTACTCTTTTGCTTCCTTGGCTGTCAGTAGCTGATGTTCTGAGAGTTTGACCGATCTAGTCTAGACCTTTGATTTAGAGCCAAAGTTTTCAAGTACAAACCAGAGATAACACAGGAACTAACAAATATTGACTCAGGAAGAACTGAAGATTTTACCCTGAAAATATGTATGTATCATACAGGAACAACGTCCAACTTTGTTGGATGAGGATACTTTCCAGAAATGAGTAATGCCAAAAACTTATAGGGGGGAAAAAAAAAAAAAAAGGAAAGCTCTTACTTTGCCTTTACTCCTGCAGTATATGGCCCTTTCTCAGGGATACAATGTGCTAATGCACAAGGACTAACATTTGTATTAGCCAGAAAGGAACTTGGACTCCCAGACATATTAATTAATAGCCCCTTTATTGGAGCTCACACGAGAATGAAAAAGAGGACAGTAAAGATAATCTTACCTCCCTTCAGATGCTGGGAACCCTGAGTTCTGCAGCATCAGACACACCTCCAGTCAGGGTACAGCTCGTGGTGCAGATCCTGTCTGTGGAAAGATTCCCCAATGTTTTGGTTTTTAGAGGTCTTGTAGGATCTTCTGAGAAGAAAACAATCCTGGTCAACATTCCTGCTGTCAAACAGAAGGATGTTCACACGAGAACACACTGCTTCGCTTTCAGATAAAGACAACATGCAGGTGCTGCAATTGCCAGTGCCAGGAGGAAGCTTCTACAGGTTCCTGCGTTACAATTAGCTGGCCAAGTATTTTCTGTGGCGAGGGGATCTGTGCGGCACACGACAGGCCAGAAGGCCAACCCGCACCTGCGCCAGAGCACAGCATAGCTCGTGCTGTAACATAACCTGCGCCTTCTCAGGTTAACTGGCAGGTGGGTCACTAACTCCCTGATGTACAATGGTCTTCTGGTTAGAACACTGCTGAAATATGACTGTCATAGCGTATAGAGCATCACGTCCCTGGCCTAAAGGGTAAGCAAAGTTATGGGGTAATTCACCAGTTTTCAGCAACGTAAGTATTAACTCTGTGGGAATTTAGAAGATACAACATAGCACTATAATATTTAATATGAATTTAATTGTTCTGCAACTTCAAGTCTTCAACAAGATGACAGATATCCTTGAAATAACATTAGTTTAAAAGTTAGTCTGAAGCTGCGCAAGAACTCCAGTGCATACAGAAGCTAAGTGAAGAAAAAAGAAATATCTCCTGCCAAGAGTTAAATATATTTCAGGATACAAATCCTCTAATGCAGTATCAAAAAAAATACAGAAAGAATGCCTTTAATAGGTCAAACAAAAATCCATCGCAGCCAGGATTTCCTGTGCGCATGTGAGTGCCCCGAGACACACTATGGTGCAGTCCCTCTCCCAGCAGTTCGGGCTGCACTTTCCCCCACATCTGCTTATTTACACCCTCCCTGTCCTGCCCCCACAACGGTGGCAGGATGCCCTCACCAGCCGCCTTCTAGCCCCAGCCAAACGGCCATTCACACCACCACCAGGAGAAAGCTGGCGGGGCAGTAGGAAAAACCCTTTTGCCTGTGGGATCTGCGTTCCTCCCCGAGGCAGTGGCCGGGGCTGCTTGCACACCTCCAGGAGATGGTGAGCACTGACAAGGGTGCTCCCATTTTACATCTTTGGCCCTGGTCCAGTGGTGTTCATACATATTCCTCCTCCACCCCTGCACCTGTTGCTGCCTCTGGTCAATTAGTTACCTCCCCCCCCCCCCCCCCCCATCTTTAGCCCCTTTCCTCTGTGAGGGCTTTAAGATTTTTCAGGATAATTCATATGCAGGAGAATTCAAGAGCTCAGTAGGGATTAGGAGAGGAGCACGTCCTACAGCCACTGCTTGAGGCTGAGCAGAAGAGCCAGGGCACTTTCTCTGGACTTCCCCAGCATCCACCTTCACTGTTTAGTGATGTTAGATGGTATAGGCTTGGCTTTATTATCTGTTACCCATGAAATCGTCCAACCCTTTTTGAACCTGCTGATACCTGTGATCTGCATCCCCAGCATCTCCTGGAAACAAGTCCTCTTTTAGGGTTTTAAACCAATTTTCTGCTGATTTTATCAAGTAGCCCTAGTGCTGATGTTCCAGGATTCTGTGAAAATAGTTCTGCCCTACTCTCTGCCTGCTTTTGTAAAGCTCAGTCACATCCATGGTTGTAGTCTCCTCTCCCAGCTGGAGGCCTAACTTCCCCAGTTCCATGGCAATTTGGTTTCCTTCATACCATTTGGTGTGGAACCTAGTCAAAAGATGCTGGCAACCCACCAGTCCCCTGGCACCAAAGCTGGTTCTAGCACTAGGTGACACACCTTGGCCAGCAGCTCTGTTTCACAGCTCCGTTCCTTCAGAAGTGATGGCTGAATTTCATCTGGGTTGGGGTGCCTTACTGACATCTAGCATACCTGTTTGGTGCAATAAATCCTGCAAATGTACCTTAGCTTGAGATAAATTCTAACTGCCTGCTACAAAAAATGCAGGAGGTGTTATTTCCTTTATGTTTTCAGTAGTAGAAATCAGTGACTGCAATAGATGGCAAATCCCAAGCTGTATGTACATAATATTAGACTGCGGTCTTAAAAACAGAAAACCATACTGCATTCCCTTATTTAATTCTTTCAGCATTTCTTCTCACCATGAACAGCTAACTTTGTACTAACTTCATTGCTAATTTCAGTGTTCAGTCTTTTGGATTATTAAAACCAACCACACTGTGCTGCTCCTCCTTAGCTCAGGAGATGAGATTCGCTTTGACCATGCCCCAGATCAGCGGATCAAAGCAGCAGCCTACATGCCCCCAGTCATTCTCTCTTACAGGTGTTTCAGATAGCACACAAGAGTTGGAGCACAGGATCCAACTGAAGGTACATACTGGGTTTCCATCACTAGAATAAATGAGGATGAAATGCAGGCACCATGCCTACACCTAGAGAGAGATGTTGAGATTGTCTAGAGAGAGGGTCTAGAGCACAACTGGGGTTGTTTAGCCTGGAGAAAAGGAGGCTGAGGGGAGACCTTGTCACTCTCTACAACTACCTGAAAGGAGGTTGTAGCAAGGTGGGTCTCAGTCTCTTCTCCCAAGCAGCAAGCAATAGGACAAGAGGAAATGACCTCAAGTTGTGCCAGGGCAGGTTTAGATTGGATATTAGGAAAAATTTCTTCACCAAAAAGGCGAAGCATTGAAAGAGGATTCCCAGGGAAGTGGTTGAGTCACCATCCCTGGAGGTATTTAAAAGAGGTGTAGATGCAGTGCTTAGGGATGTGGTTTAGTGGTAGACTTGGCAGTGTTACATTTATGGTTGGACTCAACGATTCTATGATTCTCTGATTGTATGTTGACAGGTAAAGCAAAGAAAGTAAAAAATAAAGCCAGAAGAATGCAGCAGGTTTGGAACCATTTAGATCAATGATTCTACCTAAACCGCGATCAATTTACACTGGTAGGAGTTCATTCAGCTAAGTAACTCCTGTGATAGCTGGCTTATTTCTAGAGAACAACTCCATCTGGAAAACCACTGTTGTGAAAGCCTACACTTTGCCCTAACAGAGGAAAAAAAAAATTTGGAAATAATGGCAGCCTGCTATCCAAGTTCTGCCTGCATGAGCTGTCAGTCTGCAAATTGCCATGCACACTGAATAGTCACTCAAAAATAGTTATTTATTCCATACAAATAGTTCTAACCTTCACATGTATCAGAAAGCACAAAACACTGATGTTAGCTGGGGCACTTAAAGAAAAAAAGGAGTTGAAATGTAAAAAGAGATTCACATTAAAAGGCAAGGACAAGCAGAGAAGAAAAGCCATTACAGTAAAAGCACTCCTTCATGCAACTGACTGTTCCCACATCACTGTTTGTTTACTGCAGGATCAGGTACCTGAAGGTCCCAACAATCTGGTGACACCAGTAATTTTCAGTGACACTCATTTATAAGTAATTTCAGACACAAATCAACCAAAACACTCAGCAATTCAAGTACATCCCAGTAATTACAGAGAGAGAAAACCCTTTTTAAAAAATGCTATGTTAGGCACCCTCAGCCATTTTTGGCATAGCAGGCTTTGATACATTTAAACTGAAAGACTACAGCTCACCTTCAAATAGAATTTGAAAGGTGAAACAGCTCTACATATAACCTTAAGTACTTGAAAAATCATAACAAAGAAAAACTGGAAGTCTTTAGCTTTCTGAAGTACTCTGATCATAACAGACTTCAGGACTCTGAATCCTGCAAATTTCATAGAGCAGCATTTTCAAGGAGCAGCACCTGAATTCAACTTAAAAATTTTGCAGGGGAAGACGCCAAAATATCTTGCTAAATGAGTAGTTTTTTATATTACATTTTTATTTTGCAAGAAAATAAATTATACAACTTAAAAAATAAAATTCAAAAATTAAGCAGTACATCAAAATAGTTCAGCTGGACTGCCATACAGAAACTACCACCATTCAAAATTGTACAGCATTATTATCTTGGTAGTGGCACACATTCAAAATTGTAAATACCATACGTAGATAAGATATTACAACTCAGGAACTCAAGTTTGCTCAACACTCCAGACTACATATAGTGTATATGACAGGAAAGCTTTCATGTATTGTTTATTTCACAAATATGACCTCAAAGAATTACAAAGATAGCATCCCAGTCATTTAGATGAAAATAGAAAACAGTTTGAGTTTAAGATAGCAAATCTTTCTGTAAAACTATCAAATCTTTTTGCCAATTGTATTTTTAAAATTTGCACTTTACAGGACAATGGCATCCCAATGCAAATAAATGCAACATGTGAATATTCAAAACATTTATATTAACTTTAAAAAGGTGAAAACGAGAAAGTCACATTGTCGTTTGGAAATGTAATTGCATTACAGTCATAACAAATGAAAGATAGATGAGTAAAAATAGAAGCTAGGGACACCAACTATGGAAAGAGGAAAATGGAAGACTTCAGAATTGAAACTGAGATCCTCATCAAGTTCTTGGGACAGAGAAAGATTTAACAGTATGTCTTAATTAAACCCATTAAGAGTGATTTTTTTCCCCCCCCCTCTTCTACACCAGATTTCATTCCATAGCTATTCACCGTGGCAGTGTGTGTGGCAACATGTTTTTCAGATGCAGCACCTCTTTAAGCTAGGTCTTTGGACATACATATTCATAGCTAAAAATTGCAGCCTTAAAAGTGCATTGTTGCCATATTGCAAGTGAAGAATAGTTCATTTTCATTTAGGTATGAACTCTACCCTCCCCAAAAGAACAGTTCACCCCAGATATCTCCCTGTGCCCCAGGTGATACTAGTTTTAAGTGCATATTGGTGAAAGTGACCTGATGAAGGACGCTAAACGTGATTCTGCATCTTTAACAGATTTGCTGGTGTGAGTCTCAGATTTAATAAAAAAACCCAACATCCATTTCCGGTACATATTTAAAGAAAAATGACCATGTCATAGGCACATTACCAATTCTATTTCTGCATCCCAGGTGTTGAGAAATATATAGGTAACATTTAGGTTGTATTATTTTATACTTACTAGTTGAGGAAACATGTAGCTCCTTAGCTTTGAGCAACCTGCTGCTTTCTGCATACACTCCGGCTTCCTAAACAGTTGTATCTGAGATGCAGTCTCTTAAACTTCTCCCTCAAATCTAAATCCATGGCTTCAAAATCAGCATTACACCCTTTGCAGCTCCTTCTGCATGACAATTTCACACCTGCTTTTCTCTGGTTATGGGCTGGAATTTTTTATGTTGACAAGAGTGTGCTCAGACTCAGTCATGTTTTCCCCCAATTATCCCAAGTGAGCACTTGTTACTTTTAAGTTACAAAGACTGAACGTCTTGCAGTTCAATTTTTATTAGAATTTCGGTTTTAATGTTCAAATAGTTTTACTGGTTAACTACACGGAGCATCACTTGCTTTTGATTCTGAACTGCAACACCACAGGGCCAACATAAAAGATTACTTTTAAACAGCATCCACTTTTGAGTTTCAACAAAAGCATGTAACATAAGCTGTGGGATTTCAATCAGTTGTAACCAGCCAGGTCTCAATTTCTCTCCATCTCTTGTTCATGAAACCCTCACTACCAAGAATTTCCTACTCGGATAGATGTCCAAGTACACACTGTTCTCAGGCAGCCACACTGGCATTTACACGAGTAACAGAGCACGCAGCCTGTTTAAGGGTCCAAACAGCCATTCTTGTAGTTTGCTTTTAAACCACTCTTACTGTAAACTTTACTGCAACCATGTGAAAGCAAAACTCCTCCTCTTACTTACTGGAAGGTTTTCTTTTTTGATTAAAGTTAATTGTATCCTCTTCCCCCTTTCAATCATCAAAGACAGTAAGACCTTTAGAAGTTGTACTTGAAACTGGTTAATTAAAAATATTCGCACAGTTGCAATTTATAGAAGAATATACAGAACTGAGTAAAGTGCAACTTACCTTTTGTCCCAAGAGAGGCACTCTGCTCCAGTGATTCATGTTATCAGTCCAGTACATGCTGGGACCTTTCAGAATAGCAGAGAGGCAGGCAGTGCCAAACAACTACTTCAGATGATTGAAAACAGAAGAGGTAACATTAAAAAGCTGAAATTCCTGATGTGTATTTGGCACTCTCTCTGCATACACTAAACAAGGTATTTTTCCTTCGCTTTTTACCATTTCGTTAGAATTGTATTTTCTACCCTGCCAGTTTCAAAATAAAAAGCAGTCGGTTTGTTTTTCATAGAAAGATGTTGACTTCTAAGGAATAAACCAGCTGAATTGGATTAGCCTTGCATGTATCTATAAAGTCACCAATAAGGAATTAGTACAGGGATCTTCAAGTGTTATCTTCTTTCGGGGGGAATTGTGCATCAATTATTTTCAATGCATTCAGATATATATAGTCATACTTAAATATTTGGAATACAAATATTAAATGTACAAGGAAATACACTTAATATTTCTGTTCAGTATAACAGACCCACCCATGAAAACTGCCTTTGAAGTGAAGTATCATTCAAGAAAGCTTTACCTTCTCAAATAGGATTGTAGCAAATCAGCTGTCCAAACAAGGTAACAAATAATGTATATCCACTTGTTTACAGCAAACAATTTAAAAACAATGATCTCCTGCTTAAGGAAAAATATCACCCATGACTTGGAATTATTTTTATGTCACTTATGTGTCAATTATTAAAATCCAGTTACTAGATTGAAGCACTGCTCTAGCCAACAGTTTTAACTGTAACAAATACGTATCAGTTGTGATGCGTTTGTGTCTCTCAAATGTTATTACATATAAAGGATCAAAAGGTGGACAGTACATTACTCCGTTGATCCAAAACACAAAAGTGAAAGTGCTACTTCTAGTCCTAATTGCATTTAAAAAAAAAAAAACCAAACCAAAAAAAAAAAACCCCAAACCCAAAACAAAACTAATAGCAGTTCCTCAGTGCATGAATATTTGAGTATTTTCTCCTTGTGCAAGTACTGGTCATCTAAAAACCCAAACCTGTATTCTTCCTGGTGGGTGTAAATCAAATCTACTTTAAAAAGTTCACAATGGGCTCTTCATGAATGCAAGTTTCCCACAAAACAGCATGCTGTTAAAAGTGTGCAACATGAAGGGAATGCCATCATGCTAGCTGAAAGAGATTGGCAAAATAGAGTCCTCTGTAAGGTAAGGCAGGGATTTTAATACGTAACGAAAGTCAAAACAAGTCCTTCTGCAGCACAAACTGTTGCAGCTGTCTGTCCAAGCACCCTTCAATTTATGTTCTCAACATCCTGCAAAGTCCTCAAATTATGCCATATATATGAAGGTGTTGATATCCGACTCATCTCTTCTGATATATTTGTGCTCTATAAGCCACTCAATTTGCTCTTTTATCATTTTCTTTTGTGGCAAGAACATGTTTTTCAATATTTCTACCAGTTCAGTCTGAAGCTGGGCATTAGTAATTTTCTTCCGCATTTTCATTATTTGGATGATAGCCTCCTGGTAGGGGACAAGAGAAAAAAAAAATAATTTTTTTGAAATGCCTGGGTGAAGTGACAAAGTGAAAACAGCATTAATACAGGGCTCCTGGTAAGGCAAGACAGCAATAAGTCTGTATTTTTTCCCTTAAAAAATCAGATATATGCTGTATTTCTTAGCCTAAGTAGATACTAAACTGCTTTTACAAAGAAGTTGATAAAGGAAAAGAATGAAGCACTGGCAAGATGCAAGAGATAAGACAAGTCCAGACAAAGGAGAATCTGCAGTTAAATACCTAGAGTGTTAATTACTCACTAAAACCTAATGTTCATTCACTCTCTGAGCAGAAGTCGTCCTTTTCCAGGGTGGCGTGTGATATACCTTGTGAATACCTCATGAAATGCAAGCTTAATGTCAAACTGGAAATCAGAAGGAGCTCTCCTTTCATAAATACAACCAGGCACTAATCTGTCTGCTGGAAGCATGGCCAAGATATTAAATCAGGTGGTACAATTAACAATGAGCACGGCCTAGAATCTAATCTGACTGATAGAA
The DNA here is from genome assembly GCF_047716275.1 of Strix uralensis. NCBI lineage: Eukaryota > Metazoa > Chordata > Aves > Strigiformes > Strigidae > Strix > Strix uralensis. The sequence goes on from NC_133973.1 coordinate 120,888,894, forward strand.
CAGACCTGCAATTTTAAGTTAAGATAGGATTTTCGAGACTCCATTGTAGGTAATGATCTCTGATGCCCGAAAAAATTCAGGTTTGGTTGGTTTTTTTTTGGAGCTGTCAGCTCAAAAGATCTGACGTGAGTACCTGACTGAAGGACAACCAACCACAACGCAGGAAGCTGCAGTTTGTACATCTAAGATGTACTTACATACTTTCCCTCTAAAGAGAAGGCCTCTCAAAAACTCATACTGCTATTACTAAAGCGTGATCCCATCTCTGAGATTACTCTCTTCATACAGTGCAGTCAAAGAGATCTCAAGATCAACAATACTGTCTGTTGATGTTGGTGGCTTGTCAGTCAACTTTACCATCTGCTGCTGCCACCCACCACTACACTGTTATGCCTTCACTGCTTAATATCTGCTTTGTCCTCTTTAAAAATGATGACCTGGTACATCAGAACAGGAGGCTGATAACTACAAGTGCACAAACACACAGGCAAAATCCAGTATTCACAAAGGATCCATGCCAAATAGCAAAAGTCAGTTCCAGTGGGATTCAAAAGCATTCATTTCATACATCAACATCCAAATGCGGACAGCATGCCGCAGCGGTAATACAACAGGGTACAACAGAAATAGGGTTAATTTTGTAATTCCTCTGGCAGTGTACTTGCCTGGGTTCGCAATATTCTTAGCTGGACTATTCCTTCATTTTCCTCTTCCCGCATTCTCTCTGTAGTAAGTTGCAATCGACCAATCAAATTTATCTTGCCCCTTTTCTGAACTTTAGCATTTTTTCTGAAAAAGTTGTATTGTATGAAGATAAGCAAAAAATACATTTCAATTAAGGAATTCATGTTAAACTTAAATTACAGCAGCAAGAAGTACCATCACATATCAAATATTTATAGGCTACTAGCATTGCAGCAGTGAGATAGCTGGCTGACAAACCAAAACTCAGCACCAATATCTCCACGCAATAAAACCTGAATACACTAGCATTACAAAAAAATCCATCAGCTGAAACTGACAGCATCCAAAGTTTAAAATAGCAATAACTTTTCAAGAATAAAATTTCAGAGAAATATATTTCAGTTTAGTTATATAAAACTAGAGTTCTTTGGAGGAAGTTTTTACAACAAAGTTCAGGAAAACAGACTAGTTAATATTCCATAAAAAGAACTGTCTCTCTAGCAGAAAAAAAGGGACAAACACCAGCTATTGTAACAAACAAAGCTGATGGCATTCTTCAGCGGTCACCCACAAACTTTCTGTCCCTTCTGCCAGGCCCTCTCATCATTTCCCGAAGATCACAGTCCTGATGACAGGATGAAACATCATGGCCCTGGGCAAGAACAAAAGCCCCAGGAAAGCAGACTCATCACCTCTCTCCCTCTCCACAGATCCAGATGTCCAGCTGCTACTGAGAATGAGGCCCAGAATCTGAGGTTGCTATCAAGGAGACAGTTCTAATCATAGTCATAGAGAGAGGCAAAACCCAAAGTAAAACATGCTGAATGTTACAGACCATTTAGATATTCTCTCTTTATGTTCTGAAGGATTTCAAAGCACCAGTAAAAGAGCACTGCAATTCTCACTGAAATAAAGACACTCCTCTCCAGTGAGAGCCACACCAAAAAGTCTGGCTTTTGACAGCATACCATATTATTAAGCAGTATCACTTCCTTTTTTAACTCAGCACTTTGGTGATGAAACTCTGTGTGTGTAATAACCAATACAGCACTAGTGCTCTGCTTACATGCCATTCTTCCTATATGAAATCTTATGGGCTCATTAGTAACAGGAAGATAGCAAAGCCTCCGATTTTGCACCTCATCCTATGGTGTTTAAGAAATTTAATTTCACAGAAAAGAGAATCATAGAAACATTGGTCTGAAGGGGCTGCTGGAGGTCATCTGGTCCAACCACCTACTTGAAGCATGACTATCACCAAAACTAAGTGAGGATAAGGGCAGCAAAGCATGTGTCTAGCTGAATCTTGAAAAGTTTCAAGGATGGAGGTTAACTTAAGTGAATTCCTTTAGTTATAAATTAGTACATTATTATTTTACTTTTCAAACATCATCTTACATTAAACTGAACTCCTGGTTCACCGAGAAGAGGGTTCCTTCTGTAAAGTCTTTGGGTGAATTGACTTGAGGTTCATACAATAAAACCTGACGTTTCAGCTTTGGAAATGCTACAAGAGACTACAGAGAAAAGGGGAGGGGAAAGAATGAAAATGAAACACCAGACTTTCTAAATGGAAACAATTACTTTTTAAGAACATAGTTCACTGCTGTGCAGACTGTAGTGAGGGAACCACGCAGCTGCCTTTGAAGCTGCTGAAGGGCAACACAAAGATACTAGTAAAACCAGAGAGGGGACACAGTTTACCAAATCTCCTGAAATGGGTTAGCGTAAGTAAAATCATACAAAGAAGTAAAATGCACAAACTCAGAGCTACAGAAGTGGTGTTAAGTCTGATTTACATGATTCCTCTCTTTATTCTTGAGCTCAATAATTAAAAGTCTGATAGAGCAAACACTGAAGTTATTTTTAAGCAACATGTATTTATCAGGTGCCGCTGATTTCCTAGAATTAGACCTGTCCCACACCACAAACCACAATCATAACTGCGTGCTTTAGGCAGCATATGGTCAAAAAGATCTTGCTGTTTCCAAAAACTTAAGTTCAATAATATTGGTAGAGAGAATGTGTTAATGTAACAGCTGTGTCTGCTCAGCAGTAGTGCAAGGAGCCAGCATTACAACTGGTTAATTAGCAAGAAAGGCGTTCACATTTCAATTTCAAAGTGTTATCTGACAGTGCTTTAAAAATACTAATCCAGTATTTCAGAGTACAATTATCAAGAAGAAATCTGTTTCAAGAGAAAGGGAAATACCCATAAAGTCCTCCTAAGTTCTGCATCAGGGAGTTCAGTTGCCAGTTTAAGATTTTCAAAGCTGATCTTCTCTCTGGGTCTTTGGTTCCACGCAAACAGCACAGCTAGCTGAAATGTTGTTACCTCCAAGTCATACTGGCCAACCTCATTCTTAAATGTTATCTGTGAACAGAATGACAATTTTACTTGTAAGCCTTTTGGGATCACAAGCTTTCTTACTACTATAAATACACAGAAAGTACAGTCATTGAGGCTGATACACCAAAACCGATACACTTACAATTCCATTAGACATGAGGTGGTGCCAGTGCAGTTTTCTACCGCTGTGATTCTTTTTATAAAATTCTTCAACTTCTGGGATGAGATCTTCTAATTCCGTGGGTAGCGAGACAAACACTTTTTCAGAACTTCGGGACCAGGCACCAGCATTTAAAATTTTAATATTCACAGAGTCAGCTGTAAGACAATACTGAACTCTATGAATCTCCAGGTATAAAAGACAGATAAACAAAATGCCTTTTTTTTTTTTTTTACTGTAAACAAAATTATGGAGGACTGAATTCTCAGAAAGCAGCAGGGTGTCTACCTACTTAAACATTAAGGTACTCTATTTATGCACCACTGGCTTTCTGCCAGCAACACTGATTGAAATCTGTGGGGTTTTTGGCTTCCCTCTGCAGAGCTCCTTAAGCCCTGATGCAGCTTTATAGTTGATGCCTGTAAGCACTACTCAAGGGTTTTCAGCAGCAGCAGGTCCAAAACTGAATGTTCCTCAGCCTCTCTCATCAGTGAAATTTAACCTCAGAAATGTGATTTAAGCTCTACATAGCACACACCCAGCTCTTCTGCTGGCAGATGAAGGAGCAGAGCATGAAGCACTCATGAAGAATGATGAGGGCATAAAAGAACAGAGTAGTGCAGGATTCACCTGGTTGATACTGATTCAAGCCCCTGCTTGGAATTTATCTACAAGAGTAGGGAGTCTGTATCTACAAGACTGCTCATAATGAAAACTCACAATAACTTACAGAATTGTATAGCTCTAGTGTCAATTGTAAGAGAAAGCAGAGTCTACAGACACTTCCAGTCTAGGGGTAACAACGCCCTGAAGACTACCTGCAGTTGATGTAATTTTTAACTCAAGATTCAACAGAATTATTTTTCACTAAGAGAAATGAAAAATAGCAAATAATTTGAAAACAATACCTGGTAAAGCAAGTTTATTATTTTTGTGCATTTCTTTGAAGGCCTGGTTCAAGTCTTCAGACACTTTGATATCCTGGAACATTCTAGCCAGCTTGTTTACATAGTCTGCTGGCATTCCTACTTCCTGTATAAACAAACAGAACACTAAACTATGACAGAGACAACTATGAACAAAAAGCTTTATTTTTAAAATAATAACCTTCAAAAAATGAAGAGCATTAAAGTACACAGGTATCATCACTTTACTGTAACAGTTAATATGCAATGCAATATAAAGTTTTTTTGCATGGATCATAAGTAGTTACCCCTTCAGGGCATATGATGATTCTTTTAAAGAAATCCAAGTGCTGAAGAGCATATGCATGCATTAAGGAATCAAATTCTGAGATTTGAAGGAATGTTTAAAGGCATGCAAATAATATTCTAACCTACATAAAATTTCACAATTAGAACACAGCTCAAATTATTTACATACCTAAACAACAAGTACACTGCATTTTTCTCATTTGTATATGGAATATATGAAGCCTTCAGGTAATTATATGCAAAATACTTTAAAATCTATCACTACCACTATTAGGATCAACATTTCTCTTAGAAAAGAGCTAAACTGTTTTATTTACAAGTATTGCAATAAAATGTAAATGTAAGATAGGATATCTAAGTTCAAGTGTGGGCATTAATATCACAAGCAAGAGGCACAACCAAACAAAGAAAGATGTCAGGCTACTTACTCTGAGCCATTCCACCATATTCTCCTCAATTTCACTATCAGCTGATATATCTAATATCAGGCGTCTTGTTAAGTGAGCTTTGTGGTATCGCATGAAAACATCTTTATTCTGTACATATTTAAGTACCAAAAGCTGTCAAAAAAGTAGATTTTAATGTATTTATATGCATTGTCAATCAGACAAATCTTTGAATGCTGATCTAATGCCACTGTAGACTATGAAGTAGAAAAAGGCTACCTGACATTGCCTTAAGAGCAACTGTGTTAATACTATCACAGGCATCAGCTATGAATCTTTCATAATATCACACCTCCAATTTCTTCATCTGTCCACCATCAAGAACCTTCTCTTAAATCAGAAAAGACATTGACACTGGTATGTAAGAGAGTCTCCTGTATTATTTTCTAGACTAACATTAGTTACTGTAATACACTACAGTCTGATACAGGCATTAATTTAGCATACTAATTTTGTGAACTGACACAGAGGCATAAAACATGGCATGATTTACAAGACAAACACACACACACACTTGATGACATAATAAACTCTTTTCCCTATTATTACACATTGCATAACTGTTTTTGAAGATCAAGGCCTCAACCCACAGAAGGAAATAAAACAAATTCAATCTTCAGAATAATTGAGAAGTAAAAAGCAAAAACATACCACTTCTTTAAGCTTCGCTTCAATTTCTTCAGAGGTTAGTTTTTTGCTTAGTGGTGTTTTTCTTAGCAACATGTCACAGTAATTAGCAAGAAGCTCAGGGCATTTGGATTCAGGCTGTGTTTTTAATCCAACACTAAATAAAAGAACAACAACATATCTTCAAACTGTATAGAATCCTGCTATTCTGGAGTAGCCACACCGTTAACAAGACAGAGCCCTCTTTACTGATCCCCTTGGAAAGGATCCTGGTAGTGAATTCATATCCTCATTAAACTAATCAAAAATTAGGGATAACTCCTTTTTCTTCTTGAAACAATAAATACTACCAAACATTTTCAGACCGCTTGTATAGCTTGATCATTCCAACTGCTTTTAATTTTAGAACTCTAACAATGAAGGATTACATTGAAACAACTAAATATTGCATTGCAATATGTATTCCAGTAAAGAATTCACAAATGCTGCAGTGAAATGTTTCTCTGCTCTTGTCAGTATGGTCTAATTAAACTCTCAAGAACAACCTCCTGCACTGCATTTCACAGACTGCAAAACCCAACACATCGCATAGTAACAGGATAAAATTATTTTATAGCAGGTATAAGCTAACATCTTGGAGATTAAAAGCAGATTAAGGCTGAACAAGAAGACGCTACAGCAGACAGACCGTGGTTCTTCAAAATGCACGCAGGCACAAGGTCACATTCTGAGCCTGTGTCTAGACTGGTCAATAGAACAGTGCCAAGGACCAACCCCTATTTCTACAGTCAGATGGCACCAACTTGTTTGCAAGTCTCAACGGACCAAAACAAAGGCAGCAGGTAAGATAGCAGGTAAGAAGCTGTGGGGATGCTCAGGAATCCAGTGTTCTTCTCATTTCCTCACCCTCTCATCAACTAGTGCAGACAGCGCTAAAACTCTTAGACAACTTGCTTGTCCTTTTTAATTCATAAAGAGCTTGCAGGTTGTGTCTTCTGCCCTCCTAAAAACCATTTCGCATAAAAGCGGATCACTAGTCTTTTGATTATTACAAGACAGAACCCTTATTTAATCAATGCGTTCCCAGGTATTTCTGAACAGGAGTCTTCAAGATCCAGACAGTGATGAAAAATTAACAAATTCCATATTCTTAGGCTGAACTTAATGGCACAAATTAAGCAGGATGAAGTTTCATTTTACCTAAACCAGACTGCATATGTAGACAACTTGAAAGAGCATGGAAAGAAGAATGCTGAACAGACGATTGCCGCCATCATGGTGGTTTTTAAGAAATCACTAGGCAGGTTTAGCTTTAGGAGTGAAACACAGTTTGAATGAGGTATTGATTTGGATGCTCCTAGGGCAAATGAAAACATCAGCAGAGACCTAAAACATTCCTCTACCTTGCCTACATCTATACCAAGTATACAAAGCAGGGGTCCAGTCTTCTGTGAAGGTCTTCCTTCAATAACATAACAAACAGCAAGACTAATCCCTGTCCACGTTTACCATCAGTCCAAAATCAAACACAGAATAAGAACCAGAATGCTGAACAGATATTTATACCCATTCACCCCTAACTAGAAGTAATTGGAAAGAGAAGCTGGAAGCCCACCTACATAAGCTTTGTTTCAGTAGTAAATCAGACTACAAACTATATATATAAGCAATCCCAACCACTTCAGATTCCTACTCAAGTGGCCCATCCCATGTTAAATTCTAACAATCAATTAACTGACCACTACCTTCTCTTGGCTGAGTTAGCAGAGTGGCTGCTGTAAGCATGGTGTTTCTTCTTGAGTCACACAGGTCTGCTTAATCTACTGGAAATTGTTTAAACTAACCTGGTTAATCCTGCACCAAAACAAAAATGTAACACCCAGACAGGTCATACTCACAGCTGACACAAGAGTAGGTGATAAACAGCTTGCAGATGGTTGGTTACACCTGAATCAGCCACAGTTATTCCCATAAAGATTACTGCCTCGGTTTCCCCCAGGACTTTTACTGATGTTGCAGCAGAGTTATACAGCTCAGGTGTTTGGAATTAATAACCCAGGAAGCTATTATTAAATTCAGCTAACAAACTGACTCATTACTCTACTACAAAATAAGAGATTCCCCAATTACTACAAATACATTTTTTAAACAGGCTGCTATTCACTGATCCACTGCCATGTGATGAGTGTTTTACCAGAAGTTGATAAGGAATCTGAAATTCCATAATGCAAACAACACAAAGAAAGTACTCTTAAAGTGTTACTTTTTGAAGAGGTATTTTAAAAGAGAAGCTCAATCTTTAACAATTTAAAAACCTTGATTCACATAAAGTTTATATGGCTTACCCTTTTTGCTTCAATGGCAATTCAAGTTTAAATATTGTAGCATCATTCACAACTGCTTTGTATGCCTGAAAAATAATTACAGATTATTAATGTTTCACTCAATTTCTCTCTAACATATGAATCACAAAGGTTTCATCTCTTTTTAGGTTACTGTAACATGAAATTAATCCTATTTTTTTTATTAGTCCAAAGTTCCTGGAATTAATCTTTTTTTTTTTTTAAGCCCAAAGTTTTTGGATTTGATTTTCAGTATGAGCGTTCAAATCCTATGATCCAATTTCCCATTAACTGATGTTTTGTGTTTTCCTCTTTTCCATTAATATACTACTTTCCTTTAAGGGAAACTTAGGAAGGGATTGCATGGACCAGGTTGCATATCTGAAGTCATGAGACTACACCCAAGTATGTAGTAAATGCTAAACATAAATGTATTGCTGAATCAGACATTAAGGTGCTCAGTACAAAGATCATCACCTGATGTGCTCTACAACATCACAAAGCTGAACATAAATGCAACTTTATGCATGACTACAACACAAATTACAAGCTAATCGGTAGTAAGTTTCATCAACATTTTAGTCTGCATACTGAAATAGCTTCTAGATTTAAGAGTGAATGGGTGGAAGGATTTCAGAGACATAATATGAATTACAACAATTCTTAAACTGAAAACAAATGACCAGCAGAAACACATACCTTATCTCTTGCAGTAAGAAATCTTGGATCATCTTGAAAAGCTTCTTTAACCAACTTACTAAATCGATTAAATAATGTGAGCAATTGCTCTACGTATTTCTCAGAATCCTAAAGAGGCAAAAATCAAATAAAAAACCAAGGCTCCACAGAATTCAGTGTGAGTTTACGTGTAATTCCCTAATCTGTAATAACATAGTATCCTCAAACCTACATACTATGAATGAACATTTTATCTTTATTTTCTGTACCGAAAAGCTCTAGAGCATGTAAGCCTCAACACAGACTTTCAGGATAGTATTTCCAATATACAAACATACATAGAAAAAAATTCATAATTTTCAAATATTGTATAACAACTTCTAAAATAAAAAAAGTTTTCAAGGACCAATAAAAGGCACATGCTAATTGCTGCAGATACTCAGGCCCCCTAGACCCAGAGAAAAAGATGATAAAAAGCTGAAAAAGAACAGTGGGAAAAAAAATCTTCTAATTTCCACACTGAACAACCACTCTTAGATTGAAAGCAATTTTCAAATTTCATCAGGAAGTTAGAATTCTGAAAAAATTGATTACGCCTTTTTAATTAAGATGCTAACACAATCCTACTGTATAAGTATCCCATGCACTTAATTTATAACCTTTTCTTTACTGTAAACTGGATTCATGTCTTAAAGCTACAACTGAAAACATAAGGAATAAAAAATTACTCTAAAGACATTTAAAACTTTCAGCGGATGAAAGTTTCATGTTTAAACATGAAATCTTCAAAAATTATTTCCATTCACATGTATGTCCTACAAATAGAGAATATTTAACTTCCACAAAGTTGTTTTTTCATTGTTATTTTATTAAAAAACAATACACTTACAGTAGTAATAGTTTCAGCAGCTGCTACCATATCTGCAAGTCCAGCACTAACAATATGTTCTTCCAAGTCTTTTAGCATGGGCTCTATGCCATTCGGAACTTTATCCATCAATGAAAACATTAAATGCAACTCTGAAAGATACAAATACTGATAAAGCCACCAGTCAAAGACCTGTATAAAACCCAAATATACTGCATTTCTGCTAGAGATATCTTGAATGGAATACTGAATATGTGAAGAACAGATAATCCAATTCATCCCTTGAAAGATGTTTTGAATACTGTTCTAATTCTGGTCCCACAAGGAGATTCTGCTGAATGCAAAGAGAAATACTTATTGCAATGTAATACTTGCTTATGCATATAATATCACAAGCCTGAATAAAAACCCCTAAAAGTCAATAGCAATTTGGATTAAGTCGAGGTTCTCAGTATAACTGCCTTAAAATCCCTAGCAAAAATGGGTCTTTTTCAGTTGGAAGCCTACAGGAGTTTATGTAGGAAATTGTATGGATTCAAGATCATTTTTTAAAAAAAATTAAAGCCAAACAGAGCTGTCTCTGTGTATCTTCCAATACCATCTAAAATGTTTTGTTTTAATTAAAAGCATGCCAAATTCTAAAGTAACCAAAACCGACTAAGGTAAACAGCATTTTATCCTTTCTGTTTTCCAAAAAAGTTTATTTAGTTTTTCTGAAAGTTACCAGTTCAAAAACTTTAAAAACTGATATGGTTTATTTGTCATACTTTTTGTGAAGGTATTTCAACGCTGCTAAAAAAAAAGTACAGGAACAGCAATAATCATCTTGACAAAGCTGTCCACAAAGGAACACCTGGATTAAGCCCACCAGATTGTTTTAGAGAGACCACAGAGATCTGAACTAAACACAAAGGACTCTGCTTAATTAAGCAGAACACACTGATCATGGACTCTGATTCTTTTTTTGATAGAAAATAAATTGATAGATTCACTTAGTTCCTCAGTGCTGTATCTACTGTGAAAAGGGACAAAAGCCAGAGGCCCTGTCTTTGTTTTCTCCTCTGCATTACTTTTGTCGGGGACATCAAGATCCTGTCACCACTGAGGATGAAATAAATGTTATCAACTCTTGTATCCCAACAACTGCTGCAGAACCAAATGGAAAAGCAATGTACAGAGACGAAAAAAAATCCTTTTAAAACATAACAATGCAAATCAAAGAATGGAAACTACAAACTACCTTCAATAAGAACTTGCAATGCTACTAGAGACAACTCACAATGGGCTGACAGAATTTCAGAAACCAGAAAAAATGGAGTCAGAGGTATTCTCAGTGCAGTTTAGATGTGCTGTAAGAGATGGCAGCACTGTTGTGCATAGGCTAAGTCCAAAAAGCTCACTCAACTTTTACTGGATCTTTTAATCTGTACTTTAAAAAAGGGGGAGAGGGAGGAAGAGATGGCAGAAAAAAAATGAAACAAAAATCTATATTAAAGGTTTCCTACATGTTTCTGTAAACTAGTGATGGCATGAATAACGCAAGAAAAAAATTCAGTGGTTTCTCCTAAAAAACAGTGGCAAATGAAGACTTCAGGAGCATCCCTAAAACTGCAGGAACCCAAAAAAACCAGATTCTTCAAAGACAGATTTTGAAGTAACAAAACCAAAAGGAACATTCCACTGGAATTTCTCTCAGAATACATGATGACACTGAAATGTAAAGAAATCCATACCGTAGTTGTTGGGGCACTTAAACTAAGTTCTGTTTTCATTTTGTATTCAAAAAAGCCAAGTGTACTTTCTATTTGTGTTAAGTACTTCAAGAATAAAATTTAGGCCTCCCATCCCCAATACTATAAGCAAACAAAAATGCACTAAGCCAATTCTGAAGAGTGTTTGCAAGTTATGACTTCTTTGATAGTTTTTCATTGGAAAACATTATGCCTTACTTCCTTTGCACAGCATGTAAATATTTACTTAATGTAACAAGAGTATTTTACAGTAGTGCCCACCTACTAGCCAAAAAACCCGGTCCTTTTTTGTCGGATGCTGTTTAATAAAGAAATCATTAAATTCTTTGGGGCGAATAATATCAGAAAGACACATATATAAGCGAAGTACAGCAGACAATACTATCAGATATATATTACTATGTATAGCTCCAGTCTTTAAATAAATTTTTAATCATCTGCACCTGCATCCTTCATTAAAACATTTTAAACAGCATAGATATGTTTAGGAAAAGAGTATTTGAAAGATGCTTGAATTCTTATATACTAAACAGAAGTATTTTGCAACCAAGCAGTATCATGGGGCAGAATAGCAACAAGGGAAGAGAGGACTGTGAATACTTCAACAAGTTTCTAAAGAAAGATACTCTGGATGCTACAGATGAACCCTTCTGAAGCTCTGCATTTAAATAAGCCTCCTGTATTCACCCAAAGGCTGTAACATATACTCATAAGAAGTTTGGTGACTTTCTAGATTTAGCACTGGATCACTGCCAGAAATCGTGCTGCTAGATGAACAGATCAGTATGACATAGTTTTGAGGTCAAATATTTTCTGAAATGCTAGCTTTAGAAGTATTTGCTAAACTGTTTGAAGTCATGAAACAGTTTTCACACCTGCAAAGAAACGAAAACTTCATATAGACATTTGTAAATATTCCCTGGCTGCAGGATACCAAGACTTCAAAACAAAAAATTTAACCTGTAATTTCAGCTTTTATTTTTGTCCAATTTCCCTACTTGAATTATGACATTTTAATGACTTATCTGATTTGGTTTACCATAGAGGACCAACACAAGACTTCTGAATCACACTAACCTCTCAATTTATGGCAGAGTTAAAAAAAAAAAAAACTTTGAAAACTTTAAAGAGGCATGCAGAGCTAACTTTCAATACTTAGTGACATACTGGCTATAAAACCAGAGGAAAAACTTGCAGAGATTTTGTTCATTGACCTATTGGTCCTACACCAACAATCAGAATAAGAAAAATTTCTCCCTGCTTTTCAGAAAAACAGCTTTGTAAAGAGATGCTTCACTTTTCTTCCAGGGGGAAGGGGGTACTGATAGTGGAATGAAGGGAGAGTGTTTGTATCTGAACTAAACAAATAGAAAATAAGACACATGCAACATTTACCAGAGTTGGTCAGCACAAGGAAAATAAGTTGTAGGAAAAATAAAGAAAACAGAACACAAAATATTCTTTTCTTTCAGGTAAGACGAGAGCTATCCAGTCATTCAAATTACGGTATTGTATGTACATATTTCAGAAGCAATATAAAAAAATACTAACCAACAATGGTAGTTTTTTGTGGGATAAAATTGCCCACGTGTAGTAATATTTTGTCTATGAAACACTGCCCCCATCTATTAAAAACAGTAATTTGATATGTCTACAAACAAATCTATTTTTATGCAGTTGATGCTGAGTTCATCCTGCACTGTTCTTGAAGCTTCACTTACTTTCTGTTTCATTTCGTTTGATCATGCCTTGGCATTCAGCTAAAATAGTCTCTTTAAAAGATGTCACCAGGGCATTGACGCAGCACTCCATTAGCTGAAATACATTAAACACAGAATTAGCTCATGTAGCCATCTGAACACCAAAGTCTGATCTGTCTCAAGTCTGCCATGACAAAATCTATTCTGCTAACAACTATGCTCTACAAAATAATCAATTTAGTCACTGGTTCATAAAATTATGTGTAGTTTGAATAAAATCTATACAGGAAACAGTATTTCTTCAACACATGTAGGTTAGTAAATGTAGTAAACTCTTCCAAACTAGTAATGAGCTTAATATTTGTCACCTCTTTTCTCTCAAGGGAGCCACCACTTTTGGAACACCAACTACCCTACTTATTTTCCAAGTATACATCCAAGAGCTAAGAATAGTTCTCATTCCAACATACCCTATTTGGACCAGGCTGGTGGGCTTGAACAAGGTATTATGGCTAGATCTAGAACAGAAACTGCTTGTACATGTCAGGACCACCTCTCTTTTGTCAGCCTCTTTAAATGAGTTACAATTTATAGCTGTGCAAAATTAATGATTTACAGCTTAATAGAAGACATATGACTCATTATGATCCACTGCAAAAAAAAAATCAGATTTAAAGGGTATTTGTTTAAAATAACCTGTTTCCCAAACTAAGTTCAACACAGACAATTATGAACTATTTATTACAGTTAAATCTTCCTTCAGAATCTGAACTATGTAAAAGATTGCTCAGGGGGGAGAAGAGGAAGTAAAAAAAGAAAAAACATCCTTTATAATTAAATGGCCATATTTCAGCCTAAGAGGAAATCTAGAACAGTTTTTAAATAAGCACTGAGAAACTCTTTACTAATAGATTGGCCAGCTTATTTTCAAACATACCTGACTCTAAATGAAAGAATAAAAATCAACCTGCATAAAAACCTGCCCTTCAATCTGAACTTATGATCTACATTTACTATCAAAGCATCTGTAGAAATTGTAAATTGCCATATTTGAAAGTAATACAGATTTTTTTCAGGAAATAAATGTTATGGATGATTAACAAACATAAAATCAACAGTTTCATATCAATCTACTGCTACCAAATAATTATGTAACACACAAATTAAAACTGCAATGTAATAACACTATATAAATATAAAATACATCCATTTTTCTACACATTATACTTACTGCTTCTACAGAGTTACATTCACGCCTTGTTTCTAAATATCGTAGTGCTCTTTTCTCTTCTTCTTTTAGTTTAGCATCTGCCTGTGCAAAAGTAGAACAGCAATCATTTTAAGTACTAACACTTTCAGAACAAAGTTACAACAGAATTTTTACTTACATATTTCATATAATTCTGTACACCGTTTTGTTGTAAATAAGAAGGAGCCTGTGTTCTATAAAATCTCTCTGTTGAATCCAAATATGCCTTTTCAAAGTTATCCCGATATATCTGAAGTTTATCTTCAGGATTAGAACAAAGGTTAACTGCAAAGAGAAAGTCCAAACTTACTCTCAAGTCTTGGAAACTTATGTGGCTAATAATAAGCAAATCTCTCTCATTAAAGTGAGTCTTATATTAAAAGGTTGCATTGAACAATTTGAAGTATCCTATAAATGCACTCTGATCCCTAAAGGTAACCAAAATTGTCCAGTCTTTGCTCCAAAAACATTTAGATTAACTATAGGGAACTGTAAAGAACTGCATACTTATCTCCAGCATTTCATACATTCAAACATGGTAACCAGAAATACACATAAAACTGCAAAATTGGAAAGAAAAAAAAGCAGCTCAGCATAATGCCCAGTAAAGTGAAAACTACTCCACCTGAGCAAACAGTTTTTCTTACACACTGTTCTTAGAATCCCAATGTCTTAATTTTAGACTTTTTTTTTTTGCATTGGGTTTTTTCTGTTCTACAAGAATGGAGACAGTGAGCTTACTGCAGTGCTTTGCACTATTTGGAATAAAGTTTCCAAATTCCTCTCAACTTAACAGAGAAATAAAAAAAATAAAGCCCTTAAACGGAATATGCTTTAAAAAAAAATAGAATTGGACATATATAAAGCCATCGAAGAGAGTATTATCCACAAGTTTAATTCAACAGGCTGCAAAGCTGTGAAGCAGTAGGCAATGGTGAAACATCATAGAAGTTTCAGATACACAGATCTGTTTTGCAAAGAAGAAAAAGACTGAGAGTCTTAGATGCAGCTTGTTTAGCATTTCTTCTTCAAACTGCCTGAAGAATCAGAAACAGTACAAAAAGGAGCACAAAGTTATATCTGCAACCCTAAAAGGTCAAAAAGTAGTTTGCTCTTCGAAGACACTGATTTTGCAGTAACTGATATGTAGCTAAATCACTTAGAAGTTAAAGATTTTAAACAGAATTTAATTGGTATTCCATATTAACAACAAAAAAAACAATACAAAATGTGGAGATAATCATTCCAACCCTATCACCACAACTGTCAACTTTGTATGATGAAAATTCATTTACTAAAACGAGGAGGCAACAGAGATCGGTCTGTGCGAGACATACCGTATGATTCTCGAACTCCAATAACAAGCTGAGAGTCAAAAGCTTCTCCTAGTCTTTCAGCATGAACTAGCTTCATTGCACTGTCCTGAAGTCTATTTTTTATATTTGAAAATATGGATTCATTCCACGTATCTAGCATGAGCTGTGTATCAGGAAGAAAAAAAAATCCTGTCAGAAAGGTACACACAGACCTAAGTTTGTGCAAAATAAACAAGACACCAGAAACAGAAATCAAGCAATTTATAATGTAATTTTCAGGTTATATACACTTCAACTACCTTAGAACTTGATCTTGCTCTGAACTTGTTATAGAATTAATATTCAGCTTACATTCTAAGCTTACTTTATGTAACTGGTCAGCTAGGGGCATCAGTATTTGATTCATGTATTAATTCCATAATTCTGTATTATTTCTACAGTTCTCAGTAATCAGTCAAGTAACTTCTCCAGCAATGCAATGTGTCAGGAGTTGCAATATCAGGGGGCACCTTTGAGCCAAACATCCAAATATAGTTGACTATTTAGCAGGTTCAGTCTTAAACAAACCCAAAAATTCAGTTAACACCACCGTTATGTAAAGAAAGACACTGATGGTTCTGGATTGCCTTTATCTAACATAAGAGTTCAATATGCAAGTAACGCAATGTAATTTTAAAAACCTCCAAACCTCATCTAAGCACTGCAAAGTTTTAAAATTAGTTATGGAGGCTTCTAACAAAATCCTCATCACTCAAAGGGTCCCTTCATATTCCATTGTGTGATTTTTTTTTTTACTGGTTTTTGGTCATTGCTACTGACACTGCTGCAAATGTATTCAATTACATCTGATCACCAGACCCAACGTGCTGCAGCTGAGCAACACGAAAAGCTCACTAGCAGGCCATACTTATGTCCACCTAAGCTCCACCAGTTGTTCAGGAGTAAATACTCAAAGCATGCTACATGTTTGTTAAAAAAATCTTAATTTGCTTTAGAATTCAAGATACTGTGGTAATTTTTTTTGCCCTTAGACACTGGATCTGGCTCTTTCTATATGCTACTGAATACCTAATGAAATTATGCCAAAGTTTAAAAACTAATTTTTTTTTCTATCCAACTCATGCCATTTCATTGCTTTAGAAGGAAGTTCAAATTCACAGTATCTTCAAACTTGACAGTAACTGCTATGAATGTAATTTAAACATGCCAATTGTCAGTGAAAAGCAGGTTAGAATCATAAAATTTACCAGTTCAAACTTTACCTCATGACTGTGAATAAGCTTACTGAAGACAAGCTTAGGATGACTTGACACAGTTGTATGGCAAAGTTAATAGTAAAGACTAGATGGTCCTGTTCCATTCTTGCTTTTTAAGTTTTAAATTTTAACACAGCAAGCGCCTAATAAAAGTCAGATATCCTTTCAAGAGAATTAAGTTTACCATCCTTTATTCTTAGCTTCTCCATAAGGGAGAGTCCATGGGATTTTCTTTACGTGTTTGATATGAAATAGTAAAAATATCATATTCACAAGATTCTAGATGTCCAAGCTTTTCACTGATAAGACCAATAGTTTGGGGGAAAAAGGCGAAAATAGGAGATCAATAGCCATATTTAACTTGAGATGACAGTATTTAATTGGTCATTTATAAAATGCAGTGATGTACCCCAGTTAAGATCTTGGCCTAGGGAAATAAACTAGGAGTAAGAAAACTACTCACTTGTATATACAAGTACACTTGCTACTCACAAGTACAGAAGCAGCAGGTGAATTTACAACTGTCTCTGACCCCAGGATTCAAGTCGTAATTAAAAAAAAAGCCAAACAACCAACACACACCAAACAAACCCAAAGCCCAACAAAGAAATGCTTTAATCACCTGAACAAAACTGTTAATAGCCAAAGCAAAACTGAAGAAAGAGTAAAATTATTATGGAGAGAAAAAAAAAAAAGGTTGTTCTGACCCTCACACTGAAGTCAAGTGATGCGTCGTATTACACAATTGGTGCAATTTCATCTTCAGTTACAGAATCCCTTCTGTACTATTACTGTAGGCAGAAGGGTGCAACAAAACTCTTAATACCTGTCACTTACCTTTCGAACAATACTGTCTTCTACATTAGACTTCTTGTTGCTGCCCTGCTTGCCCATTAAAGTAATCTCTAATTGACAAAATGGCTTGGGCAAAATATCACACTGTGTGAAAAACTTGCGCCACTCCACTATATATGCTTTTAGTAAAGCTGTATCATCTTGATGACTCAGCACTCTCTGGAGGAGGAGGGGAGAAGAGGACATAATTTATAAACAATTTTCTGCACAAAATACAGACTGACTTCACTTACACTGAAAATAACTCCCCATATAAAATTCAAATATACAGATATATCACAGTAAGAAAGTCTACATATTTAAGTGCCATTTAGTTAAGTAGTGATCAACCCATAGCATATGGAATATTTCTAAAGGGTAAAGAAAGGTTAACAGCAAACAAGCACTCAGTATGTTTAAGTTTTCCAAATGAACCATTTTTCTCCTTTTAAGCTATTTGCAAGTCAAAAAGATCAAAACCTTTGGTCCAGACACATGTACTGGTACAACCCTGTCTAAAAATAAATCAATCTGTAAGGACCATGTTATATTTTATATATTCTATATAGTGAAAAGTTTAATTCAATGGCATCTACTAACCTTTCATTAGACCCAGACAGCTAGTTAACATGTATATTTTATTAATGCCTGGAAACTACAACTACATTGTACAATGGCTATCATAGTGCCTAAAAAGATGCCCTTTGAACAACAGCCAGTGCAGACCATATCAAAGGCCTCAGTTCAGCAAAGCTCTTATGCATGTAAAGAAGCAAGCTGATGGAACTTAAAAACCAACGTTTATATGTCTGGTTATACAAAGACCTATATAAAAAAC
Organism: Strix uralensis; assembly: GCF_047716275.1. Classification (NCBI taxonomy): domain Eukaryota; kingdom Metazoa; phylum Chordata; class Aves; order Strigiformes; family Strigidae; genus Strix; species Strix uralensis. The sequence continues at coordinate 120,907,207 of NC_133973.1, forward strand.
TATTTTCCTTTAGGCAAAGCCTCAGTGGTGTAAATCTCTTCACTAAAGAAACATTTTATAGACTTTCTTTCCAGACCATAGTTATGGGATTTTAATTTTTTTTTTTAATCCCACAACCACCCTGTCTTTTAAATCCCTTATTACAGAAAACATCTTTTGCTGTACATTTTACAAATGCAAAAATTTCCTTTGAATCTATTGATGATTTCAATCGTTTGGGGAGAAGGCCACAAAACTGTACAGCTAAGCTTGCCAAGTCGATAGGATGGATATTTCTAGTATGCCATACATACGGCTTATTTTAAAGCCATTCATGAATGCATCAGCATAGCACTGAAGCTAGAGAAACAATTTTTTTTCTCCCAGACATTTTTTCTTATAGAAAATTTTGCCTCAAGAAGTTTAAGTGGAAGAAGATTCCATAAGTACTGTTGGATAAACAAAAATAATGCTGTGTTTTGGGTTTTTTTTAATATAACACAAAAATCATTGCCCACCCCAGTTTCAGGACTGTGAGAAAACAATGAGCCAAGGCAAATGCTCAAGGCTACTTTCTGTCAACAGAACTTCGCATGGCAATTATGATCTCCAGAACATCACAGAATTTGACACAAAAAAAGCAATGCATTTAGATCCAATGAAAGTCAGAAATACTTGGTTGTTCTTCTAACAGTACGAATAGAAGTTATCAAACATTAAGAACTTACTGCTTGTGCCTGTTTAATAAAATCAAGGATGTCTTCCTTCAGAGCCTGATGGATTTTTGCTGGACCTTTATCATCCCACAAGCAAACTGCATGTACATCTCTAGAAAACAATTTATCCAGCTTTTAGTAACAGCTACTCAAAGTTTAATGGTGTAATGTATGAGGCTTAAACAGTCATAATTTAAGTACATCTAAGAAATTAATATACTTTTTATCTATCACTGTCAAACAATACATGGTTAGAACCCAGGGACAGATACAAGAAAACATGTTTGGAGAAGAGACTGAAGCTGTAAGAAAGTCTTGGATGCAAGTAACAGCAACCTATCTAGGAAAAGGCTATGGTCAAGAAGATGTAGAAGCCAATTCTGCTTTCTGTATCTATTCAATAATCCTTATGGCATTAAGGACCATTTTTAAAGCTTTTCTTTGGCAAAGACAGATATCACTTGCCAAGAGAAGCATTACTATGCAGCCCATGTTATTCTAAAATACTCTCACTAACATGCAGCCTTCACTCAAGAGTTTCACAAACCCAAGCACAACAACATCCTTGTGCTACAAAGGAAACAGACCTTCCTTGTGGGAAATCTGAGCTCAAGGGCATCAGGTAATTTAAAATACATTTTAATTAGTTTAGTAAGATCACTTAAACATTTCATGACAGTGGTAGCATACCGCATCGCAAAGCAAAATTCTATTAATGAGTTTTAATCAACATTCAAATAAATTCCTGTTTTTCCTGACAGCCCAGCAAGTGTAACTTAATTCCTATTTTCTTTCCATACTATAGACTAAATAAAGCAAGTTACACTCCCACCATACATCATATATAATGTGGCCTAGCAAGCCTTTTTCTGACTCATTACCCTCCTCTGGTTCTTCTTCCTCTTTTCAACAAGGCCACATCTTTGCAGGAAAGCAACTATATAATCTAAAGGTATGACTTTGTTCCTATTAAACCAATACAGTTATTTCAATACAAAAGCATCTTTTTTAGTTTAACTGAAAAGCCAAAACTTGCAAAGTAAAAAGTTCCTCTGACACAGATCAAAGATGCTGGCCCAGGATTTACAGAGGTCTGCCTAACTTGTGAAGCTTACGGCAACTTTCACATGCAGAAAAGGTGTTACTGTATTTAAAAGACCACTGTTTCCTGGCAGCAGTGAAAAAAGCAATACTGGATAATTACACTCAAAGGGCAGGTAGAGCAAAAATATGAACCTAGAAGAGCAGGATCCTTTCCCTCAACATCCTTAATTTAGTCATAAAGTTACTTAAGTTTTAGTCAATAATTCAGCTACAAGAAAAATAATAAACAGAAAATTTCAATACCAGTGCAGAATTACTGAACTAGTTATTAAAAATGAAAGCAATGACTCAGAACAGAATTTGTGTCTTAATTATACCATGCTTCTGGCAACTACTATAACCATGACATCATAAGATATTAAAACTCATTACATGATAAACTACCTTTCCTTTTGGTTGGCAGAAAAGTGTGACAGGTGCAGTAAGATGGGTGTAAAAAGAATCACTGCACCATCCTCATAAAAAAGAGCAATAAAGATACAGACTGTAACAAGACTGCTTTTAAATAAAAAACATTTTTGTGACAGTTTTTAAAAAGCAGAAGGAGAGACTGCAGAATTAAGCTACAACTGTATTTGAGGGAAAATAACTATGTTGAGACAAAGATTATTTAGATATGCTTTGTTTTAACTCACTTCCATATTATGTCGGCAAAGGTCACACGCTGTATTTTAAGAAAAAAATCATCACCTAACAGGAAGCAACTTCTGGCTTTTTGGAAGGAGGAAAATGGCAGGGTTTTTAGGAAGTACAATAATGTAAACACTGTCTGAAAAATATTATATATATTATTCTTAGGGCATAAAAATATTCAAATTATACCAGTTAAACTGCAATATCCCGTTATTTCAGTAGCAATCTTAAGTTATTTTAGAAGGCATTCAAACTAGAATAACGTAACACTCGGCAAACTGCCTTTAAACGAACTCACTGCAAAGCAGTAAACAACATTTTCTCTCTAATTCTAGTAAAAGTTTTGTGGCCAGGTGCAAAACTTATTTACTACGATCAGCTGAAGTCAAAAGCTACGCTGTTCTTTCTCCATCCTGAATCTCAGCAAAACTCTACTTTTACATTTATAGTGATGAAGGCACCTACCACTTAATAAAACTTAAAACTGGTATTGTTGTTCTGTGTGTTCCCACACAGTCCATGTCATATGTGACTTCTGTACCAGAAGTAGCACTGTAACTGTATTTCCATTATGCAGACGGATGTAAGATATTAAAAAATTACTTACGAAAACAGATCAAACCATTGCTGTTTTGTGACAGACTCCTGACGAAGAAGTTTCAGAACGATAGGGCGCATGAAATCCCATTTGTCTTCAAACTGAAGTGAACCTTTATTCTAAAAGGAACAAAAAAATTATTGTTAATAAAACCGTTTCTTAAAGTTCTCTTTAATGATTGCAGTTTCTATGGTTAATGTAAAAATACCACCTTCTCAGAGGTGTCTCTTATAAGCTATCATTTGAGCTACAACACCACAGTAAGCATTCTTTTAAAAAGTGACAGAGCTATTACTTGTTTCTTAGAGAAGTAGATTGCCAACTTCTTTCTTTATTCACCGCGTCAGCTACAAGTTCTAGCAAGTGTTCTTCACCTGTTAATGGAGTTATACACGGACAACATAAATGATACTTGGTCCGCTTTATTGCCCCAGCCCAGATACATGCAAGGAAAGTCATGAGGCAGAGTTGCAAACCCATCTTGAATAAATTACCGCTACCAAAATGGCAGACTGGAACCAGGAGTAGTACCTGTGTGATGCTGCCACGTACCTTTTTTTCTCCACTGTGCACTTGGCATCAGCAGCAAAGAGGGAGGAAGGAAGCAGAGTAATGTAGGAGCTGTTGTATCACCGACTCCCTTCCTGTGGGTTAACTGGCCATAGGCAGTTTGACAGCCAAGACTACAGTTGGTGCAGATGAAAATGATTTACACTGTGCTGAAAAATCTAATCCGAGGTGAACTTTTTTCAAACTTGCAATACAAATTAAGAGGAAAGCTAAAGAAACAAAGTGCTCCCATATCACTCCGATTAGTTTGAAAAAAAAAATCTCACTGTAGTATACAGGCTGACTTCCATTACTAAAAAAACCAAACAGAACTTTAAGAGAAAAACAACAGTTCTATTGGATATGTTGCATTCCTATTTGGTTATAGTTCCGTGTTTTAAAAACAAAAACCTGCAATTAAAATTAACGTTGATTGAGAGTTCTGTGGCAAAAAGACTACTGGTTATCTGCAGTGTTATGTCCCAATGCACTGCTTACTTTCGAACAGATCATTGTCTTGGCTAGTAATACTACATTTGACACAATTCGCTTCAAATATAGCAAATAATACAATCTAACTACTTGAAATTCTGACAAGTGCACTGTTCTGCCACTAAAATCTCTCCAGATAAACAAGCACAAGCAGCACACCACATCCTCTCAACCATCTCCTTCTGATTAATTTCTACATGGAAATTTACAATTAAATCTGTTATTTAGTATTCAGAATAAGCACAGTTTGGAAACAATATCCCCTGCTGCTCTTAAGTAAGTGCAAAGACATCTCATCTCCAAGTTATAAAGATGCAACAGGCATTACATTAACTATTTTTACAGCAACAGCACTTGGAGGCCTCACAGCTTTATCAAACCACTGCAGTAGGTACTGAATATGGGTCTCATGGAAGCATCTCCTGTCCAATGAAGTTTAGAATTTTTTTCAGCATTAAAAAAAATAGGAAGAGAAATTGTTTTCCAATTCAGAAAGATAGCTTCACCTGTTCTCTTCCACTGTAAAAAATTTAAATGCATCATCTCTGAAAAATCATCAACTACATGCTTCCCTTACATAGAGCTAGCTTTACAACTATTCCCTAAACTTTGATGAGATGCTCTAATCTTTCCTAAACCTGTGAAAACAATTCGTTTCTAATTCCAGATATTTTTGTTCCCAGTCCCTCTTTGCGCGATAATGAACTTGAAAGACCAGCTGCTGAACAATTAGAAGTTCCAGAAATGGCAGTATAAAATTATAAACCTAACTCCCTTAACATTTTCCTTTGGAGTGAAACTTCAGAGTAGAGCTCGTAGGTTTTCTGGAAGAGGTAAAAAGCCTGTTCTGCAATTCTGCAGACGTGCAATTCAGCCCTTTGCTAAAAACAGCTGAAGATAAAAACTGAATGCTCTATCTTTGCAAATAAAACTAATTTAACTGTAAAACATGGCAGGGGGGGAATTGCAAACACTAGTGTTTGTATGATTTAGATTGTGATTACTTAGTTCATGCTAAAAAGCACACATAAAACTCCATTTCAGTTGTAAAAACTGCACGTCCATTTGTAACAAACATGTACCTGCTTAAAAAGAATTTGCCAAAGAAAGCTTAGCAGAAAATGTTATTATGGAAGTTTAGAACTTTGCTATACATGGGAGTAAAATGGTTGTGTTTTTTTCTAACACCTCCTCCTTTATTCCTAAATTAAGTAGAAGAGGAAATAAAATTAATAGATTAAAAATCCCACTCAACTAAACTGTTCTTTAATTTCAATAAACAATTCAACATCTTATAGGTAGATTCAGACTTCTATGACCATTAATCTTATGCTCTTGTACTGAAATTACAAGAAAGGGTGCATAATACCACCTACTGTGCATCATTCACATTCATTAATTCTACCCATATTAGTGCACGAGAAAAACAAATTTTATAGAAGAAAAGGAGATCAAACAGTGGTAATTCTTAGTTGTTACCAAAGTCACACATACACCAGTGACTCAGACAACATGAGGAACCCATTTCCCACTTTGTTGAGCCACCCACAAACCTATGCAATTTCTGAGCCACATTTCCTGGGTAACTTTTCTTAGCTTGTTGCCTCAAACCACCATTCCCAAGGGAAGGTAAGCAGGAAGGTAAGTCATGTCTTTGACAAAATAAAATTACTCCACTTATCAAATCTTCTCTGAAAACATGGATTACAATTGATACCCCCACCCTGGCTAAGTAACCATCCCAGCTGTTTAAAATTCAAGGCTTTGAAAAATAACTCCACTTATGATATATTTCATGTTTCAAAAGTCACTTCACTAAAATTGCTCACAGAGATTTACAGTTCCATTTTAACACTAAACTTCACTTGAAAGATATACTACTTCACACACTATATTAAAATATATACAACTTTACTCTTCAAACTTACTTTTTCCTGTTCTTCACTTCTATGCATAAGCACCTAAACACAGTATTTTAGGACAACAGGTAAAAAAACCTCCCAGACTATGTTGGTAGGTATTATGTAGAATTAGTACAATGATGCAAGTGGAATTGTTCCACTAACCAGTTTTCCTGATCTGGGTATAACACAAAATTCCTCTCCTTAACTGTAAGCAAGTTTAAGAGAAGTGCAGCAGAAGTGGGAATGGAGTGTAAGAGCCTAAATAAACGTGGAATATAAAAAGGCAAGGCAATATAACAAAACCTCTATGCTACTGTCCCTCAGAACCTTGACATGTCTATTTGGACGTTCAGCTTGCTTTGTTGTGTACTCTATATATTTCAGGCCACATACAAATTCAGCCCTCATCTCCGCCAGCTTCTCTAACCAGTACTGTAAAAAAGCAATATCCTCTACATCTTATTGTACATCTCATCTACATATGAGTAACATCCTCACCTTTACTACTTCACCGTTTTCATATATATATTAAGGCTAGTTCAGAGAGGCATGAAGTAGGAAACACAAGGTCCTAGACTAAAATAAGCACTGTGTTTTACGGTGAAACTAATCTTAATCACAAAGATAGAGCACTCATTTTTTTATCTATAGCTGTTTTCAGCAAAGGACTGAATTGCATTTCTCCAGAATTGCAGAACAGGCTTTTTACCTCTTCCAGAAAACTTATGAGCTCTACTCCGAAGTTTCACTCCAAATGAAAACTTTCAGGAACTTGGGTTTACTTATTTTTGAAATTTTTAAAATTCATGTCTCTGATTAATCTCTGCTACCAGCAGCTCTAAAAATCAGTGTAATGATTGTAGCAAAGTTACTACACAAAGCAAAAAAGTAGCCACAGGGAAAGCTTTGCTATGTTACTAACTAGTGTTCAACATTCTAGATATTCTTAAGGATATCCTAATTGGAAATAGCCAGGAAGAAACAGACAAACTTAAATACAGATCTGGAAATATGTACTTTAAGTTGAAGAATCCAAAAACTTCAGATATGTTTCCAGTTGTCAGTGGCAGAGGCATGAGATAAAAAAAAAAAGTTGAAACCAGTGCAAAGGTAAACAGTGTTTCTCATTTCACTTAAGTCTATGGAAAATCAGCTGCTTTCTTTGCTTCTTCCCTCCTAACACCAGGCTCAAGCTGCAGTTCATCTTGCAAGGACAGACTCTTGCATTTGCTGACAGCTCCATTAAAGCTCTACAGAAGCATCAAGATCTGCTAGCATGAATACAACTCCAGGTTTCCTTTGTGCTGCAGTAAGCTGAGGTGCTTTCTGTTCCAGAACCTGGAGAAACCCTCACGTATCTTCACATCACATGAGTGAATCGGTTTAGACTATCCTGTCACTGCAAAGGGAGCAGGCTGCAAGTCCAACACAGCCCCTGAAATAAAGCACCCTACTTTAAAAGTGCCAGAGTCACATGTACGTTGAGAGAAAAAAACTCTAGGGAACTCACTTAGTAATGGTTCAGTCACCTACAGGAAAGCCACAGTCTCAGTGTGGGAGAGCAGCTCTCCTACAGGTAGGGTACGTGCTAGCTTACCATGTAATGGCTAGCTCCTATGAGGTACTTCAGTATTTTCATCACACTACAATTTGTTGTATCTCACCAGGATTCAACACATGATTGGTCATTCTAATTTTGCGTTTAAAGAAGGCTCTCTGAGATTATGCTTCTCACTAAAAAAAATAATTTACAATTAGGAAAATTATGTGCTACTGGAGTTTAAATGATGCCCTTTAAAATCATGACAGCCAGTCAGATTTGGATTCAGCTAGTATCCATTCCTAGAATAAGAAAAAAATATTTCACTTCATTTTCTCAACTACGTAGAAAGCTGAACAATGATGGGGGAAAACCAGAGAAAACGCTTAGTTCCTGTTTATCCTAGCAAAAACAAGACCTGTCTAAACCAAACTTACATTTGATTATGCAGGCTTATTTAGAAAAGATATGGAAAAACCTTACAGAATTTTACACCTCTCCTTTCTTACCCAGGGTTTTTTACTGTGCTGAGACACTGGGTTTTTCTCCCTAAACATTAAAGCACAAGTACTTTTTACAGCCTCAAACAGCATGAGGCACTGCCAATCAACACTAACCTGGAATCAAGTTTGCTTCTGTGAGAGCACTCTGATGAGCAGAATCGGGGAACAAAAGACCTTATCTAGTTCCAATTCTTGCATTGGTTTATTGTGTCATTATAAACCAAGTCAAATCACTGTATAATCTTTTCCTTTGTAATGCCAGACTCACACTTTATTGTCTTTAGAAAACTCACTAATGAGTAAGTTGTAGTGCTTAAAAACACTCCAAGTGACCAGAAAGGCCTATTTTAGAACAGGTGTCCCTGTAGTATTTTTCCTAAAACACACTGTGCATATATATCTTGTTGTCAATGTAAAATATTAATGATTCAAAGGACAGTTGCAAAAACATAACTAGTCAACACAAAGGCTTCAGTTCAGTAAGAGTCATCATGCAGAATCAAGGCCTTTGACTCTATTTTCACTTACTGTACACCTATTATTCTTTCAAAACAGCTGAAATGGAATGCTGACAAATCTCATAGGCCTACGTTTCTTTTTTCTACTATACAACAACATGTCTTGTCAAAGTACGCATCAGTCCTTCCAGAGATCCTTAAACATACAGCAAAGAGATGGACTACAACATTAACAAGAAGGTAAAACTGTCTGGGCCCTGCTCTAAAACCACGCTCTTCCACAAAAAGCACATTTCTTCTTATGGGATATTATTTTTGTTACCAGTGTTCTTGGATTCTTCAATTTTAGATTTTTATTTAAGTCTTATCTGCTAAAAAAAATCTAACTACCCACTTTGGCATAAAAAAAATACAGAGACATGAATTAAAATTCATTTCAATTATACTTCAAGAAAGATTTTTTAAAAAAAATCTTTTTAATACTAAAACCTTTTTTTTGGATACCAGGAAGAAACAAGGCTATCAATTATTTCTCATTTCTTCAAACTGAGTGTCTCAGAGTAATACAACCAGCCATTTCAGGCAAATCTATGCATCCAAAATAGGTCAGATCACTAAAATGTAAGTGGCACTTCTTCAGAACCCCATTTAACTATAACACAGTGCTGAACACACATACACTTCTATATTTATGTATATTTTAAATTGCTGATAAAGCAGACAACCTTCCCAAGGCTTTTCACCCGAACTAGATGTTCACCACATCAACTGATATTCTAGAAACACTGACTGGAAGCATTAGTAACAGTTGTTTAAAGTAGGCCTGTCCTCCATGTGCTGGCATGGCCTCAAAGGCCACAGACAGTCCTTCTCCAGACATGCCACAAATATCAGGACAGGCAGTCCTGAGCTCGAATACTGGACTGTCATACTGAAAACTTCTGTTCAAATCCGCAGCAGCTTGGGGTGACTGACATCTGCCATCAAACGCCGGGAAAGTGCTTGAAAACATCTGACTACAAAAGCAAAGCTGCTTAACGTAAGCGAAAGGCCTCCAGGAGTTCTTCTTTGCAGAAAAACTGAGCTTAACAAAAAAGCTGGAATACGGTGGCAACTCAAGTAACGACACCTGCCCACGGCAAAGACCTTTTTCAACTCTTTGATTAACTTAAAACTCATTTTCCGTACACCTAGGTCTTTTTAAATAAACAAAGGGACGACACCGTGCCCTGTCTAACAGCACGACGCAACGCAGTTTCCCAACGACGCGTGTTTGGGAAGGGAGAGCCGGGGGGGAGGGCGGCGCTGGCAGCCCAGGGGCCACCGGCCGGGCCGGGCCGAGGCCAGCGGTCCCGCACCGAGCGCGGGCGCGGCGCCAAGGCCCTTCACCTGAGGGAGGGAGGCAGGGAGGGAGGCAGGGCCGCCGGCCCCCCCGCGCCTGCACAGCGGCAACTTCGGGGAGCGGCGCCCGCGGCCTGTCCCCGCCAGCCGCCCGGCCCGGCCCGGCCGCCCCAGCCACCCGCAGGGCCCAGCCGGCAGCGGGGCAGCCCCGGCCGCCGCCGCCTCCCGCCGGGCCCGGCCAGGCCCCGCTCTCACCTTTAAGAGATTAGACGTCGCCATGATCCCCCCCGCGGGGCCTCCCCGGCCGGCGGCGGCGGCGGCGGCAGCGGCGGCTCCTCTCCCCGAGCTCGGCTCGGCTGCCCCCGGCCGCTGCCGCTTTACATGGCCTCGGGCCGCCCGCACGCCCGGCCGGACCCGCGGCGGCGGCAGTAGCAGCGGCCGCAGCGCTGGGCTCCCCTGCCCGGGGGCGAGGCCGGCGCCAGGCTCGGGGCGCTCCGCAGCGCGACCGGCTGGGTCCTCCGCACGCAGCCGCCCCTCAGAGCCTCATGGCGGCGTCCGCCCAGGAGGCGCTCGGCAGCAGCCCCGGCTCCATGGAAGGGGCCGGCCCACATGATGCGGCGCCCAGGAGCCGGCCCCGCCGCCAAGCGCGGCCGTTCGAGCTGCGGGCTCCGCCGGCAGCGCCCCCTGGCGGCCCGCCGCTGCGCCGCGTGGTGCAAGCACCGCCCCGCCCCGTCCCGCCCCGCCGCGCCCCGCCCCGCCGCGGGGAGCCCTTGGCCCCCACGGGCCCTGGGGACCGGTCGAGAGGGGCCAGCGGCCGGGCAGCGCGCGGCGAGGCAGCTGCTCTCCCTCGGGGCCCCGCGGCCACCCCCGCCTCAGCGACACCCCCCGGCCAAACCCCCTCCCGCACCTTTCCGCTCCCCCCACGCCTTCTCCTGGGCAAACCCCGCTGAAGCGGAGCCACATAAACAGACGACCAAATGCAACGTGGCTGAACAATGTGGTTTATAAGCAGAGAAATAAATTTATTTCTTACTCGGTGGAGGTTGGCGAGCGTGGGCCTCCACCCCAGCTTGCCGTCCCTGCGAGGCCACGGGTGATGCCACACCGGCCTCTCCAACCGGCCTCCCGCGTGCCTCATGGAGGAAAGCACCGCTTGGCTGATAGGGGGAATGTACACTACTGTAGTTAGAGGACATAAGAAAGAAGGACTTGGGCAAAGATAAGGGGGGCTCCACACTGAGAAGCACCAGGTGCTGCTGATGTTGCTAGGTTACTATCTTTTGGGTCCGAGCAGAGACTTCCTCTAGTCCTTGAGGAGGCATTTGAGGGGGGATGTGTCAGTGATAAATCTCCCAAATTCCGGTACAAACTGACCTGGGAGTTTGGATAAGGAGCAGAGAACAACTGAGGCTGCGCAGGACGGCGAGGTAAAAAGTTCATTGGTGAGGAAGAGGAGATACTTCATCTATACGACCCCTGCCCAGGAATTTAAGACCACTGCCCAGGACCTGAGGAACCCAGGACGCATGCACAGGAGGAGGAGACCTAATTATCATACGGAGCGGGGATAGATCATAGATATGTATAGGCGTTTTATGAATAAACATAACTTTGTACCATATAAGCAAAGACAAAAGCCACGGGAAGGCGCGCACGCCTGAGGTGGAGCGATCCCCCGTGCGCCCAGCGCTGAATAAACATACCTGCTTTACAACTACAAAGTTGTAGAGTTCTTTTCTCCGCAAGTCATTTTGGCACCCCAGATGGGACTCTCTCTACTCGGCTGCCGCGACCGCTGAAGAGTGGACTTCCTAGGTGTGTACCCGGAGCCCTTCTCGGAGGAGCTCCGCTCCCGGCTGTCCACGGCGGGAGTAGACAAGAACCATCTACTTCGCGGACCAAGGTATGTTTAAAGGGTAACGGGCTGCTGGTAAGACGCACAGAGACGTCTGGCGCACAGCTTAGTCCCAAGGAGGGGGTACCCATTTTTTTGGGGTTTTGCAAACTGAGTGAGAGGGAATCCGGGGATCATTTGACCACCTCGACCAACTAAATAAGTGGGTATCGGGGTTTATGGGAGCGTCATTGACCGCCTCAGGGCTCAGAGCTCGCAGTTTGCTTGTTAAAACTTGTGGAGTTTATTGAATATTCCAGATCCTGACTTTATGGCAAATGGTTAGCGGTTTATGAGACATTCTGCAAACGGATTTGGTGGTTGTTTGAACTGTATTTTATAGTGTGAGTGAAAAGTGTGGTGGGCCCTTTAAGTGTCTGTGTAGTATCTGTGTATCGGTGGAGCTGTGCTCTGCGCTTTGTTTGTCTGCATATCTGTGACTCAAGCAGGCAGGGTGTGAGTGAGACTAGCATCTGTGTGTCTGTGTGTCTGTGTGCCTGCATGCCTGCAGGGTGCGAGTGAGACGCAGCACCGCTGCGAAGCGTGTGACAAATTGTATCTAATGTAAATGCATCCACGGATCTGCAGATTTTGTAGAGGTTTAAGAGTGATTATTGGTGTAGGAGGTATTAACAAAGTGCGTTGATAGCTAACGTAAATAGTACTGTGTAAAGTGCTGAATTTGTGATTTTTGGACAGTAATAATGGGGAAGCAGCAGGGAAAAGTTATAAAGAAAAGCCCGCTAGATTGCATACTTACACACTGGAAAGATATAGCGGGGAGGGGAGGCACGGAAAACAAGAAAATTATGATTAAATATTGCAACCAATGGTGGCCACTTTATAAACTAGAAGAGGAAGCTAAATGGCCACTGAATGGGACTTTAGACTATCATACATTGCTCCAATTAATGTTATTCCTAAGGAGGGAGGGAAAGTGGGACGAGGTGTCTTATGCAGACATGTTCTTTACCCTCCGGAACCACCCAGAGTGGCAGAGGGACTGTGGATTAATACCGCCACAAGACCCTTTGGTGCTCGCCTTAGAAAAAGATTATAAAGGGGAAATGAAAGGGAAATTGAAGCGGTGCTGCTCATCATGCAGCATTGGGCAGAGGTGCACAAGAGGGGACAAAACCAGAAGGGCGAGAGAACAGAGCTTAGAAGACGACTTACTCAGAACCCCTCCCAAGCCGCAGGAGCAGGAGCAGCCCCGGGAGCTGGATATAGATTCAGAGGAACAGTCCATCTCTCCAGACAGCCCAATTGCCTCCCGGACACAGGGAAGAGCCCCTGAGGTGCTTCAAGCACCCCTCAGACAGGCAGTGGGACCTCAAGGTGGCGCGGTACTAATAAAAGTACCATTTTCCACCCCTGATTTGGAAATATGGGAAAAGAAAGCTAAAGATTACCGGAAGGACCCTGAAAACGTAACTAGACATTTCCGATTTATCATAAAACAACACAATCCCGATTGGGAAGATATTCAGCTGCTATTAGATTATCTGACTGAGACAGAGAGGCAGCTGGTTTTGAAAACAGCACAAAATTTGGCTGAAGATCATTATAGAGCTATTGGGGGAGATTATAAAGAATTTCTCCCTCTGCACGATAACCCAAATTGGGATCCTAACCGATCTGCACATATAGAAAGGCTACAAGGTTATCGTGAGTGGATTGCAATAGGAATGGAGAGGGCAATCCCAAAGACCATAAACTGGTCAGCACTGTATGAGATCAAACAGGGTCCATCCGAGTCTCCATCAGAGTTCCTGGATCGGCTGAGAGATACAATGCACCTCAATACCCCTCTAGATCCAAGCTCAGAAACGGGAATACAACATCTAGTTTCTCTGTTTCTCAGACAGGCCACAGGGGATATCAGGAGAAAACTTCAAAAGCTACCACTTCCTGGGGGAAGGAACCTAGAGACACTATTAGAGGAAGCCTGGGAAGTGTTTCGAAATAGGGAAGGTGTTTACAAGAGAGGGCACAAGAAGATTCTAGCAGTAATTAAAGAGGGGGAACAAAAGAAATTGGGACGACCTACACTTAAAAGAAATCAATGTGCCATATGCAGGGAGTTTGGGCATTGGAAAATTGAATGTCCAGAGAGATGGAGAAACAAAGGGAGGGCAGGAAATGGAAACCACCGAAAGCGGCAGACGTTAGCCAATCTAGAAGAACAATGACGGGGACCCGGGGAATCTACCCTAGCGGATCCGCTGGTTACAATTAAGCTAGGGACGGAACAAAAGGAAGTGGAATTTTTGGTAGACACTGGAGCAACATATTCAGTCTTAAACATGGATCTAATGCCCTTAGAGGAAGATTATATCACGGTGGTGGGAGCCACTGGCCAAAGTGAAAAGGCGTACTTCTGCAAGCCTTTAAAATACAAATTAGGAAAACAGTTAGGCATACACAAGTTTTTGTATATGCCTAACTCCCCAAAAGCGCTACTGGGGAGAGACTTATTAGAACAGTTGGGAGCATCCATCAGCTTCAATAAGGGAGAGATTACTCTGGAGGTAAACAACCAAGAACTTATACAAATCATGAGCTTATCTCTAACCAGTGTCCCCACGGAAGGAGAAATTAGCGAAGAAATTATCAATCAAGTGTATCCTGGAGTGTGGGCCACTGACACGCCTGGGAGGGCGAAAAATGCTCCACCTGTGGAGGTAAACCTTAAAGAAGGACAACAACCGGTAAGAGTTAAACAATACCCCTTGAAAAAGGAAGATCAGGAGGGGATCCGGCCAGTTATTGAAAGGTTTTTACATATGGGATTATTAAAGGAATGCGAATCTAATTTTAATACTCCCATATTACCTGTCCGGAAACCTGATGGGTCGTATAGAATAGTTCAGGACCTAAGAGCAATAAACAAAATAACAGAAGATCTCCACCCAGTGGTGGCAAACCCATACACGTTGCTAACAAAGTTAACTCCTGAACTAACCTGGTTTACCGTTCTAGACCTCAAGGATGCTTCCTTTTGCCTCTCTCTCCACGAAGCCAGTCAGAAAATATTTGCATTTGAATGGGAAAATCCTAAGAGTGGACGTAAAACTCAATTAACTCGGACGGTGTTGCCGCAAGGATTTAAAAACAGCCCCACTATATTTGGCAACCAACTGGCAAAAGACCTTGAGCTGTGGGAAGCCCTGACTCCACCTGAAGAAGGGAAATTGCTCCAGTACGTAGACGACATCCTAATCGCCACCAAGACAGAAGAGACCTGCGTAGCTTGGACGGTAAGCCTTTTAAATTTCTTGGGACTTCAGGGCTACCGGGTATCTAAAAAGAAGGCCCAAGTGGTGAAAAGTGAAGTGATATATCTGGGCTATGAAATTAGTGCTGGAAAAAGAACCCTAGGCAAGCTCGGAAGGAAGCAATTTGCCAAACTCCAAGACCACAAACAGTGAAGGAATTACGAACGTTCCTGGGAATGACTGGTTGGTGCAGACTGTGGATCTATAACTATGGACTACTTGTTAAACCATTATATGCACTAACTGTCACTGAACAGAAAAACCTCCAATGGGATAAAGAGGCCATACGTGCCTTTGACTCGCTAAAGAAAGCCCTGATGTCAGCCCCAGCCTTAGGACTCCCAGATGTAAGTAAACCATTTTTTCTCTTTTCACATGAGAAGCAGGGAATTGCATTAGGAATACTGGCACAAGATCTAGGCCCGTACCGTCGAGCAGTCGCCTATTTCTCCAAGCAATCAGATACAACCGCTAAAGGGTGGCCCGGATGCCTAAGGGCGGTTGCAGCAATAATTTTAAACATACAGGAAGCACGAAAGTTCACCTTGGGCCAGAAAATGACTGTATTAGTATCCCACACAGTATCGGTGGTATTGGAAATTAAAGGGGGACATTGGCTTTCACCCCAGAGATTTCTGAAATACCAAGCGGAGTTGGTGGAACAGGATGATGTAGAAATTGTAGTAACTAACATTGTGAACCCAGCCTCTTTCCTCAGCGGAAACACAGGAGAACCAGTACAACATGACTGCCTGGAAACTATTGAAGCAACGTATTCAAGCCGTGCAGACTTAAAGGATAACCCCATGGAGGATACAGAGAACTGGTTTACAGATGGAAGTAGTTATGTCCTGAGCGGCAAAAGGTATGCTGGATATGCTGTTACCACCACACAAGAGGTACTGGAATCAGGACCACTACCCGTAAATACATCCGCACAGAAGGCAGAGATAATTGCTCTAACCCGTGCACTAGAATTAGCCCAAGGCAGAACTGTGAACATTTATACAGACTCACAATATGCCTTTGGGGTAGTTCATGCTCATGGAGCAATCTGGAAGGAAAGAGGACTACTAAACTCACAAGGAAAACACATCAAACATGGGAAGGAAATTCTAAGGCTACTAGAAGCTGTCCAACTTCCAAGAAAGGTGTCAATTATGCATATTAAGGCACACCAAAAGGTGAATTCTGATTTGGAAAAAGGAAATGAACTGGCGGATGGGGAGGCAAAACAAGCAGCCAAAAGAGAGGTAAAAGTAGAAGGAGCCCTAGTCCCTGACGGACATACTACCATGGAAGGTAAGCCTAATTACACCAAAGAGGATCAGAAACTCATTGCAGACCTAAAAGGATCATACAATGAAGAGGGATGGGCCATCACTCCCCAAGGGAAGGTAGTAATTCCTTCCTATCTAACTAGACATCTGGTACGAGAAGAACATCGAAAAGGACATTGGGGAGCAGAGGCCCTATATAAATATTTAATCAGAAGCGTTAGAGCCAGGAATTTGTATACCATAGTAAGACAAGTAACTCAGCAGTGTGATATTTGCCTCCAGACTAATCCTAAGAATACCCCCAATCTGGAAGTAGGCCAAATTGGGAAGGGAAATGGACCTGGACAACAATGGCAGATTGACTTTTCGGAACTTCCAAGAAAAGGGGGGTATCGATACCTATTGGTACTAACAGATACCTTTTCAGGTTGGCCAGAGGCATTCCCCACTAGAACGGCCAAAGCCCGGGAAGTAACAAAAGTACTAATACAGGAAATAATTCCACGTTTTGGGGTCCCAGCAACCATGTCCTCAGATAGAGGACCTCATTTCATTTCAGACGTGGTCCAGCAAATTAGTTGCCACCTGGGCATAGATTGGCAACTTCATACCCCGTATCGTCCCCAATCCAGTGGGCAAGTAGAGAAAATGAATCATCTAATTAAACAACAAATAGTGAAACTCGGCCAGGAATCAAATCTGACCTGGCTCCAGGCTCTCCCTTTGTCCCTCTTGCGCATACGGGCCAAACTGAGAGCTAAGGAGGGATTGAGTCCTTTTGAGATACTGTATGGTAGACCTTACGCGGTACAGAAGGGAATGTCAATGCAAGTTGGGGAGGAAATTATGACCTCATACATGGTAGCCCTAAGTAAACAGCTCAACAAAATTGAGAAACATGTATTTGGAACTCGGGGTAGAGGATTGGACGGGCCTGTACATAATATACAACCTGGGGACTATGTGTATGTTAAGTCTCTTGCAGAAAAGACGCTGGAACCGCAGTGGGAAGGACCGTTCCAGGTACTACTCACAACCTTCACAGCCGTCAAGACTAAAGAACACTCAGCTTGGATACATCATACCAGGGTAGAGAAAGCACCTTATCATAAACCAGAATGGAAATCAACATCTACAGGACCATTAAAGCTCCGCATCCGAAGACAATAATATGGACAGGGATATATGTAAGTTGGATACTAAACCTCGCAAGCACCCTTAGAGAATCACAGGATCCAAGCGGTATACTGGTAGCAATAGTCACACAGAATGAGGTAACGACCCTCTATACATTACCCCAATATGATGATTACCCCGAATATGACAGTAATGAAACCATAGTATCTGAATACGACAATGATGAAACAATGATTTCTGTTAAGGTGTTACGAGGAAACAACATTACAGTGAGATGCCGAGTAATCCCTAGGTCGGATACAAACCTTTATAATGACAGTATAGAATGCCACGAAACTAACACACATGACAGCCGTATATCAAGGGGTAAAACCCAAGGTCAGGATTGTTGGTTAAACATGACTACTTTGCAGTACTCTCGTAAAATCACATGTAACACTTCCTCCCTACTGTGGGGAATGCTTATGTTAGAAATTGAAGAACCTATTACCACCCCACCACCTGCTATGCCTATGCGAGCAGCAGAATCACGACCACAGATCTTTAAAATAGGCCCATATGTGATCCGGAAAGCTGGTCAACAAGTTGTACTGTTTAATCCCCAATGGTCACTAAAGCAGGTGGAGGTACATTTACAGGTGAACCTGGCAGATGTACAACCAAAGTGCCTTCCATATGTAGAAACAGCTCAAAAGGGATGGACAGCCTGGCTAAAATCTCCCACTGCTAAGAGACAAAAGAGAGACGCAATGGGAATTTTAGGAACAGGATTGGGAGTGTTGAACAGTATAGATTCAGAAGTGATAATGAATAAATCGGCAATGGCAACCCAAGACTTGAATCAATTACAGCATCCTCTACATTCATCGTTACTAACCTTAGGGAATCATCAGCAGCTAACATCTAATCTTCTCCCCGAGTGGGAAGGAATCAATATAAAAGACCATTCACTAATAATAGAAGGGATGGAAGCTTTACAGAACAGCACATCCCTAGCTCTTAGCTGTATACAGGCACAAATGTGGGTACAATCAATTATCTCCAATATTCTGAGGGAAGGAGAGGAAGGAATCCTTCCTATGGAGATCCAAAAGATAATTTGGGATAAAGCACTTAGCCAAGAAAGGGAACTACAATCCTGGTGGAAAATGGTAAACTTCACGTATGATAATGTGAATGATAAGATAATTACCTATGTATTAACCTTAGCAAAAGCTGCTCAATATAAAATTTACCCTATTACCGCCATAGGACTATATCATAAAGGGACTATAATCAGTCCAGTAGGACACAAAGGATGGGCATGGCAACGCGAAGGTAAATGGCAGACAATTGACACGGAGCTGTGTACTAGCTTGGGACACCAGGGATATATCTGTGAAGGAAACACCATAGAAGCTCAAGATATGTGCCTAGATACACATCAGAAATAGTGTAACTTTGAAGTACAACCCTCTCCCAGTAATCGCACAGTTCTAATTTACATAGGAGAAGGATGTATCTGTCTACGAACTTCTTGCAAAACCCTAATAATCGATAAGTATAGAAAAGAGCTAGGAAACTACTCCAATCATTGTGTGTGTAATTTCACTAAAATTAAAGGGTGTGACTTCAATTATGCCGTTCCTGTGTTAAGCTCTCAGGTAATAGGAATGGAGTACAATTTGTTTAAAAAATTAAGTTCTACCCCCATAGGCATGAACTTAGAGAGAACAAAGGAAATGCTACAGCATGAAGACCTACTCTCCATTCTCAAAGAAGTAAGAGAAAAAAGGAAAAGGATGTTAGTTGTAGTAAAACATGATGTAGAACAGATTCATGACATTCTAACAAAAGTACAGAAGGTGGGAGAACATCATTGGTGGGACACCCTCCTAGGATGGTCACCGACAACCACCGGAATCCTTAACACGGCACTTCACCCAGTAATAGTATTACTAATATCTGTAATACTATTGTTGATCCTCACCATAGCTATATACATATGGAACTGGAAACTTACTAAACGTTTACAAATCATGTATGATGCTTTATATCATAACCCAAGCTTTAAACATATCAAAAGTTAGGAAAATAGATTATGAGCTAACCAAATAGTAAAAGAATTTACTAAGTAGGAAGAAAAGGGGGGAATGATAGGGGGAATGTACACTACTGTAGTTAGAGGACATAAGAAAGAAGGACTTGGGCAAAGATAAGGGGGGCTCCACACTGAGAAGCACCAGGTGCTGATGATGTTGCTAGGTTACTATCTTTTGGGTCCGAGCAGAGACTTCCTCTAGTCCTTGAGGAGGCATTTGAGGGGGGATGTGTCAGTGATAAATCTCCCAAATTCCGGTACAAACTGACCTGGGAGTTTGGATAAGGAGCAGAGAACAACTGAGGCTGCGCAGGACGGCGAGGTAAAAAGTTCATTGGTGAGGAAGAGGAGATACTTCATCTATACGACCCCTGCCCAGGAATTTAAGACCACTGCCCAGGACCTGAGGAACCCAGGACACATGCGCAGGAGGAGGAGACCTAATTATCATACGGAGCGGGGATAGATCATAGATATGTATAGGCGTTTTATGAACAAACATTACTTTGTACCATATAAGCAAAGACAAAAGCCACGGGAAGGCGCGCACGCCTGAGGTGGAGCGATCCCCCGTGCGCCCAGCGCTGAATAAACATACCTGCTTTACAACTACAAAGTTGTAGAGTTCTTTTCTCCGCAAGTCATGGCTACCAGCCAAACCCGTATTTTGCAAAGCCAAGTCACTTCCATGTGCCCAAACCTCTGGCTAAGCCATTGCTCTTCCTTCCAGGCTTCACAAGTTTTCTATTTAGTAAGAAGTGTTTGGGTTTATGTACCTTTTAGGAGGGATTTGGAAACTTTCAGGTTTTATTTCTAGAAAACAAAATTTTACTTTTAAAAACTTTTAGCCTTCATCTGAAATGTGTCTTGAAGCAAATTTCAACGAGCTTTTCGTACAGGAAACCTGAGAGGTGATGCCACCCGTTCAGCCTGGACGGCTGCACCGCCTGCCAACAGCGTTCCCTTCATCTTCCCTGGGGTGTAGGGTGAGGGACGTGATTTGGAGATAAATTCATATTATAGGGACCTTGAAGTGTTAGAAAAGCTGTAATAACATATTCAACAAATCTGTACACTATAGAAGTTTTGATAATGTTGACTAAATATGGCCTGCAGCCTTATTAACTTAATAAATTAAGATAGCCATGTTAAGGCCTTCTCTTAATTGAGAAGTGGAAAGGAAGTACTGAATAATTTCCTGTTTTGACAAAGTTTCCAGCTCCTGAATGCCTCAATTAGTCTATAATTTTTCTTTGCTTTTACTCTATATGGTATATTCTATGCTATATTTAAGTGTACAGTATTCATTGAATATATAATGCATGCAGTTACACAGTTGTATGTATAGTATATAATTATGCAATAGAAATCTAACTGTATTATGTACTGTCTGTTGCATGTATATTCTACAACAGTGCTGAAGTTACAAAGCCTCCAGCAGGGTCAGTGTATTTGTGCATCAGCCGCTCCACATACTACGTTACAGGTATGTAAGTACCAGAGAAGCTGAGATACAGGCAAATGTTCTATAGACTGTGATATGAAGGCAGTTATTTCTGGGAGTCACTATACCATGAATTGATTTATCCTCTTTTCCCCAAACCCTTTTAAAGTGTGATCATTTCCAATTATTTGAGATTTTTTGTTCTTTTCAATTTCTATTGCATCTATTATTTTTTTGAATATATGCTTGCTATTAAAGCCACAATTCAGTGATGTTTTTAAACTGCTTTTGAGAAATAATGTAGACACCATTCAGCCAGAAAACAAAGTAACTATAGAGAACTTCGTCGCAGTTCCGTTTGATGCAAAGCTTAGAATCACAACGCAGATCATTAGAATATTATAACTGCAAATTTTGCTTAACCAGCATTTAGGCTAAATGAAGTTGGGCTGTGTTTTAAAATGCTGTTTTGAAATGATGGATTTCTCTGTATTTGCGCTTTTCAGGCAAACCTACCAAACATTGCCACAAAAATGTAAGAGTACACAGGACGCAGCAGTATCTGAGTACCTTTCACAGCCTTGTATGTTCTAAGTATCCTTAGGTACCTAGTAGCCATTGCTGTTACATTATGCAGTTGGCCTAGAAGGGTCAGCAATGAAAGTACTGAGTATAGGAGTGCTTGCATCCTGCCCAAATGTGCTCTTGTGCAGTAGTTGTGACTATGCTAACCAAGGAATAAAGAGAACTTGAACACCTGAGAAGCAGTGAGGTAAGGAAACAGTAGTACTTTTTACTGATATTAAAAATAATGAGCACCTTATTTTGCATGGCTTACATAATGACTAATTTTTTTCTGAAGATCTCTGCATTAATTTTCTGGAAAGTAAAGATATCCAGGACCCTCAAGGTTTTATGGTATTTTAGTACCACTTCAGGGTGATTTGCAAGTACCCAGTGTTACATAATCTTGTTTTATTTGCTTTAATTCTATTGCAAATTCTGATGTTAATGAAGATATTAATTATTGATTAGTATATGGTACTACATTGGCCTACAGTTTTATATGCTTTGCATGGATTTTAAAAGACAGAATGAAAGACACTTAATCCCAGAGCTGCCCATGGGTTCAAAGTGATTTGCAAGCAACAGCTCATTAAGATTTGGATGATCAGTGGAATTAATACCATGCATAATATCTGAGCTGTCTCAGAGTGAATTGATTCCAGGCACAAATCTGTTTGCTTTGGATGAGTTGCATCAGAGAGAAATATGCGCTGCTGTGTTCTCTTCAACACACGATGCAAAGAAGACGTACATAGTTTCTTCTAATCGTTGCTCAGTCCATGATGCAAAAAAGTATTTGATGGTTGATTAGTCAGTTTTAGACTCCTCTCCAATCAAACTAGATATATTCAGTAGGGATACTAAAACATGTCTTTTCCTTCGGTGGGAAAGTCTTGTTTATCACTGCCGTGGACAGTCACAATGACCCTATGCACTAACCGTGCCATGAGAGTCTCTGAAGAGAATCCTTTTAAAAGGGCAAGGACACACAGACACTTACCTGTAGCTGAAAAAGCACCATCACTTACCACACATTTCACATGAAACAACTTCTTCTGTGTTTGTTTCTATTTCAACAAGAAAGGAAACACTTTTATTTCAGGTGTTTGCTATCTGGGCTTCGCATCACCCTTTCAGTTAATAACCATAGCATTCTGGAGAAATTGCCTGCATGTGGGAGTAAAGGTTACTGTTGCCTTCACTTTAAGTTGTTTAAGATTTTGGTATCTTAGCATCACCAGAACCACCTATCCTGTGCATCTCAGGATGACCTGCTTGTTCTTACGCCAACATTGTCCTTTAGCTTAAGTAACTTTTCTCTCTCTGATGTTTATTCTTCTCTGCTGTGTTTTTAGACAACAGTGCTTTCCATCACAGTTTCCTTGATGGAAAACTTTGCACTTTTTGCCCTGAGTTACACTGAGGATGACATGGTGTGGTGCAGAATGACTGTTTGCCGGCAGAACCTGCAGGAGGGTTTTTGCTGAGGCTGAATTCCTCCTGGGACATGGAGAAGCACGTGGCATGCGTTAGGCAAAATGTGGCCATTGTTCCATGCCCAGGCACAGAGTTGCAGAGAACCGCTGCAGGGAGTTACATCTGATCTGATTTTTCCTCTCCTAGCCTTTTTCAGACAGCTAGAAATTTACTGTTCCATTCACTCTGTGTAGTCCAGGGAATTATATAGTTGGTCTGTGAAGCATGGTAGAGTGAAAGAGGATATGACATGAAAAATTACAATTTAATGTTCTGCTTTTCTGACACTTGTTCACATATGCAGCTCTTTTTCAGTGCTCAGTAAGCTTTGTCTCTCTTTTGTTTTAAAAGTTTCTCTGAGAATCAGACTCCCTTTTCCACAGAGAACTGGGCAGAGAAAAATCCCAATAAAATGAACAGTGTTACTGTGAATTTCAATGGTCTGACTGACTGGAATTGAGACTTAACATCTTCTAAACTTATGTCCTGGCATAGCTTGCTCTTTTAATGAATATAACACCAGCTATATGGCAGGGAAATGAGAAAAATTATCTGCACAGAGGAGGCTTTTTGCCCTGAACAATAAGCAGTAATTATTTTAAAATATCAAATTAATATAAATTATGACTAAATAGCTGAACTATTTGCTTGGCATTGAAAACTTAACCAAAATGGACAGTTCTCAAAAGTGCTGCAGAGCAGTGCCATCCCTGCAAGGTTTTTATTACTAAGATTATAACTGAAATATTTTCCGTAATTCCTCTCCTCAGTGTTAGTACCTTAATACTTAGCAACTACCACTAACATTTTAAACTATTGCCCTGTTCACTGTCAGACTTTAGTGCCAAATATGGCTTCTGGCAGTCCTTTCCTGCAAAGAAACCATGAAGGGGAGAAGGTGGAAGGAGAAGAAGCCTGCAATGTAGATGTAGTGCCCAACTAAGTAAATAAGTAGAGTTATACCCAACTATTCTTCTTGGGTGCGTGTACCACAGAATTAACCGATCCTTAGGGAGCCACTGGAGTTGGGGAATCAATAGCCTGTATCTCTGTGCTGACTCTGGGTCCTTGGTGCTTTCCTTCATCCTGCAAGTCCCATAACAGTGATGGAAATTTCTTTAGGGTCCTTAAGGGCTCTGGCAGTGGTTAGTCTCACTTCTCCTCCAGGTCTGTGCAGGGATGGAAGAAATGATCTGTGTCTTCCTTTCCATCCCTATCTTGTGCATTAATTTCCCTGTTGACTGAGTTTATTGCTACAAGAGGCTCAGTTTGTCCCTCCACGATTTTCATGGAGCAGGAAAAATCAGTTTGCACATAAGCAGATTTGAAGCTGCAGCAATGAGGAATCACAGTAATTGAGCTATAGCTGAAACTTCAGCTCATTTAACTAAGCATTGATTTTATTTACAATGCATAGAATTTCTTCTTGTTGCTTCTACTCTTACATTTCTGTAGAAGCTCTTTAGCTGCAAGGTGGGCCTTTAGCAGCCCGCAAAGGTAATTAGGATTATTCTTAGTTCAAGCTGCCCTTGTAGCCTGTGAGGCTGCTGAAGGTTGCTGTCAGCTGGTTTACACCGCTCCCATGCAGTAGTAGTCTCTCATCAGATTACACACTTGAGTGTCCATCCCACGGTAGCTCAGGCCTAGCCTCAAATGTGACTTTCTCTGAGAAATGAGTGAATGAAATACTGTCAAAGATGGTGATCTATTCTATCAGCTTGGCATTGGGATTTTGGATTCCTCAGTTTAACTTTAAGTGAAGATCCACCTTCCCCTACATAAAGAGCCTGCTACTCCCCATTCCTGTCTGGCCTCTGTGGGTGAGGGGCAGTCACGGGAGGAGATGCCATGCAAGTGCTGTGGTAGTGCTGGCTGCTGAACAACTGTTCCCTGTCTCCTCAGGGGTAAAAAGCCCAGTGTGTATATTATATTTTTGGGATTTTCTGCCATCAAGTTCTTTTCCTGGATGCATTTTAGCCATGTATTTGCTGTTCCAGTGGTTGCTTGTGGGAGCAGCAACTCCATAAAGAAAAATGATTGCTCTGTAGAGTCCGGGGCCTCGGAGCGGACTCTTCCATGTCAAAAGTGCTGCTTAGCAAAGTATTTTTGGGTTTGCAGAACCAACTTAGTTTTCTTCACAGGTATGCTACACTCCCACTAATTAAGTATTATGCAAGGCAAATTGTCTTCAGGAACCTGTACAACTTCATAGTCTTTATATTATGCTCAACTGGCACGTCTTCAATCGCATTACTATCATCAGATTTGCACATTCATTGAAATGTGATAAACAGTTCTGCTGTGCTCAGAAGTAAAATTCCACTTTTCCACAACTGTATTCGCTTCGCAGAGGAAGAAATATTGCTGAGTAAAATGACAGCATATGTAGGTAGTGGGTTTTCAGAGCAGAGCCTCACAGAACGTAGCACTAAATCCAGACATTGAATTACTACTAGAAATGAACTGGGAAATAAGTATACGTGCATTAATGAGATACAGTCATTTTTTTTCTCTGAGGATCAGGCAGATGAATTTTTGGTTGAATTCTTCTAGCTTTAAATACATTCAATAATACCTTTATTATCCTTAAGAAACCTAAGCATCGTAGGTGCTACCTCATACAATTAAGTACTAGAGCAAAGGATTATTACACAAATGCTTGGACTTTTTCTTTTTTTAGAAGCTGTTTATTTTGTTGTGTAGTCCTATCCATTAGGCTTTTTAGAGAGATTTATATTTTACAGATTCCTCTTTTAGAATTTTCATTTCACTCACTTATTTAAAAGATTTTCTTTGGACTCAGAGAAATGAGCAATGCAAATGTTTGCTATTGACAATTGTGTTTGGATATTTAATGATTTCTTGAATAATCCACCATGTTTGTGGTATGGTTCCGTGCCCAGGTAGTGGATAAACCCTCAGCCCTCCTTCTTTCTCTCCAAGGCTGAATAAAGGCTGCTGAGATTGCTGTACCATCTCTAGGCAAAAGGCAAGGGTGGAGACTTGGAGGAACTGATGTCATGTGGTGGGGTCTACAGCTGGGGGAAAAGTGCTCTCCCTGGATGTTAATTATGCAAAAAGAGGGCAATGAAGCATGTATTCTATAAAGGAGCTGAAACACAGACTGACGTGTCTGAGCATGGTGCTTCCACTTATCTTTGCTTTAAATTAGGCAACTTGGGTACCTGTAACAGTTTGACTGTGGCAGAAGGGGTCTCAGCACAGAACAACTGCCGTGTACTCGGGTGCTCGGTCAAGCCTGTATTATTTTCTGTGAGCACACGACAGTCACCAGCTTAAAGTTAGATTCGTAAGTCTATTCCATACCAAAGGCATAAATTAATAATATGAACATACGCTACCTCAAAATTTTTTCATTGGTTGATTCCTAGGGTGTGCGGCTAGGTTCTGCTTCTTACATGAGACAGATGCAAGCCAAAATATCTGAAGAATTAATGTGTAAAATATTTAAATGAGTAGAGGAAGATATTTATTCCTCTTTATCAAACTTAAAATAAAAGCAATGAAAGTTTAAACATTTTAGGAGTCCAAAACAATTCTTTATATCCATTCATTTGCCAGGCCTGTGAATCCAAATACTGTTAACTGTTTACTGTTTCAACAGTTTTTCCTTTTCCTAACTGGGATTTACCAAACTTTAATTTACAAAGTTGTTTTCTTAATAAATAATTTCTACTTATTAATTTGGCTGCTAAATAAGGTTTTTCAAATTTCTGTAATTTCTGGAAATTTAATTCCAGTATCAATATTTGCCCTTCCTTGGGGGAAAAATGAAGATACATGCACTGAACTATAATTCATTCTACAGCCTATTCAAGCTGTTACTTATATACTGTACTCCAAAGCATCTGAAAACAAAACGATGTATTCAGCAAATCTATTTATCAGACATTTCTATTAACTGCAAGTGTATAGTGAGAAGGTACAGTAGTGGTTTAATATATCAAGATAGACAATGTTAATCTACATTTTTAGGAATTACAAATAAGACAACTATGAGCACAGGACTTCAAAATGCAGTGAACTTCTCTTCTAGTTGCATTGACAATACCAGTTCCTTACACAAGTGAATCTGGTTAAAAGCTCTACTCCCAGTGTAATAAATGTGACACTACAGGTACAACATTGACAGCAGAGATCATTAAGGCTCTGTTTTGATGATTGTTTATTTCTCTGTGCATACCGCCCCTCCACTCCCCTCTTCTCCCAGTCCCTTCCCCCCCAACACACCCGATTTTTTTCATACAGAATGAAAAGCTCACTGGAGGAAGAGTTTAAGATAAATGATTTTAACCTGCAAGTAATGAAATGTTTAATGAAATGTAGATTCATAGTAATAGCAATACCTGGTACTTATAAAGCTGTTTTAATATTTTTAAATTTTTTTTTTTTGGTATGGCAGAAGAAACCAGTATCCACATCCCATGGTGCTAAACACTCTACAACAGGTAGCACACAGAGAAGAGAGTCCACACTGAAGATCATACAGTCAGACTGGGTCTCAGCAGTCTTTGTGAGTTTGAGGAAGAACAATCATCTCTATTTTTGAAATACAGAAGGTGAGGCACAGAAAACGTAAATGTCTTGCTCATAAACACACAGTGAAGCAGTGGTAGACTTTGGGTCTGTTGACTCCCCAGCCACCGATGTATTTGTTGGCCCATTCTGTCCTCTTAGACAACTAAGAGAAGGTCTTCTGAGATACACAATGTGGGCCTATATCATGGGGGAATCAGTGTCAAACACACGCAACCTGATTCTGCACTACCTTTTGGCATCTGTAGTCACATTTACTTTTCAAAGAGGGCCTAAAATGCCCTCAAATCAAAATTGATTTGGTGTAAACAACCAGTATACATAGTTCAATAGAGAATCAGGCTCACAGCAATTACTTTGTTACATGCTGAGACTAGAATTAACTAACTGTTTTAATTGCTAATGAATTAAGGCTGATTCCTGTTTATATTAAGGCCTCTGTATCCTTCTATGACAGTATAACTGTGCCTCAGTGCAAGTGAGACTCAGGCTATTGAAAAAATTAACCTTTCAGTTCCGTTTGAAGTCAATAATTTTAGTGGCCCTGAATGAATAAAATAACTGGAACCAAACAACCTGTCTCTATACTACAGATTATTTACAAAAAGATCGTAAAAGGACCTAAAAGTAACCTGAGGGAAAAACAATTACATGTTTCTTGAAGAAAAATGTTAGATTAGATAGACTTGTTGCCTGGTCTTGAAAATGGAGAATTCTAACACGATAACACACCTTTATATGAAGATAACTGGCTTGATGTTCGGTGGTTATGAGTATGCCCACATAAATTGTAGATGCTTATCAACTCTGGAGATCAAGTCATCTTGTTATACTAGTACAATGAAATAGACTTATTTGGTATTTAAGTGCTAGACATATAGGGCATAGTTTGTGTAAAGCTAGTGTGTGTTATATTCAGAGGAGTAGGAAGATGACCTCAAGCTCAGTAAAATGCTACATGATCACAGATTTCTCCTATTATTATTGTTATTAAAAGCTATTATGTGTGGCTTTCTTAGAACAGGGGTTCTCCAACTTTGCTCTCTGTAGCCAAGCATTGTTTTAGAAATTCTCTCCTCTCCAAACACTCTATTCATAACCTTCATTTTTTAGGCAACAGTTTAACATTTGCTGGCTGAGAATAAAACAATCCTTGCTCTATTCAAATTTAAGGCCTGGGTCCCCATGGGTTGCAGCACTTTTTAACTTATTTTTACTTCTAGTTAGAAGTAGATTTATTTTTTAAAGCTAACATGGAATTTGTTTGTGTAAATTAACATAATTCCCTAGGCATCAGTGTGGCTATGATAATTAGCCAGCTGAGGATCCGACCACCGAAATGTAACTCCAGGGGTTGGGACAGCTGGATCATATGTGGTGTTACATTTAGTTTCATTGGCAATTCAGAAAATATTTAATAATAAATTTCATTGCTTCTATTCCCCATTTTCATATACAAATAAATCATCTTTTCTAAAACATTCTTTTTCTTTAGTAAGGCTAGTATTCATAGTCATATCAAAAGTGTTTGCTATCGGAGCAATCTTTCAACTTTCTTTCTTTAGAGTTATTTTTATTATGAAATTCTATAGCATTCTAAACTTTAATGGTCATTAGCAACCCTGCACTTGAGTAAAGAATCACATTAAAAAAGTATAAGGTATAATATTTTCTTGTCCAAAACTAAGGCAGGATGAACAAAAGTAATGAGCTCATCTGATCCTCACCTAGCATGCCTTGATTTTAAACAGTATTCAAAATACAAAGCCCAAGAGAGGATGTTGTCACAACAATTATTGCACTTTCTCAGTGTCTTGCTATAGGATTAGTTTTTCCTTTAGCAGTATATAATTTCTTTTCCTGAAGACCACACAAAGTTATTGTACTCTGAAAAGGAAAAAAGCACTTAAAGTTTTATGAAGTTATGACCTAGACAGAAGGATACAAAAACAAATTACCGTTCTATGATTCAGCTATGTCATGATCTAATATTGTTTCAAAATTATTATTCTGTTATTTAGGTTGGCATCATCTTCTGAACACCCGATGTGCTCTTTGGCATGCTACAAATTCAGCAGACACACTGTCTTCTGGGCTTTACAGCTTCTTCTGACGAATGTACAACATTTGGAACAAAGCCACTCTTGACACCTTCCCATCCATCTTGTATTGAGATTTCTCCTTTTTTTACAAGTTCATAGATGTCTCGTGTAAGAATTGTAAAGGACTCTTCAACATTCGTGGCATCTTTTGCTGACGTTTCTATATATTTCATGCCACAGTCAGATGACAGTTTTTCAGCTTCTTCTCTTGTAACCTCACGCTGTGACACTAAGTCACACTTATGTCCTACTAACAGGAACACAATCTGAAAGGGCTGCACATGCATTTTTGCTTCTTCTAGCCAGTCTTTCACATGTTCAAAAGATCGTCGATTTGTGATGTCAAACACTAGTAAGCCACCCACAGAATTGCGATAGTAAGAGCGTGTTATTGATCTGTGAAGGAAAAAAAAAAAGGAAAATCAAAACACATTTTCATTTTATTCATAAATAGATTACTTTTCCATGTGGCAATGTGTTTTTATCTACTGCAGGTTTTATGAAATATCTTTGCTTTTTAAAAACTAGTTGGAATTTATTAATTTACCTTCTACACACAGAAATGTTCCTTTTTCATTTTTTTCTTACATTCAGAAGTCACTTTCTAGACATTCTTGAAGCCTACATCTCTAGTGCAAATTTTGAATGCTGAATTATGCTGCAAAGTACTCTTTATTAGCAAACTGTGGCACATGTTGACAGAATAAAATATATATTTGCTTGTCAAATACTTGTTAGTGTTAAAGTCTGAGGCCTTCAGTGTTACACAAACATGCACTTCATTTTGTTCTAATTAATTATTTCAAACTGAAATATGCAGGCAGATGTCAAAAAAACCTGGAGCCTAAGCTTGCCAGTGTACAAGCATATCCTTCTGTATTCCTTGCAGAAAAATTCTTTGATAGAAAACTTTGTACAGATAATCATAATTCTTTGTGCTTGCAGAAGTCAACAGGTAACAGACTAAGAAAGGAAACTCCCTAAACAAAACTGTGCAAAAGTAACTGAGCTGGGCAAACATGCACTTGTTACAGAATTGGCAAGGAACACTTCTACCTCCAGCATCTCTCTCACACAGAGGTTCAAAAGACTTCTAGGACTGGCAACAGATATTTTATACTTTTGAGCGCTCTATGTTCCAGAGCATTCACTGGAAGGAGTTTTGGAAGAAGGAAACCCTTCCTCTGGTTGAAAATATTTTTAATATGCTCTAGCAGAAGAAAAGTGCTTGTTAGAATGTAGAGAGAGAGAAAGATACAGAGACAAAAAAAATATTCTAAGAAATCTCTAATCATAGGGAACAGGGGAGGATAGAGAAGGTGAGAAAAGACATTTTAAAGGAGTGGAGACAAGCACTCATTGCTAGCACAAATATATAGCTAGTGTATATATAAGTATTCTCCAACTGAAATGAGATGCACAATCTCTATTAAGTCATTATTTAAAATTACAATTTAGCCAAAAAATCCATTTTATCTTATGATTATGAAGAGGATGCAGCCTCAAAACTTTTGGAATCGGGATGAACTGTACACAGTAACATATCTTTCTGTAACAGGAGCTCCCTCTGATTTTCAGTTCATCACATTTCATATAGTGTTTTATAACAATTTGAACATAGAGGTATAATTAGCAGCAGTAGTCATACTACAGATAGGTAAGTGCACAGCTAGATAAAGCTTAGGTTTCTTGGCATATCTAAACTCATTTAGCCACAGCAAACAGCATTTGAAATGGTTTTATTTAGATAACAGGGAGGGATTCCTTGTCCTAGTATTTAGAAAGATCTTTTTTTCTACGTTCCCAGCAAAAGAGTCCATCGAGTGTCTCTCTGAACAGTTCAAATGTGAAGACAGCAGCATCTTACCCTCAGATTAAATCAAGTAGCCTGGATATGAAAAATGACACATGGTTTTGCAAAATTATTTAAGACCAGAAATGAAGGGTGTCACATTTTGTGAAGTATTAAATAAGGGTGCCATAAAGATCTATTTCAGCTTTTCTTAAGCATTTTTTTGCTATAGAGCAGTTGCAAACACAAGTGAGTACATTAAAGTCATTCAGGTGGTCCTACAAAGAGCAGAAGTGGGTGATCAAAATGGGATCTGATTTGGAGAAGTGGAAGCTAATACAACCTATTTTCATTTAAAAATGTTATGCCAAAGAAATGCATTAGCCAGGGAAGAAAGTAGGTTAGTATTGAAAATGCACTGCATCATTTACCAAGCACTTCTACGTAGAACAATGTTACATCATGTATCTAAGATCTGCAGTACTGAAAACCAGCCCTCCATGCGTTACTGGGTGCTTACACACAGCAGTCAGAGCCCTCATCTGTTGTAACTCACTTCTGCAGAGATATGCTAATTTACACTAGCTGATGATCTAAGCAATTATACTTAATTATGTGTATGTATTGCCTGTAACGGAGATGATTAAAAAGCATCTGTAACTTTGGGCTGTACCTCACAAAACCTGGGTGAATATATAGGAGATACAGCAGTCGTTTCTCCTATATGTTTGGGATGTATAATTTGAAATTAGTTTTCTCGTTACCAAAAAAAAGTCTGATATACTAGAGAGGCTTTAGAAAACAGTAACAAAAGAAAAAAGTAACACAAAAAGTTTTAAAGATACCTATGATACATATGCTATTGTGTTATGCGATTGTCTAATATCTGAGAAAGGATGTTGTTTGTTAAAATATGGTCTACAAATATTTGAATAGTTTTACTATTAAGGTGAGTTATTATTTGCAGTTATATTTTAAAATAAAGTATTCCTGACAAATAAGACAAAATTTGGAAGAATATTTAGATCATCAACTGGGAAAAATGTCTGGGCACATGAATGTTGTAGGTCATTCAACAGTATCTGAAACATCTTACAGATGCAAAATATTTGAATTAATTATGACAATCAGAATAGATTAAGCGTAGACATATATTTTTAGTAGGCAGCTTAGAGTTATTTGGAAAATGAACTGTGTGAAGTGGATGTACTTCTGCTCACTTACGCCCTGTATCACACCTAGAAAAAATGAAAGAGCTTTGCCTTAGATGGTCTAGTAGGTCTTTCTGCTTTTGTTTTGTTTTATTTTTTTCTCTATAAAACTAAGTGCGAGGGCAATTTTTGCCTTTTATTAATATCATCGCTAAAGATTATAGGACTTTTAAGTGCCTTCAACAAGGCTTAGGCAGAACTATAAACACCAACATCTAAAATTGTGCTCCACTCAGCTGCACATCTAACTGTGGCGCCTGAACAAGTTCCCTGGGGACCCGAGTGCTCTGCCCCTGCCCAAGCTGCGAGGCGCTCAGCAGGGACAGCCCTGCCTTCCCTCTTAGCTCTGATCCGAGCTGAAAACAAACCATTGCTCCAGGTGAGTGCCCAGAAGTGTTCTGCTTGGGAGGGCTTCCAAGAGCACGCCAACACCCTCAGATGGGTTCAAGCTCCTCCCAAAATGCAGAGGAAGTTTCTTTTAGCACAGTGGATGTACCAAACTTTCACACAGATTCCTCACACATTACTTCACAAGGCACAGGTCCATGTTCACAGAGCCTGTGGTACAGAGGCTGCTCAAGGGGTTTTGCTCAGAAGATGTACAGCTTTATAGACTTCACAGGCCATGTCAATGTGCTGCATATGTCTTCACAGAAAAGCTTGATGACAAGAGTGCATGGTAGCCAACAAAAGATCAGGAGAGCCAACAATAAAAGGCTCTTCATGCAACAGCTGGTAGACTTGTAGACCTCCTTGGGAAAGATGTTATGAAGGCAAAGAGTTTACCTGTATTCCATGGAAGACTGAACAAGTCCTGAACAACAGACTGAGCTTTAGTAAACAGAGAAACTGCATCAGTTTCCAGAGTTCCTCAGGTTGAAAGTAGAGGATAGCAGAGTACTCAGGAGAATTCAAAGACTCTATCAGAGACAAGATATCCGAGTATGGACCGCAGACAAAATCAGACTGGCCTTTCTTGTGTTCTCTCACAAGCAGAGAATACAATTACATGATTATACACTCTTTGGTAAGTGCTGCAGGATCAGACTCTAAAAGCAAAATGAAGTTTTTAACTCCCTTATTGTTGTCACTTTTTCAGCAGAAGGTAAAAACCTGAGGGTCCTGCAAGTTTTTCGAGTCAGGATGATGAACTGGTGACAGGTCAGGTTTGACATAGTCCAACTCTATTCATAAAGGATGTTCAAATTTCCATTTCTCAAATTATTCCCATGCAGATCCTAAATTCTTGTTGAAATGATGTCTTCTCGTGTAAACTTTGGTTCAGCTAATTAATGTCACTAAGCAAGCATCATAGAAGGGAATGTGTTACTTGCAGAACCATGATCAATCTTCTGTGGGGAAGGAGGAAGAGGGGAATACTTCCTTTAGTAGAGGAAAAGCCTTAAATTAGGAACAGGGTGGGATCAGGGTGAAAAAGTAATGGCCAAAGAGCAGCGTTTCTTCTGATATTGGGGAGACAGCAATGAAGCCTGCCATCTCCTTCCAGAAAACTGTTCAGAGGAGGTGCTTGTTGGAAGTGGGAAGCAGAACTTTGTTCAGATTTAGAATCTAGCAAATCTGCCCATGACTTTGAACAAAAGGAGGACTGCACTCTTAAATCCATCCCTGCATCTGTCTTTATTCACGTGGCTTATCTCTCTGCCTAAACCACTTTGTTTGACTTCTATCCCTTTGTGCCCAGTACTTCCTTGCTGCCTTCTCTCTCAGCTTCTCTTCCACAGAAGACTCTGAACCCTTCTCTAAGCAAGAGCTAATGGAAGTGCCCAAACCAACATGTCTGCCTGGGCCTTTGTTCAAGGTGCAAGCTGGTATTTCAGGAGGCAGTTTGCCTGCTTCCCATGGCTACACTAAATGAAAGAAAACAACCCTCCTACTTAATAGAGGTGAGTGTAACCCGTTGGTGACCGGAGGCCTAGGTGGCTGGGCAGTTCCTCCTCTTTCAGGCTGGAGATTCATGTCGCACCAGCCACTGATGATGGGTGCTACAGTGTCCAGTCAGTCCCCACTAAATATGTGAACTATTATACCATCTTTGCCTGAGAGTTACAAAAATTGACATAAGCACTACTGAAAAGGTAATTCTTATTTTCTCCCCCAATCCATATAAATAGAGATTACAAAGCTCCTTATCGAAGCTGTTGTTAAATATGGACTCTCCGAGCATCCTCAAGACCATCCTAAGTTTTTATTGTCAGCAAGAATACTTGTAAGAATAATATTTTTGCTCATTTTGTATAATGCTTGGCATTTGTAATAAATGAAAGGTAAATACAGATAAAGAGTTGGAGAGAATCAGCTTTTCCCTATTAGAACATACTAAAAAGGTAAGACTGCACTAAGTATTAAAGGGGAGCCGTGACACTTTGATATTAAATACTGTAAGGTTTCTCCAGATGGTTCTGTGTTTGAAATTACTGGAGGTGAGACTGCTCCTCAAGAAGTTATATGTTGTGATGTACAATAATGATACATTAGGATGTTTTTCCAAAGGATAACTTTGAAGTCTTTAGTCTTAATTGGGAATATTTGTTAAATGCAGATGCTAAATTCTTTTGTAAATTATGACTTCCCATGTAGAGTATGTGCTGGTTCCACTAATTAAATCTGCCTAAATTACCATTATGGAAGGGGAAAATACTGTCTAGAACAGAAGTCATTCTCTTAGCTTAATCTAAATATTAGGTTCAAGATGTAAGACCCTAATTAATACTCTCAAAAAAAGCCTCAGTAAGATGATGGCCACTGAACAGTTGTTTCTGAAAATGAATGAGAAGATGCATTAATCACATCAGACTATGGCTTTAGGGTGACTTTAATCAGTCACAGTGTTTCTTTCTCATGATCTTACTGATCTTTGCAAGATGAACCAAATTTTCACAAAAGGCTTTATCTAATTTTGAAGATTTATTTTTATGGTATGACTAAAGACTACATTGTAATGGTACTAATTTTGAAAATACATATTGCTTACTCAAAAAGAATAAGGATAGTGTTTTATTTTTCAAGCCCTGTGTTAGAAACGGAATGTATCTACTATCACAGTCTGCTAAAAAGTGGGTTAATATAATTGAGGCATCCCCACAGTATTTTGCCTCTATGTTCTTGAAATGAACCCTCAGTCTTAGCACCACTACCAAGCACTTTATAACCTTGGAAGTTTCATGATTTAAATATATTGTTGGATTTAAATACAGGAAAATTAAACAAACAAACAAACAAAGTCACAGCAAAGTCAATGACATGAAACAGCCAAAGCAGCAGATTGCTCTAAACGACAACTAATCTCAAGATAGAAAGAAAAGTAAGGTGTACCCCTCCTATACCTTTGTCTGCATTACGGACCTGAGTCTATACTAAGCCAGTCTGTAGGTTCTTGTTCTAGTAAGCTGTTAGAAGTTATTGACTATGTTGTTGTCCATATGGCACCTAGCACAATGGGAGATTCTGCTTAGTGATGCCTTACTGATGTCAAAGTAAATACAGTCAGTAACTGCCCTGTCTGAGCTCAAAATAAGTAAACTGTCTGGCACCAGTGTTTGCAGCTTGCTCACCCTTCTTGTGGAAGTGGTAAGAATTACTTTTATTTGAGAAGTAATGCAAACAGTGCATGTTAGAGATGATTTCTGAGACCATGCAAGAAATCCAGTTCAAATACTGCAGCATCAATGAACTAGACACATTTAAGAATTTTTCCAAAACAATTTCTCCAAGAAACGAAGTGCTCTCTTTCAAGAGAGTGTGATGGCAGGTGTTGCACGCCTTACTTTTCCCCTGGGAGTGTCCCTAATGCCTGGGACCAAAAGAAGGGAGTTATTATGCAGCCAGGAGTTTGCCCTGCACACGGGGAACTCCTAGGAGCTTTAAAGCCAGGCTTTATCTCCTCTGAAGTCCCAATGCAAGTGAACCAGAACAGAACTGGGAATCAGAACTGCAAAATGCTTTGTGTTCCACAAAATTAGATTACTCCTTGCAATAATTAGTTCTTCCACAAGATGCTTGTGATCTGTAGTCTCCTCCATTAGCAGAGAACAGAATGTGCAAGATTTTAACCTGTGGTGTATAACTTAGTAAAATATTTGTAATTTACTTGAGTAAGTGTGAAACAGACTACACAATAAATGCTATGATATTTGGTACACAAACTGACAAGAAACTCTTAGCAGAAAAATAAACAGAAATGTTTAAAACTACTTCCTTCGGTTTGTACCTTCTGGGTATTAGAAAAAACACAGATGTATACTAATGGTAAATTTAAAAGCAACTGACTGCATGACTCATCACTGTATATCCCCTGAGCATTCCCAGGTTAAAGGATGGCTATCATTTGATTTAAAATGTATGCAAAACTCTCTGCATTTGCATTCCTTTCAGTCAAGTGCCTTGTCATTGGCCATCCTGGCTATTTGTCAGCAAATTCAAAATAAAGATATTATACATTCTTAGCCGCTTGTTTACAAGTATTTTACGTTCTTTGCTAGAAAGCACAAGAAGGGTAAAAAATGCAACGAGCTTGCTATTATCATTGTTAATTTCTTTGCTAACCTTTCAGACGGCTGCTTGCAAAAATACATATAAAGTTGGGACTCATGCAAGCCCAGGAAAGTTGTTTGTTGTTTCACTGTAATGCTTGTATTGAAAAAAAAGGGTTGGTATCCCCTGGTGACAGTGAAATCCCACCTCTTCAGCCGAGTGTGAGAATCTGCACAACTGTTGCAGCGGAACACAGGGAACATAAAAGAATCGATTCTGGCCAGTGAAGAGACCCATTTCAACCCTCCTGCTATCATTGCAGTAACAAGTGTGGGGGTCAAGTACCACATAGACAGGCTATGCGTTAGCCTCCCACCTGAGTTCGTACCTACTGAACCCCAAGTCCAAACTAAAATCCATACACAACTTGCCTGAAGTGGCAAGCACTACAGATACAACAGTGTCGCAGGAGTGAGTGAATGATAGTACCAGTTTGTATGTTGGTGAATGTTGACTCTCTTGGGGCAGGAAGAGAGGGTAGTTTTGCTACTTGTTTGTGACAGAGAGGAGAAAGGAAAGGATTTAATACTTGATGCAGCATTTGGGCTAGTTTAGCTACACTATAAATGATAGAGGTATTAGTGAAGGCTCCTGGCAACCATCAGTGCAGAGCAGGTGCAGAAGGCAGATAAAACACTAATAAGGGACTGTAGCTGGCTGCCCAGTGGCTTCCACACTGCCAAGGCTGCACTGGTGCTCGCAGTGCTGCTGTGCTGGAAGGAGGAAGAGCAGGGAGGTGGCCTGGTCTCTCCAGATTGCATGGGAGGGAGAGTTATGGCAGAGGGAAATACCGCAGGGGAGGATGAGAGTGGAGGTGATGACAAAGTAAGAAATGCGGAGTGAAGCAGGGGCCTCCTGCTGCAAAGAAGGAAAAAAATGCGGAGGAGGGATTGCTACTCTAGGTCCAAGACTTCAGGGCAAAGATGGGGGAGTGAAGGAGAAACAGGACAAGGCCACTTGTTACCCCCTAGTGTGAGCTGGGAGGGGATGGGGAGCTGTTCCCTGGTGGGTGTGAAGGGAAAGGGGGGGAAGGAGGAAGCTTTTTGGGGGGAACTGGTGAGCAGCGGGGCAAGAGGAACGGTGGGCCACGGGGCTGGGGGGCACCGGCAGGCAATGGGGTGGTGAGGCTGGATGGCAGTGGGGTGGAGGGCTGTTCGGGGCACAGCAGCCAGGTGGGTGCAGCGAGATGTGCTGGGGGGCAAGGCAAAGTCCTTGGGGCGGGAGATATGTCGGGCGATGAGGCTGCGGTGCCGGGAGGGCGGCGGGGGCCGGGGCTGCGGGGCAGGGTGTGCCCGGGGGCTGGCAGGTTTGGGGGGCGGACTGGAGGGGGTGGGGGGGAAGATCCCGGGTCCTGTACCTGAACCGCTCCTGCCCCGCCGTGTCCCAGAGCTGCAGCTTGACCCTCTTGCCGGGCTCGATCTCCACCAGCCGGGAGAAGAAGTCCACCCCCACGGTGGGGTCGGAGTGCAGCGGTCCCGGGAAGCGGCCCTCGGTGAAGCGGTGCAGCAGGCACGACTTGCCCACGGTGGAGTCGCCCAGCACGATCAGCCGGAACTGGTAGATCCAAATCGCCGCGTCCATGGCGGCCCCGGCCTGGCCCGGCTCCGCCTTGGGGCTCTTCCTGGGGCTCCTGCGCGGCCGGTGCCTGCACCGCGCTCCGATCGCCCCAACGCCCGGCATCGGCGCAGCGGGCGGGCGGCGGCGGCGGGTGCGCGGGGCCCGGGGAGCCGCTCCCGCGGGTGCAGGACGGGGCCTCCGTGCCAGCCGCGCCGGGCAGGGCAGGGCAGGGCAGGGCAGCGGCGGCGAGCGGAGGCCGGGTCCCCCCGCCCCGCTCCCGGGGCGCCGCGCCGGGTTCCCGGTGGCTGCCCGGGCGGGGCGGGGCGGGACGGGGCGGGCGGCGCCCGCGGGCGCTGTCCCTTCAGCACCGCGCGGCCCCGCTCCCGTTGTCGCTCCCGCGCCCGCCCGCTCCCGCTCCCGCCGGGCCCCGGGCCCCGGCGCCGAGCCCCCGCCCCGGCTGCCCCCGGCCCTCCCGCTGGGGCGCGCTGGGGCCCGTCTCTCCCCCGCTCCGCCGTGGCGCGGCCGGGCCGCCCACCGGGGCCGCCCACCGTGCCGTCATGGGCGCGGCCGGACGGGCCTTCCCCCGCGGCGCTGCTGGCGGGGCGGGCGGGCAGCGGAGGGGCCCGCGGGCTCCGCGGGGGGGCCCGCCCGCCGCCGGGCTGCGGCCAGAACGCTGCCGTGCGGCTCCGGGGCTCAGGGCCCAGCTCGCCCGGCAGAGCGGGCTCCTCCCGTGGGCAACAAGTGCAGCGGGGGGCCAGGAGAAGGGGGATGCTGGCCGCGGGGGTGGGGTGGGGGGACCAGGCCGGCCCGGAAAATCAGGTGAGAGAGAACCGGGCTGTTACAGCGTGAGATTTGCAAGGAAGAGTGGGAGCAGAAAGGAGGTCTGGGGGGAAGGAGTGGAGGAACCAGATCGGCAGGTGGAAAGGGGGCAGGGAGCTGAAAGGAAGGCGTCTGGGGGGGTGGGAGCTGGTCAGGGGCTGCCCGCAGGAGTGCGAGCTGGAAAAGAGCCAGACCAACAGGCGGACGAACAAGTGCCAAGTGGTAAAGATGGGCTGGGTAAAGAAAGGGAAAAGGAGAGCTAGGCATCTAGATATGCTCAGAGAGAACCGTGCAGACCGTCTTGAGAAAAGACACAATAGTAGAAATGACAGGGACACACGCTCTTCATTTCCCAGTGGAACAAACGGCATGTACTGGGCCCTTGTGAAAGTACTAGTACCTACGGTAAGAGACCAATTCTGTCAGTAGACACGCCTGCTGGAGAAATTTCTTTGCCCCCCCGGCATCTTCACTTAAGTATCATGTTACAATAAATCTGCTGAGCAATAGATTCCTCAGATTTCTTTTAAAGTCTCAGAACCACATGGGATAACAAATACTAGCAGTCCTTGGATGGCTGGTAAGGGCATCAGAGCCAAATGAGCAGAAATCCTAAGACTTCTGGTAAACAGCACTGCAGCAGCTGCTTCTGCAGATTGGGCTGGGGTGAGGGAGCCAGGGACAGAGAGCCTGAGAACTGAGCAGAGTAGGCTGGGTGAGCTGGGAAGTAGGTTGTTGCTGGCAGAAGGTCAGCAGCAAGTGGATACTCACATGAATGGGCACTTTGATAGTGAAAAGGACAGGGAGAGGAGATGGGTGACATTTTTTTTCACACAGCTTGCTGTTTTGCTCTGTTAATGTCAGGCACAGATGCAGCTAAAACCATAACTGCCTGTGGCTGGTGAGGGGGGTATCTGGAACCACATTTCTTTTGTAACTCAGTTTGTTATGACAAGTATTCTCATTGCCTAAGTCTGGTTTTGTTATTCCAATGTGTTTTGTGGTCACCAGTGTGAGACCAGTATGTTTGCCCCTGCAGGCATGGGTAGACCTTGCAGCTCCAGAGCGTGGGTGCGTGAGACCAAGGGCACCTTGGCCCTTCGCCTGACCAAGGGCAGGGTGAAGTCAGAAGAGGGGTTTGCATGCACCACTCAGAGGATCACATCCTCCAGCCCCAAAATGAGCCTGGCTGGGAGGTGCAAGCATGGCTGGCCCTGGGAGACTCAGCCAGGTGACCCCAGAAGCTTCCAGCAGAGACTTGGCCTGGCAGCCCAGAATCTATAAAAGGCACAGCCAGGAGCTGCCAGAGGGATTTATCTTGCTGTGCATGCTGAGCTGAAGCTGCAGGATGCTGCCTGCTACAAGAATCCGGACTCTCCAGGGGCCTTTTGGCCTGGCCAGTCAGTCCCCAGGACTTAGCGATTGTGTGGGTCTCTGAGTGTGTTTGCTCCTGAACCCTGCACATTTCTCCCCTTTACTATCCCCAGCTATTCTTGTGAAAAATAAATTGAACATAGCTTGTACTTGACTAGTTGCTCCTTTGAGTAACAATTAACACAAAACGATATTAACTTGGATAAATGAACCTTTGGAAGGCTAAAATCAGTCCAGTTCTTGCAGTTCTGCATGGGACATGACTACAGGTGATTCCTAGGATCTTTTCTAAGTGTTCTGACAAAAGTGGCAATTAGATACAAGAAGTATTTGCATGTGAAACAGAAATGTGGGGAATGTAGTATCAGTAGCTCTGATACTTGCCAAATGTGAATAGGGCAAAATTTTAAGTGGACTTTGCTCATTATATGATACCCAGATCCTGCATGGATCACCACCTTGGCTAACACCCATAGGTCTTCAAAGCCTCAAGAACATGCTCTCTAGCTTAGATGCAGAGCAGAATGGTGTCCTTTGCACATCTGGGCTGGAAGAACCTCACACTAATGAGTTACACAGCTCATTTCCTTCCTAACAGGTGAACAAAGTCAGTTTGCCTCTGGCATTGACAGTTGAGCTAAATGTGTTTGCAAATATTCTCAGGCTCCCAGAGTCTGGTCTGTCTAGCTAAGCTTGTCATTGTAGAAAGACAATTGTATATAGATTCACATATATCCAAAGCACAACCTTATACCTTCATTTGGGACCTTTTGAGTGTCGTATGTTAAATTCTACCTAGGGAACCTGCATTTGTCATGTCTGCTGTGGAGTGGACAAGGTGGGTGAATTTTATATTGAAGTCGTTCAGTTTTTGTTAGTTTGCTGGTGAGTACAGAGGTCCTAACAGCATGCAGTCCATCATAAACATCTCTGACCAGCAGTCAGGAGAAGTGATCAAAAATGGGTATGCTTTGAGGAGCTGGAATGGTTAAAGCGGAGAGCTTAAAGGAGCAACATGAACCTGACTTTGCTTCAGACACTTTCCACCACCTGGGCATTGGCAGCTTGAATCTGCTCTTCCCAGGAAGGGTGAATCAAACCTAAATTCTGGGACATAATAAAAAAGCCAAACAAATCCAAACTTCCAAATCTACTACATTATCAGCTAGATGACTGCACTAAGCCATAAATTCAAGACCTTTCAATCTAAAAATTCCTCATTTCTTTTCACATTTTTGACTTGGCAAGGATTTTTATCAACCTTTGGTAAGTAGGTAGGTCACCAGGGATTCCATAGATCACAGTGCTCCTGAAGAATGTGCACACATGATTACATGGAAGTTTAGAGAAGCATGGACAAAAGTAAGTGATTCTCAACCCCAGACAACCTGAGACTGAGAATGTCCTTTCTGCTGCCACCCAAGAACCTAAGAGAACTGAGGGACCAGTCTGGAAGCAAGATGCCATCCATGCCTCTTTTAATTGCCTCAGCTGTTGGTCCGGAGGCTGATCTGTCTGCTCACTGTATCACAGAGACAGTTTCAATAGATGTAAGCTGTTGGAAGATGCTGCCAGCTATCCTTTTTTTTTTTTTTGATAGAGTACTACGGGAGATGGGATACACCCTACTAATGAGCAATGACTTTCCTTCCTCTATGATGTCATCAAGCCAGGTAGGTTTCACCTGATGATGGAAAGGACATTTCTTAAACCACAACATTCTGGTAATGTTTCTTCCACAGACTTCTTTGATGCACACATACAAATTTAGTATCTGAGTAGCAGAATAGCACTGTGTTGAAATGATAGGTCTGACCTAAAATCTCATAAGTGTTATGAGAACAAATCTACTGCCCTTCTTACTGTTTGCTGTTCATAGTATTTGATGGGTTTCACACTTCCTCCCGTGGTGTTAATCAGTGAGTCATTCCAGCTCTTGTTGAAGGTAACGTTCCCACTGCCAGCTGGGAGGGCTGACGCAAGTTGGCAGGAGCAGCAGGTTGAAACTGAGATTTTAACGCCACTCTTGGTGTAAGCCTTCCCTTCCCAAAGTTTCCAAGAGTGCTTACATCTCCTCAGATACTGAAAGCAATTGGGTAGGACAGGAAACCCCATGGTCCACAGAAATCCTTGCCAATACCGACAGAAGTGCTGGGATGTTTCAGCTGCCCAGGTTCAGCCTCTTGATGTCGCACCCACGTGCCAGGGTTCACCTCTGAGCTTGCGGTGGGACTCTGGCTACAGCTCCGCATTATGCTGGGGCTCATCTCACTATGCCAGTTTTACAGTGGTAAGAAGTGATGGGATAGCA
Source organism: Strix uralensis (assembly GCF_047716275.1). NCBI lineage: Eukaryota > Metazoa > Chordata > Aves > Strigiformes > Strigidae > Strix > Strix uralensis. The sequence goes on from NC_133973.1 coordinate 120,950,454, forward strand.
AAGAAGTGCAGAGAGAATATTCACCTGACAAGATGGTGAAAAAAACCCTGAGTAAAGGGAAGTGTGTTGGAAAGTACTGTGTTTTTTGCTTAGCATTATCTTATTGCATTTGGTATTTGTTGCTGGAAGTTTATTTCTGATACTGTGTCTGGAATACCTGGAGCTCTTCTCAGGTGAAGGAGAAAAGAATATTCTAGGAAAACATGGTAGGAGTTATAAGCTTCTTTCAGTTTATGGTATTATAATGATTTCCTGTATAGATTTCAACAAACAAATGGTTGGTGAGGATATTTTTATAGTGTCCTAAGTCTCTGTGTGGTAATGCAGTCGTTCATTGAAAGGTACACTCTTAGAAGATGTCCTTGTTTGGTGAGGGTGTTCCTTATGTTGTTGAGATAGGTATGTGCATGGTAGAACAATCAGTATAAACATTGGGGGGAAAAAAGCCGCACAACTGAGTCATCAGAATCTATGGATGGTTTTATAGATAAATAAATATATAAATAAATACGTACTTATATACATACAGATCCATTTTGTTCATGAGGCATTAAAATGGCTCTGTGGAGATCATCCAAGTGAAACTCTTCCACAGCAGAATGAACTCACAGAGGCAGTCAGTGAAGAACAGAAACACCCAGCTGGAACAGGGAAAACTTCTCCTAACTCCTCAGACCTGATATTCCAGAAGGACCTACAACATAACTTCAAAGATAAGCCTGGGAACTAAAAGTCATAACTTTTCAGAATATTAAAAACCAAGGACTATTTATTCAATAAATGTTTTATAACCATTAAATATTTTTATACTTTTCCTCAAATCTCACCAACTGTTAAGCCATCTCTATTCCACACATGTAAACAACCTCTATCTGATCTATAGGCCATCATTGTCTCACCCCTCTTTGACAACTATATCCTCCCTCAAAATGTTAGTAATGTTACGTTATACTCAGAGCAATCACTTCCAGCTTGATTTTTGCTGTGTCTAGATCAGATGTACAACAAGAATTGTATTTCCCTCCCAAACATCCATTTACTCCAAGTGTAATAGATGGTATCTATCTCTGCAAATCTTGCCATCTTAGACACCTAAGATGGCATCTTAGATAGCCACAGTTACAGAACCACATCTAATTCAGTAAAGTGTCAGGAAAATACAGGAACATACAACCTGCTCCAGTAAAATACTGAACTGAATTAATGCACACTGACATTTCAGAGTTGATGCCTAAACTGCGTAAGAATCTGTCTTTAGGCATGTGCTGGGTTTGTGTGGCAGTGGAGGGGGCTACAGCGATGGCCAGCTTATATCAATGATCTACTATAAAGGGTAATAAATAGTTAAGATGATAGCCCTTTGGGAGTGACCACCACACAATCATCTGACACCATGTAGAAGCTGAAGCCCAAGAACCGCAACACACAGAAGCTAAGGTGTCATCCACAGACCCAGCATGTCAGCCAGGCAGAATGAGTGACCTGTTCCTCTGGGGTTACTGGATTAGGACTCATCTAAACTAGACTGGTGGGGCTGAAGCTCCAATCTGTGTGTGACGTGTTTGCAGAACGGGAATCATTATCCACTTACCCATCCTCTCAGGCAAGTAAGTATTAGACTGTGTATCACTGAGCACATTATCACACCACGCAATCTCCCCGTGGTCACGGGATGCACAGTGTAGATTAGAGACAACTTTCCTTCCAAAAAAGTGATGGTTGCCCTGCACCCCTACTTCTGGTGCAAAGGCTTGTCTTAGGCTTTGTAACTGCAAGCAGGTCCTATGGTCTTTCCCCCCGCATGCCATCCCCTATGTTTCCAGTCTCGGAGCCCCACCTTGTTTACACTGGAGGTGGAGAGTGCTTTTAAGGCAGGAAGTCTTCGCTCCGCCCATGAGAATTTAAAGCCATTTAAAAGTGAATAAAGTTTTTTAAAGATGTAAGAGACTATGCCTCTTCTCAAAAAGCACATGTCACATGAGGATATTTAGAACAAATAAGGGTATTAGCAGACAAATCATCAGAGGGGGTTAGGTACCCTTCCCTTGCACTGCTTAAACTACTGTCACAGAGCTATTCAGGGACCTTTTACCCCAAAGAACTTCAAGAAGTGAATCTAAATGAGGACAGAGTTTACAGACTGTTAGGTTATGTATGCGACTGAAGGCTCATCCTCACAAACCAAAGGAGCAGAGGCACCATAACAGGCAGGGGAACCCCAATAACCACACCAGAGCCAGCTGAGCCCCTGGCAGGGCTGCTCCAAGGGCTGGCCTGGGGGAGCCAACAGTGCCAGTGGTTGGGGGGACCCCTCCAGCTGAGTCAATGGAAGACACTCCCCATCAACTCCCCATCAGTCCCATTACAGACTCAGAGAGAACTACTGCCTACAAGAGGGCGGGACTCACTATGGGAAGTTGGAAAGAACATTTTGGGGTTGTGCAAGACTATGGTATGTTTAGGGGAAGGACCAAAGACAGGGGAAGGGAGAGATCAAACTGGACTGGGGAGGAACAAGTGTGGAAAAATACAGAAGAAAGGGGTTAAAAGAAGCTGGACATATACTAACAGGTCAGTATGCTTGTGTTGAAGTGCAGCAAGGGCTGGGGCCTTTGCCAGCCAGGACTCCATCCCTGGCTGGGGGTGGTTTTGCTGTGCTCAAGGACACAGATAGCCAAGCTGTGCCAATGACCTGTAGATCATCAAGAACTGAAAAAGCGTCCAGAAATAGCTGAAGCAAGAATCAGAAAACAGCAACAAATGAGAAAACAAATGGTGTAATCATCAGTGAGGTATTCTCTAACCAATCCTATAACTAAGGACATGGAAAGGTACTGGGGTAACTGGAGGTGGCTGAAAAAAGACCCTGGTGAGGGAGAACCTATGACCCTGCTCCAGGATGCAGGACCATCTCTCCAACCTCTGAGGAACTTAGAGAGTGGAAAAGAGCACCAGGAAACCCAAGACCCACCCATGACCCTGTGCTAGGATGACACAGCATGGCAGGAACCACCACACTGACCCACCCAGCCTCCCTCCAGGATTGCACCATCTCTCCTGCAGAACAAGGAGCTTGTGGAAGAAACCACAACGCCAGCCTGTCCAGCTTCTTTCCCTCACTGCACCATCTCTCCCATGGCACAGGGAAGTCATGTAATCTGTAAAATTTCATATATCTGTCTATTAAGCACAATCGGTGGGTTGGGGAGGGGGCTGTAGGGGTAAGCTCTGAGGGAAGGTCACAGCCATGCTGGACACAGCCGGTTCCAGACAGCTCCACCTGACCCACTGCAGGCCACAGCTGAGCATATCAGCCAAGGTGGTGATGCCTCAAGCAGATGGGTCTGTAACACCTATGAAAAAGACGCATTTAAGAAAGGGCAGAAAGCACCAGCACAAAAGAAAAAATGACCAGGTCGGAGGAGGAGGATAATCATGCCTGAGCAGGGGCCAGAGCCACAGAGCCGCCTGAGCAGGGCCCATGAGGCATGTCTGTAAAGGAACTGCTACTAATGGAGGAACCACCATGCACTGGCCCCAATCTCCTGTGCTGCCCATTGCCTCACCAAAGGGATGGAGTGCAATGTGCAGTGACAGGACGAGAGAACAGAAAGAGAGCGGGCGGGTGTGCAGAGCGAAGAAGGGGTGTTTTTTATGAGTCTTTGTTTGCACTCCATTAAAGAAGAAGCTCTCTGAACTCCCTCCCAAGAAAGTTTCACTTCCACTACCCCTTCTGAGTCACTCGGTATTACTGTCCCTCCAAACTAGACTGTTCTCATTTAGAAAGAAGTATGGACAAGCCTTCCACCAGTGAAGTTCTGCTCCTGATCCCAGCTAAAACATACTGTGAATTGAAACAGAACTCAGCAGATCTTCTGACCTCAGGAATTAAAATAAAAACTATTATCAACAGGTCAAACCCTCACCCTAACACCTGTCTGAGATTTCTCAAAGACCATTTGAGCATCTTTGCTCTCAGCTCTTCCAGTTCTTATGCCCCAGAATGTGTCTGGGTTCAAAAGGAAAGCCGCTAGTTTTGCAGGAATCAAAGATGTTTAGGAATTCTCAGTGTTCAAATCCTGGAATGCTGCTACTCACATGCATGTTGTTCTCTTTTTATGTGCTGAAGGACACGACATTGAAGGAAAGGAAACTCCTTAAAGCTGCCTTATGTCCCGTGACAGACAGAGTGGACAAGCAGCACTCTTCACTGGAGGGCAGTGAAAGGCTGGGGAAATCTGAGGTGAGACTGGAAATCTTTCTGCCTAAATATGGCCCCTAACGAGAAAGATCCCGCATTGCCCAAGACAGAAAAGAAATGGTGCATTTGGCATAACTGGCAGAGTTCTGGTAGTAGGGAGGCTACAGGGGTGACCTGTGTAGGAGAAGGTCCTGAACTGCCTGCCCTTCAGTCACAGCTGGTTCCAGCTGACTTGGCAACAGACAACATCAACCCACCATGTGCCAAAACTTGAACCAACCAGAGAAGCATATAGCACCTCTGTCACATATTTAAGAAGAGCAGCTGCCAGGAGGAGATGTGCGAGGATATGTGTGATGACACACAGAAGACACAGGAGCAGATACATCCTGAGGGGACTGCAGACCATGAAGAAATCCCTGCAGGAGCAGGCTCCACACTGAAGGGAACTGCAGTCTGGGGAAGAATCTACACTGGGGTAGTTGAAAAGCATAAGAAAGATGGAGTGCCAAGAAAGGAAACCACTATGCACTGGTGTAAATCTCCTGTGCTGTCTGGTGCCTTGCTGAAGGGACTGAGTGTAACATTTAGCAAAAGCAAGGGGAGTGGAAACTAGAAAGGGGGCAAGAGAGGTGTCTGGACTGAAGTTGAGGTGTTTTCCCTGGGCATTTAATTTTTATCTTGTTTTTCAGTACCCCTGAATCAGTAATTAAAAATTATGGAATTAGCAATAAATTAAAAATCAGTGAAATTTCCCAACATGAGACTGCTTTTCCATGACAAGTGGACAGACTAGAAAAGACAAGTGATCATCCTTCTTAAGATTCTGCTCTATTTAGGAGCCAGACTGGCTGCAAAGGTGTAATTTGGTGCAGACCGTGGATCCTTGAGCTAAAATCTGCTCTGGAATGGTTCTTAGCAAATTCAGCCCCTAGAAAAAACAATAGAGAACAAATGTTAAAGGCAGCAAGAGTGAGAAGCTCTTGTGTTTTGTTTTTGGGTGTAAGAAGGTGTACGAGACCCATTCTGGTGTGAGGTCCATCTAGGCCATTATCTTTTCTGAGATTGTAGGTGAAAGTACGTTAGCACTGGCAAATGTGGTGGAGGACGCTGGATCCACCTTCAGAGACATCACACTGTACACTGAGATCTTACCCAATGCTGTAAGCAAGCAAAAGGCAACTCCTGTTCTAGTGGTCTTTGTAAAGTTCACCTGAGAGGTGTGATTTGAGCAAGTGCAGGTGAAATAATTTTGGATTGAGGGAGGATGCTCCTTTTTTGGAGAAGACTGTACTGTGCAGGGGGTGTATGTCAGTGTATGCACACCTGCAAACATCAAGTTGGATTAGTCAGTGAGAGGGATAAGAGGCTTGGGAGCCATGTGGTGGAGCTGCCATAGGTCTAGGCTGGGTACTAGGGAGACCAGAGTGGTCTGATAGTTGACTCCTGGAGGGACCAAGAGGTCCGAGCCAGCTCCTGGAGAGACTATGAGGTCAGGTGTCAACTGAGACATATCTGCACTTGTATGTCTCTAAGCATGAGTCAAGGGGAGATGTAGGAGTCTGGGCCACGCTGGGGGAAAGTTAGTGCAGGCAGAAGAATGCAAGGACGAAGACAAGGCCAGCAAAATAAGGCTGGCAAAAACACACAAGATAGCAGATAAGTGAGAAACACCTGTGGTCAGCAAAAGCACACAAGTCTGAGCAAAACAGGGTATGAGACAAGGGAGTTTTTGGCAAGTTTTGGGCTTTACGTGCTAATTGCAATTAACGAATGCAAATGCTTGTAGAGGCGCATGAACAGCGCGTGCAGATAACCTGTAGCCTATTAGAAGATAGATGAGTGCGTGTACGGAACTTAGTAGAATATAAATGTAACCAGGATTGGAAAAATAAAGATGGACGATCTGATCATCACATTGGTGTTGTGTCGTTCCTGTTCCCGCACGGAGAAATAAGGACCCCGGCTAATGGTGACCCCAACAGGGAGACAAGGGGGTACAGGGACAATTACCGGGGAGATCCATAGCGCATATATGTAGATGTTGGTCTGTGTGGGGTCATGCAAAGTAAACCCAAAGACCAAGGGTCCAGGATCAGTTACTGCACAGAGTGGCTGAGCCCAGCTACTGGAGGGATCCGTATTGTATATGTGTACATTTCACATTAACAGACCTCTAACTGCCAAAGAGGGAGTAGGATTAGGCTGTTTGTGCCATCTGAGTTTCTGTGGTCAGCTATGAATATAGAAACATACACACATACAGCGTACAGGCAGCATCTGTGGGACTATTGGGAATACATGCAACAGTCCACCACAGGACTGACTGTGTCTGGCAACATGGAGCTGCGGCAGCCTCGCCTCTGCTGGGCAGTTCTCAAGCCAATGAGTTTCTCTCACAATATAGAAAGAAGCTCCAGCATTTGCAGATGAGTGACTCTGCACAAAGTCCACCATTCTCATGCTAGAAGTGGATGCACCCGAGCCTCTATTCAGATGAGTATTTGTCTGTATGGCATGTGCAATAGCCATTTAATCCACCAACAAAAGGTCACTAGGAATGCAGTGCAGCAGAATAGTGCTGAAACTTCAACTCACAAAATTTATTTATAGTGTGGAAGTGCAGGGACGGAATTTGTAATTTTCGCTAACTTGAGAAATTAAAGAAAGATGTCTGGAATATGTCCAACATCCTCACAGTTCTTAAAAAATACCTACTCCATAAAACAAAGGTGTAACATCTGTGTATCTGTAATGTTTCCATGTGTGCCCTCTCAGTTTGTGTATTATTGATTTGGAAGAATTCACATTTTAACATTTAGAGTATGACAATGAATATTAAAAGATCTTCCTGGATAACAATGAAAATACTTTTCTTCTCTCAAAGCATACGCTATGGTCTGACATGTTGAATAAGCGTGATATATACTGAGGAAATTGCTCTTTACTCTTTAAAAATAGAAATTAACAAAGAAATAGTTACTATTTATCATTATTTACTCAGAATATCAGAGACCCCTTTTTAACAGAACAGCATTTGCTTTTTTTTCCCCACAGTGATTGTTATAGGAACTTTTGAATAGAATAAAACAGACAATTTCAGTTGGAAGAGACCTACAAGGATCATCTAGTCCAACTGCCTGACCAACGCAGGGCTGACCAAAAGTCAGAACATGTCCAAAAAAAAGTTAGGGCATTGTCCAAATGCCTCTTAAACACTGACAGGCCTGGGGGCATTGATCACCTCTCTAGGAAGCCTGTTCCAATTTTTGATCACCCTCTTGCTAAAGAAATGCTTCCTAATGTCCAGTCTAAACCTCCCCTGGTGCAACTTTGCACCATTCCCATGAGTCCTGTCCCTGGATACCAGGGAGATCAGCACCTCCCTCTCCACTTCCCCTCCTCAGGAACCTGTAGAGAGCAATGAGGTCACCCCTCAGCCTCCTTTTCTCCAAACTAGACAAGCCCAGAGTCCTTAGTCACTCCTCACTTGCCTTCCAGCCCTTTCACCAGCTTTGTTGCCCTCCTCTGGACACATGCAAGGACCTTCACATCCTTCTTAAATTGTGGGGCCCAGAACTGCACACAGTATTCAAGGTGAAGCTGCACCAATGCTGAATACAGGGAGCTAATCACCTCTAAACTTGTTAAATTTCATCCCATTAATTGTAGCCTAATGCTCCAATTTATCTGGAGCCCCCTGCAAGGCCTCCTGTCCCTCATGAGAGTCAACAGCACCTCCCAGTTTGGTATCATCAGCGAACTTGCTAATGGTGTATTCAACTCCTGCATCCAGATCATTGCTAAATGTATTGAACAGACTGGCCTCTAGAATTGAGCCCTGAGGAACACCACTGCTGACTGGTCACCAGCCAGATGTAGCCCCATTCACTACAACCCTTTGAGCTCTGCCCTTCAGCCAGCTCTTCACCCAGCGCACCATAAACCCGCTCATCCCACAGTTGGACAACTTGTCCAGAAGGGTGTCATGAGGGACAGTATCAAAAGCCTTACTAAAATCCAGAAAAACTACATCTACCACCTTGCCTTCATCCACTAGGCAGGTGACCCTAACAAAGAAGGATAACAAATTAGTTAAGCAGGACTGTCCTTTTGTGAACCCATGTTGACTGTGCCCGGTGATTGCATTATTCTTTAAAAGCCTTTCACAGAATCACAGAATCATCTAGGTTGGAAAGGACCTTGAAGATCATCTAGTCCAACCGTTAACCTAGCACTGACAGTTCCCAACTACACCATATCCCTAAGCGCTATGTTGACCCGACTCTCAAACACCTCCAGGGATGGGGACTCCACCACCTCCCTGGGCAGCCCATTCCAACGCCTAACAACCTGTTCTGTAAAGAAATGCTTCCTAATATCCAGTCTAAACCTTCCCTGGCGCAATTTGAGGCCATTACCTCTTGTCCTATCGCTCATTACTTGGTTAAAGAACCAAGTTCAACGCTACCCAGTATAATCTTCTCCATCATTTTTCCAGGAACTGAGGTCTGGCTAACAGGTCTGTAGTTCCCTGGTCTTCCCTCACACCCTTTTTGTAGATTGGAATAACAGCCAGCTTTCAGTCAGCAGGGACCTCCCCAGACTCCCAAGACCTTTGGTAGATGATCAAGAGAGGTCCTGCCGTAACACCCGCTAGCTCCTTCAGAACTCTGGGATGAGTCCCATCAGGACCCATGGACTTGTGAACAGTCAGATGATACAGCTGATCCCTTACAATTTCAGTGTTCACAAATGGAAAGTCACTGTTCCCACACTCGTCATCCTCTGACTCAGGGGACCAGACCTCCCGAGGTCTATCAGTAGTATTAAAGACTGAGGCAAAAAATGCATTGAATGCCTCTTCTTTTTTCTTCATCCCTATTAGTCAGATGACCATTTTCAACAAGTATCAGTCTAATGTTTTCTTTAAACTTCCTCTTGTTATTAACATACTTTGAAAAGCCTGAAACAACTGTTACCTGAAACAACACTGGCCAGTTTCAACTCTAGTTAAGCTTTGGCCTTTCGTGTCTTGTCCCTGCATAAACAAACCACAGCTCTGGGATTTTATCTTCTTAATTATCACTTAAGTTGCCATGCATATCATCTTTCTTGCTTGGAAGGAAAGGTGGTTTCTCTGAAACTGTTAAGGACCTTTGCAATTTCATAGCCTGGTCAGTGCTTATTTCACTGCTGCCTCAAAGTTGTCTTATTGCCAGACAAGAACTCAAAACACAAACAGTTAAAATATCCAACTAACAATGTTTTTCCTTTTTCTTTCTCCCTTTGAATCTGAGTGTCCCTTCTCTACACAGACCATAGTCCAGCAGAGCTGCTAGTGTAGTCAAAGCAGAGAAAAGTAGCACTGCTAGAAATTCAATCTTATAAGTACAAGATTCCAAATTTGCTGGGAGGTGAAAAGATGAAGCACACTTTGGCTTCAGCATTCCTCATCAGAGAGCTCTTGAACCTAATCTCTTCCACCTTTGTGACTAAGACCATCAATTACTGTGGTTATCAGTGCTTTCAATACAGTATTAGTTTCAGAATATCATATACTGGTACTTAATTTTGGATATACTGCTGAAGACTGTTTTGACAGTTTAGTGATAATAATCAATAGCAACAAATCATTAGTGTGGAATGTGTTAACAAATATTAACTAGATGAAGTTTAAAACTGACCTACCAATTTTCTAAACACTCTTAGTGAATCATGGCACACACAAATATGCATATAAATATATACACACACACATTCAGCTGCAAGCGATGACGGCTTTGTACTTTCAGTATTAGAATTTCAGTCACCACAGGCAGTACTGCCCCAAAAGCAGCCCGCCAACCCTTGCGCATGTATGCACGTGTAACGACAAATTGGTGAAGAAAGCATTCTGCATCATACCTAGGGGTGCACTGGCACAGCCAGCCACTTTGTTTGAACAGGCATCTCCTGCATGAGTCTGACTTCGCTCCTAAAACTACTTTAATCTCCTCCCTACACAGCACAGCCTCCTCCAAATCTGCAGGACACACTGCACGACTCCAGTGCAGGGCCAGGGCACAGGCACTGCACCTGCATCCCACCACACAAACATGGAGGCTGTGAAGAACAAGGCCGGCCACGCAGGGCTACCCTTGCGCCCCAGAGCAGCGCCCCAGGCTGCCCACTGAACCAAGCCCTCCTCAGACACCAACACGGGGAGAGAGAGCCCAGCTCAGGTAGGGCCGGAGGTGCAGGGGGGCACCTCCTTCCCTCACAGCCAGCAGGGGTGGGCAGCCCACCCCTACCCATCACCCCTACCCCTGTCACCCCTACCCCTCACCCCTAGCCATCACCCTTACCCCTCACCCCTACTCCTCACCCCTACCCCTCACCCCTGTCACCCGTACCCCTCACCCCTATGTGTCACCCATAACCCTCACCCCTAACCCTCACCCCTACCCATCACCTGTACCCCTCACCCCTACCCCTCACCCCTACCCATCACCCCTACCCCTCAGCCCACCCCTCGCCCCTACCCCTCACCCCTGTCACCCGTACCCGTCACCCCTACACGTCACTCGTACCCCTCACCTCTACCCCTCACCCCTCACTCCTACCCCTTACCCCTCACCCCTACAGGTCACCTGTACCCCTCACCCCTACCCCTCACCCCTCACTCCTACCCCTTATCCCTCACCCCTCATTCCTACCCCTTACCCCTCACCCCTACCCCTCAGCCCACTGCCCGCCGCCCCAAGGCCGCGCACGCGCCCCTCCCGCCGGCCGCTGGTTTCGAGGCTTATCCCAGGCGGGGCAGCGCCGCCAGGCGGCGCCACGGGTCCAGCGGCGCGAGCGAGCGCGCATGCGCCCACCCCCTCCGGGCAGCCGCGCGCTCCCGCCCCGCCCCAGCCGTTGCGCGGCGGGTGGAGGCGCCATTTTAGCGCGAGGGGGCGCCCGTTGCCGCGGTGAGGGAGCCCTCGGCTTCTGCTGCCGAGAGCGGAGAGCTTCGGAGGGCGATTACGAGCTGGAGTTCTGAAAACACGTAGTAAAGTTCAAGTAGGACTTTTTAAAATCAGACATTTTAACACAAAATTATAGAAAAATTCCGTATTTTACCTGCCAAAATCTATACCTTGCCTTAAAAGCATGTTATGTTTAGCCCACTGTGTCTTACCAAATACAGTAGGTTTATGTGGATGGACTAGCAGTAATTAAACTTGGTAAGAAGTTGTGCTGATGTGTTGTGCTAGTGGTGTGCTATGCCAGAGATGTGACCAATGGCATTTTAAGATGGAAAAAACACTTTGACAAAAGTATTTTTTGCTGAAGCCAAAGGGAAAACCCTTGGTGCTGAGGAGATTCTCAGTGGTTTTCTGGATCAGGCCCACAGACAGGTTTATAGATGTATCATTTTTATGAAAAACACTTCTTCTGGAAATAAATTCCAATTGCTGTGGTCAAGATGCATTTCCCCCACTGTCTTCTCTGACGTCTCCAGAAATGACAGCACCACGTTCACAGAAACACCATGATGAATGTGACTTAGTACAAACATTTGTCCATACAAGACTATTGAACAGTTTGGAAGACAATTACCTAGCTGCTTTTAAGAGGGTTATTTTATGAACACAGGCCCCCTTTCTGGGAAGTGCTAAGCATGCACAGCTCTCCTCTCGGCATTACAGGTCAGTCACCAGCTCTCTTTTGAGCTAGACCTGAAGATAAAAACTAGCTCACCTTGGTCAACACTTATTAAGCCTCATTAGTCTTATCAAACATTCTGGTTTTAATATTTCATTCAAGTAGATGCATTTATGTCAAACATTTGTAGAGACATTTTTTGTTGTATCTTTTTTTATCTACGTCCAGTAGTTACAGCTAGCTAAAGCCAGCTGGCAAGCTCAGCTACCTGGTCCTTTGATTTAGGTAATTTCTCTATGCAAGTCTTCATGATGATCCTGAAGTGTGACTAGATCAAAGTTCAAGTTCAGATGTATATGTACAATCATGGCAGTCACTCTGAATTTATTCCAGTCTAACTAAAATCGGAATCTGACTTGTGATTTCCAAATAGCAGAATGCCTTGTTCTTTCTTTTAGTAAAAAACTTACTTGTAAGGAAATGGGAAAAGGTCTGACAGTTTCAGGTGTACATACAAGTAAGTACATATTTGACTACAAATTTAGAAACTTCTTTTTCTTAAGTATGCATTGTCTAAGATACTGTACTGTTCACAACTGCAGGAAGCACAACGATCTTTTCATAATGCAAAAGTTATCAGAGCTATTTGAAAAAGTTTTAACTCCGTTAATGCAATGTAGATAACAGGAGAGCATACCTTAGCATGCTGAGAGAATTGAAAAAACATTGATTTGTACATACTGATTATAGAATCAGAAGGTGTCTTGGAAGTTACCAGTGTAATCTGAGGTGTCACGATATGGCTGCTGAAGTTATGGCTGATATCACTGTCTGGTTTCGTAGGCTGGGTAATGGTGGCAAGGGGTTTAGTGGTGTAAGTGGGCTGAGTGGTAGTGGTGGACTAAAGGATATTGGTGGATCAAGTGGTTGTTGGAGGGGTACCGGAAAAATTTGTATGCCAGAGACATCACACAGAAAAAAAAAAAGTAAACAAAAGAAACAGGACACACAACAAAAATTACAGTTTTCATAAAATAGTGACTTTGTAATAAAATCATGCAAGTGATTCCTGTAAATCAGTCTAGCCATTCTTTTCCTCCTTTCACAGACGTAACAGTAAGTAGTTTTCTTGCATGGTATATTACATTTATCATACTCAAACGGAATGACAAAGCAATAATCACAGTACTCTGTTACATGGTTATTCAGTCTTGGATACCAACTCTTCACCTGTGTATTTCCTGTGGAAAGACCTAACTTGTCATTTCTAGGACTGAAGGCTGGGTAAGGAAAAGTTGTAAGAAAAAACCCAAATAAAGTTCTGGTCAGTTATGTTGCAAATCTTTGGATAAGACTAGCAAATTTCATAGACTTATTGCTACCTTACACTGTTATAAATGAGATAAAATTCTGAAACATAGAGAACACTTTACCATGAAACAGCTAAGCTTTCAGATAAGAACATATTTTATTTTTGTAAACCCTGCCCCAACAAAACTCCAAGAATAATTCCTCTATCATTAACATATTTTTCAACGCAACATTGATTTTACTAAGACTGCATATATATTAAGACTGTCAAAGAGAATTCTGTGATCCATCTCAGTCCTAATGGAATCATAATAGGAATAGGCATGGCTAAAACTGTCTGGTTACATTTCTTAGTAAAAATGTTTAGGAAAGCACTTCAACACATGAAGTTAAGTGGGTAAACGTTTTCCTAACCTGGCAACTAAGCTCTGCAAGTGTCTGGAAGACTAACATTTTCTGACACTCATACAAAAAAAAAAAAAAAAAGTGAATTAACATTGTTTATTTTGTGTTAATTTATGAGAACAACTAAACAATTTCCCTCTGAATGTATATTAAACTGTAGGTTCAAAATATCTCCCACATGGTGAAAGTTCAACTAAAGTAATGCTATGTTAAAGGTACAGCTTACATCATTTACTCATTAGGGGAATGAGTATTGCCAAGATTAAAACAGAGAGTGGAATGCTGTTCCACAGGTCTGGTTGACACCTAACCTCTTTAACTTTTACAAACCATTTCCCTCTCTCTCCTCACTTAAAGGAATTGTTTAGGAACTCTTCAGAATAAAAATACTGAGATTAAACTCCAACATGGATAAAAGAACAGACATATTTTTAAAAAATATCTTTAAATACTTAATGCTGAAATAGAATGTTCTTGAGAAAAGGTAATTATTTTTCTAAGAAGGAATTGATATGAAACATGAATGTGTTATTTAACTAAAATTTCTTCAAGCAGGAAATTTTAATAAAATGGCTTTTGTATATGTAGGAATTTTAGAAAAAGAATTTAAAGCTATTTACCTCTGCATTATTTGTATAACCTTATAGTATCTGTTTTCTACAGCATCTTTTTATATGTAGAATAGTTTTATTTTACACCATTCAAATGTCTGGTATTACTCATGTTTTGTTGATATTGACAAAAGCTAAAATGAAGAAAAAACAATTTGATCTTAGTTCCTCACTGAAGTTGATACTCAATTTCTGCTTTTTCTTGTGTAATACCTAATATGGTTCTACAGAATACTTTTCCCCCAAATATGGTTTAAAATGTCAGAAGGCATGTTTTGATTTTAAGAATAATATCTTTCCTAAGAATAAGTAACACTTCTTTCAGTATAGATATGAACAGTAAAAAGAATGAAGAAACAATAGATAAGTAAGACAGTGTGTAAGCCTTCAGAAAGGAACTTGCAGGTACCATGTCTCTGAGACATTAAATGTTAAAACTACTGAAATGATCACTTTAATAAGCATTACTGTGGTCAGATTTGGGCTCTCCAGTACCAGAAAGAAAATGGCATATAGGAGGGTGTCCAGAGGAGGCCACCAAGATGGTCAGGGGTCTGCAGCACATGTTGTCCAAGGAGAAGCTGAGGGAACCTGGAGAAGAGAAGGCTAAGGGGGATCTTCTTGCAGTATTCACCTTCCTGACTGGAGGATGTAGAGAAGACAGAGCCTGACTTTTCTTGGAGGCACACAGCTAAAGGACAATGGCTAGCAATCACAATTTGCAACAAGGGAATTTCTGACTAGATATAAGGACTTTTTTTTTTTTTTTTTTTTTTCCATGAGGGTACTTAAACACTGGAACAGGGACCCAGAGAGTTGTGGAATCTTCAACCTTGGAGATACTCAAGCTTAACAGGACATGGCCCTGAACAACCTGCTCTAGCTGACCCTGCTCCCTCCAGAGATCCCTTCCAACTGAAATTATTCTGCAGTTTTATGATTATTTTTTGATAAATCCTAAGAAACACTTTGAAAGGAACATTCAGTAGGGTGGAACAGTTGGAAAACTACATCCATGTGCTTACCTTATAACAATGAAGACATTCATGTGAAAAATAAATAAAATTCAGAGCATATTTTAATATTTGTAGTATTGATAGTGTTAATACTGGAGACTACAGAGACTCACAGTGTGATTACTGGAAATTTAATGATTTAGCTGGGTTCTTATGAACAATAGAAACCCCACAAATACTACACAGAGCATTTCAGGGTAGGCAGATTCTTTAAAGGGAACCTGTCATGCCTTAAATACATGAAACATAGAGATACTGTATTTGATACTTGAAAACAAGAATATGGCAGAAAGGGACAGCTTATTTTCACTCCTTCTCTCAGATATGACCATTTATCTGTGCATCACAGACTGTACAGCTACACGATATACTACCTGACATCCAGTCTTTCACTGATGAGGTGAAATATGCTTGGTGCAAGCTCTTTCAGAAAACCACTTTCCAGTTCCCTATCTTAATATCACATTGACACAGCCCTAGTCTGCAACACTGCAAATCCAGTTGGATGAACTGCTTGTGTATCAGGCTAAACTGTCTTCAAATTATACTAGTTGATCTAACAAAACAATTTCTTCTGCCTGGAAACCACTTTTTGTTTGTGTGGACCATCACAATGCTGCCTTAGACATTCTTACCTACAACTCTTTCCAAGGTGTGAAGGAGAAGTGATAGCGCCAGTGAGGTGTAAAAGCAACCTTTGAAAGACTGTCCCAACTCTTCTGCTACACGGGGAGTGGAGACAGGGATCTCATCTGCCTGTAAAATACTGTCCTACTGTTTCTGGCAGAGCCTGATTAGTCTCTTCTCAGCCCTAGTCGGTATACAAGTGGTAAGGTTTAAAGATAAACCACGCAGTGCAAAGTCTGGCATACACACACATGCAAGGCAGATCAGTTGTGGATTCTGGCCTTCACCACACCACGGTGAGTTCAGTCTCGATTGTTATAACAGTATCCCATCACAGATGAGTAATCTGAAATTAATACTACAGAAACAATGCAGTCTTAGTTAAGAAAGATCTCAGAATGGCAAGTTTTGCAATTAAATACACACTGATTGTATTTTTCCTGTGATACCAAGGCTGAGTGCAGTGTCACAGGGTATTTTGATAAAAAAAATGGGATCAATGTATTAAACAGACTACTTCATTAGTGATTTTCTTTTAAAGACTAAAATTCCTAATCTGTGGGAGCACAGCTAAAATACGTGTCCCCAAGAAGAACCCAATCCTGACAAAATGGTTCTACATCAGAGCTGCTCTTGTCACCCCAATTCCTTACCCGGTATGCCTCTGCCTTTGCACTGCAACTGGAGGTCCTCCCCTTGACAGGAATCTGATTCAGAGAGCTGAGTCAACAAGACACTGACCTTATTCAAGGAAAAAAAAAAAAAAACAAACCCAAACAAAATCCCAAGATCTTTTCTGGTGGCTCAACACGCTACATGGCCGCCCTGCAGGATTAGATGAATACCAGTGAAGAGGCAGGACCACGCAGCTAGAGGTGGAAGGCTCAGCATAGTGGTTCATCCTAGAAAAGGAAAGGCAGCCAGTCCCCTGGAGGGTACGACTGTCAACACCCCGTACCAGAGCGGGGCACGGATCCCATGCTGAAGGTGTGAACTGAGTGGGGGACACAACACACACTGGATTATCAGATCCCAGGCCTATAGTGTAGGCCAGAATAACCGTTCTGTGTCCTTTGACCAGTCTGACAGAAATGTACCCACATGATCCACACCAAATTCGTATTGCCAGGAGTTTCTCCCTGGAAAACAAAATGTAAAGTCTTCCCAAACTTTGGGAATATTCATTGGGCTATAATTCCTAAATAATGTGGAAAGCTTTCAGATAGGGTTGTACCCCAGTCTGTATAGATGAAACTCTAGGCAATTTCCTGGGTCTTTTCAAATAGTATTTTCATAGTCATCAGAATGATCAACTACAAAAAAATCAGAACTATTCTGTTTAGTCCAAAGAGCAGAAGATGCCTGTTGAAGAGGTCTTACTGTAGGCTGCAGCTGCACAGTCAGTGGTGTTAAATGCTATTCCATGAAACCGCTGGGAGAATACGAGTCTCTTAAGAGAAAGAAATCCATCAGAGGGTTGAAGACTGGTTTCCTTCAATTCAGGGACAGAGAGTTTGGGAAAAAAAATCATGCTATCAACATGTGCTAAGTAGATTTAAACTTTGATGGTCCTTGCACGTTATTATGTCTGCCTTTCTGAGACACAGTTCATGGTTTGAAGCTGTAATCTCCAGTTTTCCCATTAACTCTTTCAATATCATTTATGTTGGTGTCAGTACTGGGAAACTAAAGATTTGAGGGAGCTGTGTTTGGACTGGGTGCGAAGCCAGTGTCCTTTGAGATTTTATGAGTTATTACTGAAATTGGCACACACATCAGGAGCACTATGTTTGCAACAAAACCCCAATTTTTTTGCCTGGGTACCGTTCCAAGCAGGGGGACACATCTCAGATGAATGGAGAGCGAGGGTGGTGTGCAAGACCAGAATCACTGATGCATAAAGTCTTGTGTGACCTCATATTGATTGCCCCAAAATGCCACCCTCTCTCTTACCATTTCCACTGGCTCTGATGATTTTCAATGACAATGAAGTACCTAAATTCCATTCTTGGTCTTTTCTTATAAACAAAAATCCACATACTGAAATTCACACCCCTCCTCGTTCAGTTGCTTTTGATTAGTTAATACCTTTTTTGATGTTGTGATGTGGAAACACATTCTGCTCCATACTTCGTTCTTGGAAGAGACAGCAGCCCCACCCTTGCACTGCAGGGTATGTTGGTGCACCCATAAAGCGTGTTTTTGCACTGAGTAGCTTACTATGATGTTTCTCAGATTCACTTTTTTTAGAGAATATTAGAATATTTTAATTTTAAAATTGTGATTTCCTTCATCTGCAAATAATTTTTTTCTATAAATACTGGATGGGAAGGAATCTTTTGGCTATCTGGGCTAATGCCCTGCTGTCAAGTAGTTATCTTCTGGTTTCTGCTACTCCTATGGAAAATCTGTTCCAGGCCCTGATGGTCCTAATCAACACCGCTGTATTGCAAATATTAGTAAGGAACTGTCTTCTCATTTTCAGCCTAAACCTAATAACATTTCATATATACCTGTTTGTTCTTGTGCTAACATTGTCTTTTATTTAAAGATGTTTCTTTCTATTTCTAGGGTTTTCTCTCAGTGCATTTTTGACAGCAGTCCTGTCCCATCTCACTGTCCTTTGCTAGACTAACGAGCCAAGCTCCCGTGATCTCCCATAGATCCTTTTGCATCTTTCTGCACATTTTTCTTGAATTCGACTAACAAGCACATACACCATATTTCAGAAGAAGTCTGCCTGGGACTTTGTATAGTCCAACACATCTGTCTTGATTTCAGTTGATGCATCCTAGGATTACATTTGCCCTTTGTGCAGCTATTAGGCCTTTTCAGCTCATGGCCATCCTGGGAACAGCAAGTATTTCTATGGCTTAGTTCCTAATCATTTCCAAATGATAAGCTTATGCCACAAATATTTGTTACTAGTTTCCTGATAAATGACATTGTGTCCTGTAGTGATAAATTTAATCTCAGTCCTATCATTCAAGTTCCCAAGGCTGCACAGTTCTTCCAAGTAGTTTTCAAACATTTTTAACCAGCTTCTAACTAGGAAAAATGGGAATAATGAAGCAGCAGAGAAAAACTACCTTACATATTGTTTTATTGTTCCAGCTGTTTATCCTTATTTCGCTCATCAGTTTTACCTTTGTTTCCTTCCTTTATTTATCTAAGAGAAAAGTGGTTTTGTTGGAAAGGTGGTGTAAGATGATGAAAGACTGGAACTGTGAAACGTGCAATTGTTGAATTAAAAAAATAAATAACATTCATAATAAAACAGGCACTTTTATTAAAGAAATTCTATTTGAAAAATCCTTATATTGATATTTTCCCAGAAAAAGCTTAATCAAGGAAAAATCACTCTATTATTCTGAGAATGTATTACATTAAACAAAACAAGTTTCTTTAGAGAGTAATTCTTGCATGTAGTATGGATAAAGAAATAGAAAAAAATAACCCACGGTGGAGGAAATCATAATCTGACCATGAAGGACCTCTAGTGGCATAAATACCTCAAATTAAAAAAACCCTGAAGTGCTTGCTCATCATTTTACAAGGAATCACTTCTACAGTTTTGGATTTTAATTTGTGTGATATTTTTTGCCTTTCCTTTTGTCGATAAGGTAAATGCAGAAAATATAGTAATATTGTTATAGATATATACAGTATTGTTATAGTAATATACAGTAAAGTGGCTAGGTGTACAATGGCATTACACTTTAAATTCCCTGAAACTGAAAGCAGATGCTGTCAACTTAAAAATTATGTTCTGTGTTTTTACTTGTTATCATTGGTATCTACTTTTACCACCTACTCAAACACAATTTTCTTAGCAGGACTGATAGGACACACTGAAATAAAACTGTTTAACAAAAAAGAGTTGAAAGCAGCTGAGGATGTGAGAGCTATGTCTGTGTCTCATTTGTTATGGCTGTGCTGATTCTTTTATTCTCAGCTCAAAAGTTTTTTTTTTTGGAAAAGCAGTAAAAAAAGCTATGCTGTTACTTTTGGGTTATCCTTCAACCATTCTTGAAGATAACCAACTATAAGAAATATTTAGATTCTTAGTTCCCTTCAATCACACTTCAAAATAGTTTGATACTTTAGATACAAATTTTGAATAGAAAGAAATAATTTTTAGAGAATTCTACAAATGTATTGCTAATAGCTCTTTGTCAACCATTTTTCTAAGTCAAAAAAGAGGTATATGCCTACTAGTCTAGAGGCCCATTAAGCATCCAAATACATCCTGAATGAGGTAAACTCTAGCCGCTCCCAGGGATTTCACGCATCCTAGAAAAGACACAGTGAACCACGTTACAGTGGAACTAGTTACTTTTGTAGAGCACCAGGAACGGAGTTTCTGTATCTGAGAGAGGACGCACAGTCTCAGATGCACACACTCCCAGGATTCCGCCGGTGAGACAGCACAGGGGAGCGATAATACCAGTAATGGGCTGAACGGGGGGGGGGCATCTCCAGAGCCAGGCAGCTGTGTCGCTTCACTGCGGCAGGAGGCAAACTCAGGGGCTGGCAAAAATCCAGAAACACACAACCACAGTCACGCTTGAGGTGAACCCTGAATCGTAGTAAAAGCAGGAGCCTGGAGCAGGAGTAGCTGAACACAAAGTCATGTTTAGACGTCTCAGATATCACTGCATTCATGGTCATGTTGTCCACAAGCCACAAAAATTTCCTGAGATATGAAGTTTATCATACTCTGAACTGAACTTAGTCCCCAAAGTCTAACAAAGGGCACTTTAAAAAATTTTTGTTGATGTTGGTTTTTTTTTTTTAAATAATCATTTTTGTTTGTTTTTCTTAAAGAAATTAAATTAAAAAGAGGTCCCTGCCTGTTTAAACTCTTACTACTTTGTTTCATATTTTCACAGTAGACAGATCCCCACTGGGACTGCAATCCTGGAGCTGAGCAGCTCTGGTGTAAAGCCCCAGCCGGGCAGTGGCTTTCTGGTGTGAGGCTGCTGCAGCCTACCTGTAGCAAGAAATTCCAAGAGCTGAGCTTAAATGGAGACAAAAAGAACCAAGGACATGATTTTTCATCTTTGGAGAATCAGCTGGAGATTGCAGCTATAGGATGCATTAAAGGCAAAGATATTAGTACCACAGTCGTGGAGCTCAGACGTGATGAAATATGCAGGGTCTGATAGTTCTGCTTGTTTTAAACTTACTGTTATTTTAGGTTATAAAGAATTGTGACCAGCGTGACCTGACTTATAACTATCACAACACTGAAACTAATCCAACAGACAGATTCCTTGTGGGAGTCACAGCACATTTTTTTTTTTTATTAGGTGTTCAAAATTTAAAAAATCTATAAACTATTCTGTTATACAAGTGAAGGAAAAATACATAAAATCTCAATATAATATAGAAATGAGTATGTATATTATAAATGTAGAAGTATATTTATGAATGCTCTTTTAAGACATTATACAGCTTTTCTCTCATATTGACCTACAGCTTTAGTATTACATGACCACAGAGTGAAAGAGGGAATTTAGGGACACATCTTCTCCCAGGTAGCCAATACCTTAGTGGTTAGGGCCTGGCCCTTGGCAAGTGGGAGATTAAAATTCACCTTTCTGCTGAAGAGGGACAGGCAGGCACGTGAAGGTATAAAGATGACCTGAAAATGGCAGAGTAATGCCTCTTTTACACTCCTAAATCAAGTCCTATGAGCAAAAGGAAATAAACACAGCTTGAATGAGGGAACTGTGGTAGAGCAAAACGTCTGAAAAAAACGTGTGTGTGTGTGTGTGGGGGGGAAGATTAAACCATGGTGCTCTGCAGGGAACAAGTGTACAGAGCAGCAGTGTCTTGTGGCAGAAAGGATGCTGGCATAGCCAGGACAAATATTTGCCCCAACGAAGGCAGAGGATTTCTCTTCCTGGAGCACCTCTGGGGTTTAATTCCATCAGTAGTGATACGTATATAGTGCGAGTCATTAAAACCCACCAGGGTATGCAAAATGCCACCATGTTCTCCGAGTGAGTTTGGCTGAGGTGTGGGTGAGGACAAACAGGACGAGGTAAATCCTTAGGCATGGGATTCGTCAGCAAAAAAGTGGGAGATGACACCCTAGAAATAGAAAAGCTCAAGGCTGCACACAAAGCTGGGAGAAGTTAAAATTCAAGGGTTTAGAGTAACTGTGACTCGGGTAACTATAAGAAAGGTGAGCCTGAACTGCCTGCGCCCGAAGGCCGCTGCTGCCAGTCCTCCACACGTCCTGCGGGTTGAATCGCGGCGGGGCTGGGTCCTTGCAGAGGCCCAGCCGTGGAAGGAAACCTGCGGGACAGCGCCTCGCGCAGGGGAAAGAACACGACGCGCACCCCGGGGCAGGCAGCAGAACTCAACCCCCCGCCCCAGGACGAGCCATGCCCCTCCTGGGGGCGGCCCCTCGGTGGGTACAAAGCTCGGCTCGGCCGCCGCCCGCCGAGCTCTGTTCTGCCGGCTCACTGCTGCCGCTCCTCCCTCGCTTCTTCCCTGCCGCGGGGCGCCGCCCGCCGCCTCCGTCGCGCCCGCCCTCCGTGCCTCCTCCCTCCCTCCCGCCGGGCGCAGCGCCGCGGCATGGAGGCGGCCGCTGTGCCCGGGGCCGCGGCGGCCGCTGTACCCGCGGCCGAGGCGCCGCCCGGGGCCGCTCTCGCCGCCCCTCCGCGCCGGCTGCTGTGGCTGCTCGGGGCCAAGCTCTGCACGTGGTGAGTCCCCGGGCGCGGCCCCGCCAGCCTCCACGTGGGGCGGGCAGCGCCGGGTCCCTGCCCGCCTCCGCTGCGGCGGCGGCCGTGTCCCGGGCAGGGGCCGCTCGCCGCGGGAAGGAGGGAGGGAAGGGGGAAGCGATCTTTTCCGCCCTCGGCGTGTCGGGCGGTAACGCGGTCAGGATGCGGTGGCTCATCTGTGCCCGGTCCGGGACGGGCCGGGGGTTCCTGCTGGGAGGGGGGCGCGGGGCTGAGCGAAGCCCTGAGCCTGCGGGCCCGCCGGTAAGGCCGTCGCCCTGGCAGTGGTGAGACCGGCGGGGTGCGGGTGGCAGCCGGGGGAGCGTTGGCCTCTGGAGGTGGGGGGCTGCGTGCTCGGGACCGGGCTGCTGGGGAAAGCCAGCTGCAGCCTGTGACAGCTGTTGGGTGCGAGGCTGGAGCCCCTTCGGCTGCGGTAAGTGTGGAATTAGTGAGTGATGTTGTTAAAGTAAGAGTGTATTCTCACATACGCACACATGCACTTGATTTTTTTAGTAATTCTGGCTCAATATTTTTCTGTTTTGCCATTTTTTTCTGTACTTTTACCTGTTCTGTACTCTTTTATCAACACTTGTGAAGAACAGGTCATCGGGGATAGAGAAGAGAAGACAACAGAACAAAATAGCTGAAATGAGATGTAGAGCCCAGAAGGACCAGCACCCCTTTTGCCTCCTTGAATCAGTTTAGGACAGAGACCCGTTCATGTATATCACTTAATGTGAGCTGGTTAAGCGTGCAAAACTTGAGGAAAAAAAGTCTGCCAAGTTGTGTAGGCATCGCATGGGTCTCAAAGCTGGTACTTGTGAAACTCTGCCTTTTGTGAGAGCAGAGCTACCTCCTCCTCCTTCCAGCCTGCAAGAGCTAGGGTTCACTTACAGCTTCAGCTTCATCTGGGAAAAAAGTAAGTCCCTGTTTAAAGGCTTTTTTGGGGCTCTAGATTTGGTCTCTAATAACTGTTGCATCAGATCTTCTTGGCTGACAAGCAGGAGGTGCTGGCTCTCCTGCCAGCCTCCCACTCATCAACTGGAAGCTGGTGACTGGGCTGTGTGGAGGTGTGTGCTGGCCAAGCAGTCTTATTCCAGAGGAAAAAGCCTGCCTTCTTCTTTTGGTTGTAAGTTTTTCTCTTTTCATTCTTCCTGCCTGACAGGAATGCCCCAAAAGACAGGATAGGAACTTGTTGAACTGTTCTGTAGCCTCACCCATGCTAGTTTTGCCAAAATGTTTTGCCAGAGGGCTACACTAAGTGGGTCTGTTGATGGTACTTGAAAGCGCTCTCACTGACTTTTGCGAAGTGTTGTTTGAGATACTGAATTGATTTTTTTTTCCCATGTGGCTGGAGGCTCAGCCACTTCAGTTTTGTTAGAGGCCTTTCTGAGTCATAGGAAGGTTTAATACTTGTATGTAATAAGCTAGATTTTGTTTTTTAGTAAAACCAGTAGAAAGTATGCTTTCTGGCTCTTGAAACAGAGCAAGTCTTTCTTTTCTGTTTCTTATCTTTTACAAATTAAATTGACCTCAGTTTCAAGGCAGAACACTGAAACACTCACTTCTGAAAATGTTAGCTCTTAAAAATATTTTTTTCCTGTTTTGAGCTATCTGCTAATCATGTTGAAATATGGCTTCAGTCTGAACTGAACTAAAACTGAAGTGCAAGTAAACTGTGTGAAGACTTGCCAGGCTTTGCCTGTTAGTGTTTAACTGGTGGCATAAATAAATGTACTTTTTGAAAAGCTGTATTTATTTTCACAAAAAAAAATCACATTAAAATGATAGAATTTATTAAACTAATAGCCAATATAATTGTTAACTGTGGGCTTGCTAGATTTTCTTTAACTTCCTCAGGTATAGAGTCTAATCGTATTTTAGTATTTTGGGGTCTCTTTCTTCTGCATTTCATATGGAGCCAAAGAAAGACAGCCTGACTTTGTCATTATGTCAGGAGCTGCACATTGTTCAGCATTAGCTTTAGACTAATTTGTGGCAAAATTTCGTGTTCTGAAATGTCCCCAAATAACTGCTAGTTTTGCTCATAGCCATAGATATAGTTAGCTAAGATATGGTGGCTGAAGGAAGAGGAGGAATAATTACCAAGCAGTAAAAAACACCAACAAAACCCCTCCAAACTATAAAAGGCCATTTCAGACCAGTTACCTTGCATCATCTGAGAGTCCAAAGTGATTTAGTCCTTACTGATGCATTAAAAAAAAAAGAGCAGAGAGGATCAAGTTCTGGCATGGAAGAGTTAATAATTACTATATTTTTAGAAATTATGATAAATTATTAATAAAGAAAATCATTGTCATCGATACTCATGTCAATGCCAGAATTAATGGAAATTCATGTCTTTGAAGCGTTTTTCTTATAAGAAATTGTCTTGCAAAATGAAACCCATAGGATTTAGTTTGCTCTCAAGTTTTACAGAGGGTCAAACACTTTTTTAATTTGCAATGGGAATTTAGTGGGCACTGAAATAATAAGGCTCCTGAGTGCACATTTAATGAGGGTCATCTTACTCTGTTCAAACCCCTGTCTTGCTGACTTGAGCCCAGTGCATCCTGCTGGGAACACATCGTCACCTTCACAGTTTGAAGAAATTCATTTTGACACCTTGGTAAATTGCTGCTTCTGCTGAGGCTTGTGCGTGGTGTTGGTGGTTGGGGGTCAGGGCAAGAGGCTGTTGTTTTACATGCAGCTGAGAAAGTTGCCATAAATGTAGTGTTTTGGGATTCACAGAGGACATTTTTTGAGGGCAACTCAACAGTCAGTGAACAATGTCTTTATGTGGCTCTTTTGATGTTAACATTTTTAATCCCTTCAGGGAAGAAAAAAATCCCTGAATTAAAATAAAGAAAAATAAAGAAGGGAATGAGGCAGGATGAAGCCTGCTTGCCTTGTCATGTGCCTTTGGTACTATGTAAATGCTGTAGGACTGCTGAGACATACATTAACTCAACATCAGTGATTGCTGGTGCAGTAACCACTAAAACAGTTCTGTAGATTTTGGACCTCCGTCTCTTCCTATACGCAAAGACGCAAGGAGACAATTCCCTAGGTACTTTAACTAGAGAAACTTAGTTATTAGAAAAGCTGAGGATGGGCTCAGTGGAGTTGTTCCACTGCAAGAGGGCAAGTAGATCTTTCTTGGTTTTAATGATGGTTGAAGCTGATCAGTCATTAGCAACTTTGAATGGCAGCAGATTTTCCCCCTTTTACTCTCTTGCTGGAACATGGTCACTATCCAGTTTGCCAAAATACTGTGCACGTAGAGTCCAGGCCACTGCCATAGGGAGGGTGCCATAATTCACGAGAAGCAAAGCTACTCCTTGCATATTAGATCCCGGAGGAAAATGTTTAAAACCTCACCCCACAGAAGTTCATGTTAAACAAGCAGGATGCTTCTGCCTGTCTCTGTGGCACCACGTAGGAGAGGGGTGAAGGGGAGTTTGCATCCAGGAGAGTGGGGCTTCTGGCAGCCAAGGCAGCTTTAACCTCTCCTGGTAATGTATTGATGAGCGCAATTCATTTTGTGGACTATGCAGGCTTCACAGCTTTGCTCCAGTAAAATTGCAGCAGTTTTGCCCAGTCACACTTCTACTCAGGTTTGATCCCTACCTCCACACCCTTGTCCCAGCTAGTCCAAGCACAGGGTCAGTCTAGTCTAATAATTTGCTAAAGGCTTGCTCTGTGCCTCCTGCACTGAGGGTAAAGAAGAAATATTTCCTGCTAGTTTGGAGCAAGAAACTCTTTATTTGAATAATTAAAAGTGCATATATATTTTTTAAATATCTGAAACCATGTTTTTCACGTGTTGTTCACCACGTTATTTCTGCCTTGAAATTTCAATGGGTCTTCTGTTGTCTTACCTCCTGGAAAGGAGCCAGAGTTCACCAGGCTGGCAAAGGGTGAGCTGGAACCACTGTCCATGCCTGCTTGAAAGAAGAGGTAGTCTCATCCCTGAAATTTTAGCTAACCTATGTTACATTCTTAATGGCACCTGATTAAATTAATTCCTTAGATGAACGTAAAAAGACATTCCTGCATCAGTCAGAATAGTTAGCCAGAATGTATCATGATCGTTGCTGATTTGTTCACCAAATAATGCAATCAGATCTTTGACCAGAAGAAAAAGAAATTCAATATAACGCAAGTGAGGTAGCATCAAAGGGTTTTTTTGCATACAAATATATATGTAAAATATATCTATGTATTTTATAGCACTGTTTACAGTTAATGCTGTGCTACAAAATAGCCATAATAAATTTGTAGCTGAAACATGGTCTCCGTTGCTTACTTCAGCATTCAAAATGCTAGAAATGAGAATGTTTGTTCTTTCGTGCACCAGAAAGAGTTGCTCACATGAGGCTGGATAGGACCTTACAAGATTGTCGTGTGGTATGTGAATACTTGAAATGTGGATGCGCGCTGTTGCTGGGATTGGCAAGGCAAGCTATAGCAAAATGCAGGGCTTGAATCTCTTGGAAGTGCAGCACGGCTGGACTTTGCAGAGATTTGCTGTCTCATCAAAATGGACTTGGAGAGAAAAATGTGCCTAGCATAATTTTTAAAGTCAGAAGAGCTTTGGTGTCAGGCTGAATTGAAAACGAGATTCACGCAGCTGAATTAGAATCTCTGCAAAGAAGTCTCCCTTCTAAAAGGAGGGAATGACTATATGTTTGTAGTTGACTTCAGCACCCCTGAACACACCCTTCTCATTGCCTTACAGTTGGGTTGCACAGCATAGCTGGGTGAGCTGGTAAAGTCACCCATCTTGGGAAAACAACTGGTGTTACTGTCAGGTGGTGTGCCTGGCATGTGGGTGCCCTGGCAGCCGGGAGAGACGTGGGCACAGACTAGGTGCAGAATCCTGATGGGATGCTTTTTTTCCCTTGCTCGTTTACTTTGAGTAGGAACAAATGAATCAGTTGTGCAGACAGTTAAATTCTCATTGGTAGTCTTCAGAGTAAACAAATTAGATATGAACTTTGCAGACCTGTACAGACTACAGAGCACTGAGCCACTCTCACTGTGTATTGTGAGTATGCGGACAGAGACTGGGGTGATACAAATCTGCATAGCTCCCCTGGCAGGAAAAACAGCAAGCTGAAAGATAGACAGCGATTTGTGCATACTCCTGTTTGTCTAGGAGCATCTGGATTAGTTCACTATATTAAGTGAAGAATTGCTACTAAAAGAGCACGAGCTTTTATTTCCCCACCCCCAGCTGTGGGTTGGACCTCTAAGTTGAGTAGTAAATGCTGATATGGCCAAAATGTGTTCTTAATTCCATCCTCAATTACAGCAGGACATCATGGAATATAGCAGGAAAAAAATGCACTATAAGGATTAATTATAACAATTCTTATAATAGGAAAGAATTTTTTTACAGTGAGAACAGTCACTGGAGCCAGGGATGTGGTGGAGTCCCCATCGCTGGGTGTTTTCAAGACATGGCTGGACAGAGTGCTAGATAATGTCATCTAGGCTCTTTTCCCATGACAGGTTGGACCAGGTGATCTTTCAAGGTCCTTCTGACCTGGGCTGTTCTATGATTCTATGGTTAATGCTTTTTATTTCCTTAGCACTACTCAGCTTAGGGTCTCGGCTCACTTTCAGACACTCAGGTTTCGGAAGAGCCTGAAGGCAGTTGTGCCTTATCTCCATGTTGCAGACTTCCATTGACCAAAGTCAGAACGGGATTCAGTGGAGGACAAAGGATTTAACTCGGGCTGTGTGTATCAAAACATCTCTTCATGAGATTAGATCCTGCTTTGAGCCTGCCCAGATGAACTGCTTGAAGGTCCTTGCAAACTATTGCAGCCTCCATCACTGGTGGTTTGAACTGGCCTCACATCTTACCATGGCTGTCATGAAGTCAGACTAGATCTTCTGTGTAGACAAAGCCCTGCTTACTGGTAAATCAGAACAACATTGATAGGGAGTAGAAAAAGAATAAAGTGTTAATCTAAAAAATGACATTTTCCCTGTACAACTAGAAAATACTTTTTAAAAAAAACTTGAATGTTTAAGTCTAAGCTTACTGTGTTGTCTTTTATATTCACAGGCATATTTTGAAAACGATAATTCTGGGCCAGATGCTCTCCTTGTTTATCTGTGGGACTGCTGTTACAAGCCAGTACCTAGCAGAACAGTACCAAGTGAATACTCCAATGTTTCAAAGTTTTATCAACTATTCTTTACTGCTTCTAGTTTATACAACAATGCTGGCATTTAGGACTGGTATGTGAAATATGGAATGGGAGGTTCTGGTTCGTCATATTTTTTTTCTCTTCTACATTTTCCTTTCAGATTTTGAAACTAAATAACTCAATACTCATCCTAGTTTTTTTAAGTTCCTGCTGAAATTCCTGCTTTGTAATAACCTGTGAAATTTATTTCCATGTGTTAACTGTGCATTTAATTTGATTGCATTTTGTGTCTTTTTAAAATTATGTGCTCTTTGTTTTCAAGTCCTATGTTATATTAGGGAAAATAGGCTTTGTTGGCTGCTTTGCCAGAGGCTATTTAATATTCATCCTATTCCTATTAATTTACTCTTTAAACAACTCTTGTGGTTTTTCTTCCTCATGTGGAAGAATTTCTGTGCTTTTCATCATTTGCATTGTCTCCTCCCAGGCTGCGTTTTACTGTTACTGTATCTTTCTTAAAGCAGGGGCAACCAAAATCGAACATCTCAGTATTATTTATGCTTCTAAAAGCAAGATTTCTATGCAACATTTGGTTCAAAAGAACCACATATTGATTTCTGCTTTCTTCTAAACAGGTAGTGACAGTCTTTGGCAAATTTTGAAACAGAGGTGGTGGAAGTATTTATTTTTGGGACTGGCTGATGTTGAAGCCAATTACATGATTGTAAAAGCCTACCAATACACAACGCTCACAAGTGTGCAGGTAAGGACCCACCTCTCTTTTTGAACTGTTGCTTTTATTACAGTTTTGGACCAGTTTCTGAAATGAGATTCATAGGACAGACTTGGAAGCTATTTAAGCCTGAAAAAACTTTCCAGTATCTATTTTCTCTGCAGTACAGGGAAGAGCATCCTGCATCATGAATAACGTTTCCAGGAAGCAGAGAAAATTGGCTGGTATTACCCAGTGCCAGCTCTTGAGTTGAACTCTAATTATTTTGATAGAAAGCACTTCTGAGAGTTTGCTGACAGCCACTCAGTTTTTTCTCCTGACACAAAATAAAGATTTATGACTGGATAATACTTGCTCAGCACAGGTTCTTGCTGATGAGAGTGAGGTAGGTCTTTTGCCTAGTCCTAGAAACTGTGGAAGACATTGTGAGATGTAACCCCGGATGTGAGGACATACTGATAGTTAGCTGGTGTTGCTGACCATGCAGTGAGGGACCAGCCCTGTGGCTTTTGGATGTGGCACTTCAGGCCCCTCTGTGGAAGAGGTGGAAGGGAGGTCAGCGTGCCAGGTTCCTGAAGTGACAGTTGACATCCTATGCAATGCCAGCACTAGGAAAAATCTTGTGTTCTGAAATAACTCTACAAGCAGGAGGGCCAAGGCTGGGGTTTCTTTGTCACTCTACACAGACATAGCTGCTGGAAGAGTTAGTGCCTTCCCTCTGCCTCCAGCTGCATGCTCTTGAGCTTGCATGGCCAAATCCCTTGAGCAGACAGGCCCAGGGTGCTGAGCAAAGTCAGAATAAACTCTGTCTTTTGCAGGACTATTGTTGAGCCATGTCAGGCCCAAGTTAGCTCACTGTGTGGCTCCACAGCTGCTGCTGGAGCAAGGGAGGGGATGGTGCAGAAGCAAGGAAGGAGTGTGTCCAGGGCTGTGCCAGCCTACGCCTGCTCTTACCGATGGTAGATCTGTGACTGGGGTCATGGCCCCACTTACCTGAACAAAAAAAAAAGTACCATACAGAATTGGCTGTTAGTTGGAAAAGAGTGTTTAGGTGTCAGTGTTTTACAGCATCAAAGTAACAAGGGTTAATATTTAAGAGAGTTACCTATAAAGCAATAAACTCCTGTGGTCTGGGCTCCTTTTTAGAGAACTGCAGTAACTTTTATTTGCGCTACTGAAGACCAGTAACATGTGCCTGTTAGATTATTATTGTCGCATTTCCACTTTATACTTACATGTTATGACTCATTAGGCCTTTAATTTCCTTACAAATAATGCCTGAGAAACCAGAGGTTTGAGTGACAGGTTCCAGTCTCAAGGTCAAGCTGATGATTGAGACACTGTTTAATCGTATACTTTACAGCTGAAGAAGCCAGGACTTTGATCCAAGTTCTCAGAAGTAGTAAAGCTATTCCCATGATTTCTTTCATAGAAGTTGAGGAAGAATAGATAGAGTAGGTTGTCCTGTCCGGTTGCCAGACTCAAGCATTTTCTGAACCTTTTTTCCATTGTGATAACCTTCAGACCAATGCTGCTTTGTGTCAGTTCAGTAATTGTGAATTTCTTGTCATTGCCATAAGGTTTCTTGCACATTCTCTGAAGTCACTAGTTTTTCACCACTGTCAGAAATGAGATACAGGACAAAAAGCAAGCCTGTGATTTGCTCTAGCACGAGGCATTTGCTAACTGTCAGTAGCAAGCAGTTCTGCAGCTACATCAGAATCTGTGGTTCAGAGCACCCAGCCTGATGGCCTGTCTGCAGTACTGGCTGTGAGTGGATGCCCAGGGAGCAAAAATGCCACACAGGAGTATGTGGCATCTTCCTGAGTACATGGTAATCAATGTTAACATGCTGCCTGGCTGGAGTTTCAGCTCAGCCCTATGAAACTTATCTTCAAAGTTAAGTTTTGTCAGCTCAGCAAGGAACTTCCATGAATTTTCTCACACATGCACACAAAAGCGGAACTGATTTTCCTTTACTTGTCAAATACCAGCATTGCACGGAAGGGGTTGGGAGATTTTGGAGGAGATAACATTAGGATGGCAGCTCTCATTTCTTTGTAAATAAAGAAAAAGACTTTGGTCTAGAACTGAACTCTTTTCTGTTTGGCTGTGGCTGACGCAACGCCAGGGAGACTTCTTGCTGCCAGTGTCCTGTCTTGTGGCAGGATTTGACTGTGCTGCTGTTTGACTACATATTTAGCAGCAAAACTGAAGCAGCTTAGCTGTGATTTCATGTTCTTAGCATGTTATTTGGTGCAATTAGCATTTGCTCTGTAGATAATTTGAGTGGAAGCATTTTATAGGCAGCTATTGACAGAATATCAGCTGATAGAAGAGTGTTAACTCCAACAAATACAGGAAAATACAGGATGAGCCCCTGGGGCTCAGCTGGAGGCTGCCCTAAGGGAGCCTTGTGGGGAAGTGAGCAGGATGAGCTGTTGAGCTTTCTTGCTCACAGAGCTGTCTGGAGCTGGCAATTATAAGCAAACCAATGACCTCCAACAGTCTATGATAATTTATTTGCCATGTGTTAAAACATCTATTAATAATTTACTTGCCCTACATTTAAACCTCCTATAAACAGTGTGGCCAAATCCTGGCTTGAGTCAAAACATTTGTAAATCAAATCACCAGGTTATCTGTTTTTTCCCTTGTAAAAATACAGACTAGAATTGAATAAGATGAGAGTTTGCTGAGGCTCTACTGGCAATAGTAATCAGTACTACAGTACTGCTGTAAATGTCATCAAACCTGAATAAATAAACTGTATTCTTTTAAATGGTTCCATCGACACAATTCATTGTGATATTACATCTGCTTTGCACCTCTTTGATCTTGAGCATTTTCCTCCAAAGAGCTCTAATGTAGTAGATGAAGGGAAGGCAAGGTCCAGTACTTGGAAATCAGATTTATTCTATCTGTAATTGAGGGTAATTGTCCCCTGGAACAGATTACTGGGGTGTGTTGTTCTTCATTTGGTGCCTGTGTGCCCTGGCTGCACGTCCTCTAACCAGGATGCTGTAGCTCTACAGTATGTTCTTGGTCTGGTTGCAGCAATTCCCCATCCAACGTTACTGAAAGAGCTTCTGGCTCATTAGTTACTACTCCCTTACATCCTAATTAAGAATTTTTTTAAGGGTTTTTCTTCCCCTCTTTCTGGTTGGGTTGAAAAACTGCTTGGAGGTTGGATGTGGAAAAATCTCAATTAATGAGGAAGTGAAAACTTACTTATTAGTAGAAGAGATGTCTACTACCAACCATGGGGGTAAAAAGTTTGCTTTCTAATGTTTGTAATACTTCTTTTTGATACTAGTCAAAACAGTCAAATTTGGAGGAAATATTAGGAGGTTTTTCTTGAGCCTAGACCAAACGTAAGATTGAGAAAATGGCTTGTGACTAAATAGAGACTTACAGCATGATACTTTTCAGTAGAGCAAAGCTGTATTGGGATATGTGGTGTCACATATTAGGATGTGTGTGGTTGTAATATCTCATAATACAACCCATGCAAGTGCTTTTGCACTTTACAAACAGACTTTACAAACTGGACAAGCTGGAGGCAATCCAAGGAGTGAGGACAAATAGATGGAAAGATTAGAGGCATTGTTAGGATTTAATCTGTACTAACTCCCCTTAATGCTATGCTTGTAAGACTTTAATACGTGTAGTCATGAACAAGTGAAACCAGATGTATTGTGAAAGTCTTGAAAGTTTGGTTAAAACCCTTGGGGATGATGACTGAACTAATGGAAGCCAGCACAGAAGAAGACTGCAGTGGTGCACTTAGGCAGGCAGAGGTTGGCAATGAACATTAAGGACTAAGGGCTCTTGTTTTGATTGTAATGATTATGCCCCAGTCCTATTGACCTGGACCTAATACTTTGTAGGGACTTCAAGACGTCAAGTTTTAAGAGCTGGCATTTGAGAGTAATTTGTGAGCAATTTTTGGAAAGCTGACTGTGTGTTCTGCTGTAGACTGTTCCCTTATATAGTTTCATGGCACTCTACTGAGGCAGGTCAGAAAAGACACCTTTTTTTTCCTCCAGACAAATTCAGAAACAAAGTCTATTTTGTTGGATTAAATATTAAACCAATTATGATTAGCTCAATGTTCTTGGTACTATTTGGTTATTGTAGAACATTATGCCCATCTTATGCTGCAGTGTATTTTTCTGTATTAAGTACACAGCGAACTCTTAATATTTTCTGTAATAAAGGAGAACGGGTAGAAAATGGGTGGGTCTAACAGCAAGGCAAAGATACGTAGGATTTTATGAACAGAGAGGGGATAATAAAGAAAACAAAGAGAAGTCAGTGTCACAGCTTGTCATGGAGTGCAGACATCCTTGAACCATAGCTGTTCAGTCTGCTCAGAACAGTATCTGCAAACATATCTGAAGTGCTTTGAAACTCCAGCTGCCTTGTGTGTCTCTGCTGCTGGGGCATGGGTGAGTTAGAGTGGGTTACTTGCTTCTGACTAACTGAGAGACAGCTCTGACAGAGTAATGAAAACATGTTGGTGACTTGTATGTGCTTTTGTGGGAAGCTGGAAGATCAGGAAGGTGACTTTAGGAAAGCTCTTCTTCCCTTCTCATCTTCCACCCGTTTTGCACATGGCTTCCAGCACATGTACCAATGAGTTTTTTTTTAGTAGGATCCAGTTGCAGGAAATAAAAATCTAAATGAAAACTGTAGGGTCAGATTCTTGTCCTAGTCACTTCAGTGAAAAATCAAATCACTTGTATCCTTTGATACTTCCAGATTTTTGTGTACATGGAGCCCTAAATTCTAGTTACAGATTGAGAAGGAGTGAAAAGACGAGCTAGACAAAACCTGCTGTGGAGGAAAGGAAATGATGGTGAACCACCTCCTTATATTGGTGTCATGGAGAACAACATGGTTTCAGAGCAACATCCTGGTATTAATTTGTGAAGCTGCAAAGATTGCTTAGATCCATCATTAGAAGAGTTTCTAGATCAGTGCCTTTCTACCAGGAGAGAATGGACCCCTGCCCCAGCTCCTCTTTTGCTTGCAAAATGCTTTTAATGGTAAAATGTAGGTCTGACCCCTCTTTTAAATGAATCCACTGGGGTTGCTTTGCAGCTTTCATTAACATCTGATAGTGACAGAAAGTAAGGTCCTGTACATTTGCTTTCAGGATAGTGCAATCCAGATTTGGGGTGGGTTTCTAATTCAAACCATTTCTCTGTATACACAGCTGCTGGACTGTTTCGGGATTCCTGTACTGATGGCTTTGTCGTGGTTCATTCTCCGTGCAAGATACAGGCTGATCCATTTTCTTGCTGTTGCCGTCTGCTTGCTGGGTGTAGGAACGATGGTGGGTGCAGACATTTTGGCAGGGAGGCAGGAGAGTGAAGGTAAGGAGTCCTTTATTGCGGGGGGGAAAGAGCAGAGCAATGGTTCCCATGGCGGGCTAACTTGTAAAGGAGAAAGAGGAGCAAATGCAGGGGGAGTGGATATAGTTTTATTTTAAAAAAGAAGAGGAGAAGGCATGCTGCTATTTGTATTTATTGTCCAAGAAGATAGGGGCTGAGGAGATGCTGATTTTGTAGGGAGCCATGGAATTTCTTTGCTTGTAGGTTTGGATTATTTATTCCACCTTAGAAGAGAAACACTTGTGTTAAGCTTAAATTTTGCTGCTGTTCATCAGATCTGATGAAAGGCCTCATTCTCGAAAGCTTGTTCACTTTTACTAGTGTGAGATGGTCTAATAAAAGACACTGTCTCTCCCTGCAAACCTTGTCTTGCTTACACGGTATCAGCCTGCTGGCAGCCAGACTTCTCTGATTTGGAGTTTTGTATGAGCACAAATAGCAAATAAAAAGTTACTCAACAGCAGCTGACTTCTCTGAGTTATCTTTGGCAGACCCGACAGAAATGGTCCATGTATCCCCATGGCCCACAGGTCACAGCCTGGAAAGCAGGGGTTTACTATGGGAGAGCAAGAGGAGATGTGGGCAGGATGCCAGGATTCCTGGGACCTCCAGGAGGGAGGCTGGGCTCTGGGGACCAGGATCCAGCTGGGTGCAGATAAGGGTAGGTCTTGTCTTCTCTATGACAGATCCTTAAATCAACCCTATCATAGCGATCTTATTTTGAATAATTTTCGGAGCCAGAGGACATGAGGCTGGGTAAATTGCAGGGCATTGCCTTTATCTGGCAGTACAGACATAAGCCTGTTTGGTATTATTTTGGGGTCTTACTGTAGGTAAGACATCAAGACAAACTGAGATTTAGCGTTAATGCTATGTGGTACAAGTATCTCAGTCCTGAGGGAGAAAAATCTTCTTTCCCTGAGACTTTAAGACAGTTGTGCTTTATTTACTGACATGGGTATCCTTACTAACTGCTTAACCTCTTACTTCAGACATATTTTTGTAGTGATTGCCAACTGGCTCAGGGAAGAAAACTTTAAATCAATTCAAGAATTTAAACTACAGCGATCCTTTTGCTATTTAGCTGATGCATAATGGCTTTTACTTGATGAGTGGTTGTATCATGGGGAGTCCCATTTACCCAGTATAAATAAATTGCAGCAGGACACATGATATCACCCATCTTCAGTGCCCACTTAAGACCTGTCATAAACCTGAAGCTGAGTCCAGGTCCCGCTGAAATCAATAGACTGATTTTTAGCAAGACTTGAATTGGGCCTTACTGCAAAAGCAACGGCAATATTCAGAAAGGCGGAGAGCATCGGTAACCGGGAATTTTCTCAACTCCCTACAGTGCCAAAGGTCAGCAGAGGTAGAGTTGGACCAGACTATACGGCAGTGGCTTGGGCAGGATGAGATTTAAATGCTGGGTTTAGCTTATTCCAGACTCTGCAGGGTGAGGTGAGCGGGTAGCAGAGTCAGTGGTCAGACACCAAGCCACTCATCTGCACACACAGGTGATGTTTCCTTTCCCCTTACCCTGGAAGGCACTAGGAAGATAGAGATGTTAGAGATAACTTTGCTTGTCTTTTTAAGGAAAGCTTAAAAGTGTTTGCAGCATTACCCTTATTGTGGATTAATATTTCTGTACAGGTAGTGACGTGGTGATTGGAGATGTCTTAGTGCTTCTTGGTGCTTCTTTGTATGCCATTTCTAATGTGAGTGAGGAATACATTGTGAAAAATCTGAGCAGAGTGGAGTTTCTAGGAATGGTGGGCTTGTTTGGGACTATTATCAGCGGTCTACAGCTGTAAGGATCTAATATTTATTTTAAAACTAATTAAGAATATTCTACAGATGATTGCTTGTCTACTATGAAATGATGTTGTTATTAAATTAATTCTTTGTTATGCCTGCATTTGGCCTGTATGGGAGTCCTTCCACTTGTATTTTATTTCCATTGCTGATCACATCTGGTTTATATCCTTTTTATTTGCACTACTCTTATTACAGCAATTCTAAAGCTGAAATCCTTCAATTGAGCATGTGCAATACTTGACTATTTTTGATTTTGTTGATCTTCATGAAGACACTCAGTATGCTAGGATTGTTCACAGGAATTTATTTCTCAATGGATTTTCTCTGTGGAAAAGTTTAGGAGATAATCATTAGCAGGAGGTCTTCCATATTAAACTTCAGTTTAAAATGAAGCCATGTATACTCTTATAAGTAACCATGTTAGAGTAACAGACCACATGCACTTAAGTCTATCTAATGAATTTTATGTTCCTCATTTCTCATCGTTATAGATAATAATTTCCTCAAATGGTATATCAAATTAAACTGAATCTCTGAAGGATGGAAAAGCCTGGGAAGAAGGCACAAGAACTAAATAAAAATGCTCTTGACTTTAATTTTCAAGTCTTCTTTCATGCTTGTTACATGTTGGAGTTAGTGTCATTCAATATGATTTCAAACAAAAAATAAAGGGATTATAAATCAAAATGTTTCTTGTATATTCTGGTAATTAAATTCTGTATTTGAATATGACTTTTTTTTCTTTTTTACTGTATTATATCTTTTCTCTGTCTCTAGAGCCATTGTGGAACATAAGGAGTTAATGAGAATTCAATGGAACTGGAAAATTGGTATGTGTATGACAAAAGGATGTGCATTTTTACAGAAGACTGGAATTTTAATTTTCTTTTTTTTGTATATTAAGCAGCATTCATATTATATTGTCACAAATTTATTTTCTGTAAACTTTGCAGCTCAGCAAAGAGGTAAGGTTTGCGGGATTGAACATTAAAACTTTGAGCTCAGGTTTTTCATTTCACATATAACATGCAATAATTCTTCAAAACAAATTGAAATAAGTAAAAATTAAGCCTGTTTAGTTGCAGATGTGTCTGTTGTTGGAACATCACAAGAATGTTTTTCTGTTGTCCTTCCTAAACGAAATAATGGAAAAAATGGATTTTATGACACATTTTGACCTCAATAGAACTGTATGTTATTAAGAAACATGGCTGTGAATTTCTTCAGTCAGCTCTTACGAGAACTTTCTTGTGTAGATACAGTAATTTTTGCAATACAGGGTAGTCTTGGAAAAGAAGTATTTCTTCCATGTTTTTCTTAAATTTACTTATCCTAAAAGATAAAATGTACAATTTTAAAGCATCTGAAGAGTATTGGTGTTCTTTAAAATAATTATTCTGTGCCTTAGGAGTAAATTGTTGTCTGTTTTACAGCATTACTGTTCACAGTCTTTGCCCTGTGTATGTTTGGGCTGTATAGCTTCATGCCAGTAGTGATTAAAGTTACCAGCGCAACCTCGGTCAACCTGGGTATTCTGACTGCAGATCTCTACAGTCTGTTCTTTGGACTTTTCCTCTTTTTCTATAAGGTAAGTACCTTTATTCTTTCACTATAATTTCAGTTACATTTTTACTCCAAAATTATAAATAAAGCATTGTGTTCTTAAAAGACCCTGAACAGTCGTTTGTACTTGTACATTTCTACAGCTTGTATAGTTCATTGTTGGCAGATACCAATCAGGAGAGGTCATACTTGGTTAATTATATAGCATTACACTATTAGGCAGATAGTGGTTTTCTAACAATTTCACACTTGATGGAATACATTAGAGTTAAGAGATAGTAAATAATATCCTGAGGTGCTCAAATGGTAGAGTTCTTGCCGTAAGCCCTATGTGGAACTGTGTGTTAGATTTGGTTCATCTCTCCCAAGAGTCCAAAGAGAGAGGGTTTGAATCTCCCTGTCCTGAAAGGCATTTGGTGTCTGAGGGGAGGGGTTCAGCTTGATTTTCAGAAATAAATATTTTCTTTCAGAAATCTAATCTGTTCATTACCAGCATCCTGGGATAACAACTAAGCACTCTCAGTGCTACTGCTAGAGAGAGACTAAAGGAACTGAAAAAAATGCAGAGAAATATATTATTCTGTATGCTCTCCAAAGGGCAGTTACTTTTATTGTGCTCTAAAATATTTTTGGTAGTGTCTATTCAAGCTGAATGACAGTGCTAAAAAGATTTCATTCCACCCTACACTTTTCATCCAGAATCATTTGTGGGAACTGAGCTCGTTACAGCAATTGAAGCACTTGAGTCAGTCGCTCAGTGACTGGAAGGGCTTAGTGAGAAGCTTGTGAACTTTGCTGAACAGCTTAATTTGTATTATTCCATGTGGTTGCTTTCTCTTCAGCATTATGGAGAGCCAGCAGCTTTTTAGTCAGATTTGTTTCTGAAAATGAAGGCCAATTTATTTTACAGTATGGAGGTAATAATTATAGCTGGTAATGGTAGGGTCTGACAGCAGCTAGATTTTCCTTTTCAAGAGTCTCTTAGCTCAGCTTTCCTCCCTGTTTTGCGTTCCAAAATTTGCTCCAAGCTACAAAGCATCCATTAGAAATGAATGTAGGAAGTGAACCATGCTTCCATTCTAACAATTAAAAAAATCCTAAGTCACTTTCAAACATGTCTTTTGGCACCCAGATAGCTTAACTCAAGAGGTGATTATAAATTTATATCCATAACAGTAAAGATGAAAAAGTAAGAGCTTTGGAAGAGGTATAATAAACTTATATCTTTCAGGATTTTTAGCTTATTTTGGGGAGAGGTTTTTCTGGGAGCAGGTCATCTCATAATTACTAACTGCGGGGTATACTGGTAGCAAAAATGAAAAATGAATTTGAGAAGACTTTGGGGTTGTATTATGAGAGAATTTCAGATATTTATTAAAATAAGAACTTGCATGTGGGGTTAGAACAGTGAAGTAGCAAAAAGGGGAGCAATAGTAATGCCACATCTTTGGTAATCAGAGGATTTGAGATATCTTAGGAACTGAGAGCCTGATTTAGACACTGCTTTTAACGTAATACTTATCAGTAGAAAATCTTATTGCCAAGCTAACCATATAGTTTCTTTACCTATGGGGCAAAGAAACCAGACAGGACATTTCCTAGATTAAAAAGCACTGTGGACACAGGAATCTACAAACAGAACTGCAAGGAATTGCTCTGTATTCCCCATTATCAGATGATATTTCACAAGCCGCTGAAGGGTTGGCTGGGCTGCAGCGTGCACCGAGCCACAGAGAGCTCTGAATTGGCAGTGGTCTGAGACTGGAACAGAAGCAGCACAAACATAGGGTGGCTGTAGCAGAGACTGGGCCCAGGAATTATAAGGTTTTGACTTGTGTATGGTGTTTTGCTAATGCACTCAACTTTTCAGCCCCAACCATGTCTGTTTAAAGTAAAATGTGAATTTTGCATACCTGTTTAGATGAGCTCTTTTTTTTTTTCGTTTACTCCATAATGAATCTTTGCTGTGCTTGTTCCTAATGAGCTCATGTAGATACCTGTAATCCCTCAAGAGATATTAAAAAGGGTCTCCAAATGCTTTTGTTGTATAAACTCCTATAGAAGGGAGTATACTGCAAATACAGACACTAGATGGAGTTACAGTCCTCCAGTAACTTTTAAAGTAGTCTTTAGGCTTGATAGTGAGGATGGGGTTATAAGCTGGACAGGTACGACTGAAATCAGTTACTGAAGCAATGAAGTTGCTGCAATATTTGAAATGAACAAAAAAAAAAAAGAGAGAAGAAAGCTCAGGAAAAGACCACTGAGCCCTCCCCAGAAATGAAAGGAGGTGGGAAAAAAGAGTGTAGGCTTGTTGGAGCAGCATGGTTAAGGTTCAGCTCAGTCACTAGCTGCAAACACATAGGCAGGCCTTGAATCACAGCTACATTGCAACAGCTTTAGCACCCCAGCATGGCAACTGTGTATCTACTCACAGAGGAATTGATTCTGAGTGGGATCCGAGATATTTATGCCTTGGGGATGGGTCAGTCAGGGGTGCGACATGGGTGCTGCTGCTGCCTCCGTTGGGACATCTTCAGAGCTTGGTGCTTCTTCCCGTGCTGCATGAACACTTGAGTCAAAGCTGCTCCAGGCAAAGAGCCAGCAAGGTGAGGAGAGAGGGCGTGTATCATAAGGCCCCTGTGTTTCAGTCTGCTTTTCCCTTTGTGTAGTGCCATCCAAGGGTTTCCGAGCCAAGTGACTGCCAGCTAGGAATTGCAGTGTCCTAATTGTAGATCCTCAGACCTTTTTGGATTGGAGTCCACTGTCCAGGTCCTAACATTCATTTCTGCTGTTTGATAAACTGGAACATATTTTTCAAGCACATCTAAGGAAGCTAAGGACGTTAGGGAATATTGACAGTGGTATGTAGAATGTGCTATGTCCTTCATCCTACTGTTTAATCAGTGTGGTTTGGCAAAGGCAATATGGAGGATTTTAACCAATCTGTTGAAAAAGTGTTCCTAGCTGTGGATAACTTGAACACATTGTATCGAATCTGGTCTTATGAAGTAAGCATTAATTTTTCTGTTAAGGTGGATGAATCTTGGCAATTGTTGGTCTTTTAACAGGCAAGTGAATGATAGTGATTCAAATGCGGGATGTACCTCAGCAGTTCATACTCTCACCTCACACCACTCTTAACAGAGCACAAATGCTGATCT
Source organism: Strix uralensis (assembly GCF_047716275.1). Lineage (NCBI taxonomy): Eukaryota > Metazoa > Chordata > Aves > Strigiformes > Strigidae > Strix > Strix uralensis. The sequence goes on from NC_133973.1 coordinate 120,991,826, forward strand.
TGTAAAAGGAGCCCCAGTTTCCCTCTCTTCAAGGACTTGCTGGGTGTAAAGAGCAAACCAGTTTTGGTCCAGTAATAGTATTTATCTAGCCCTGCAGATGCTTCAGAGAGATGTGCAAAGAACCAGCTGTTCTGGTGACTTGCAGTAGGACAGAGATTCATCTCTTGCCAAGACCTAGAATACTAGGCTGTGCTGAAACAAAATTCTTTTAGGGGTACTGTGTTTCAGCACTCATGTGTGCAAACAGCTGTCCTTTAGTATCCCCAAGTTTACAGCCATCTGTTCTCTCTGTTAAGATTCTTGTATGTAGACCTAAGGAAGCTCCTGGTCCAACAGTGTTGAAGATGAGATGCGGTGAAAACCAGCCAGCAGCTTGAGTCTGTCAGTGAATGGAGCTGTTGAATTTTGATTTTCAGACCTGAATACAGGTCGTGGTGATAATCCTCATTAAAATAATTTTTAAAAGGAAGGGTAGCTTTCACATTCTTAAAACAAGGCAGCATTGACATGTTTTTACATCAGACACTTAATGCGTCTCTTTCTTTTGTCTGCCAGTTTTCAGGTCTTTATATCCTGTCCTTCGTTATCATCATGGTGGGCTTCATCTTGTATTGCTCCACTCCAACTCGGACAGCGGAACCCACCGCCTTGCCACAGCCTGGCAGCACTGGCTTGGACAATGCTGCACTAAAGCTCGAGGAGAATGACAGTGAAACTCCAGCCATAACTGTACAGTTCACAAGAGGAGAAACTGTGGTGGTCAGCACTGATTAAAGAAATGGCAGCATTTCAAAATAGAGCTGCCTTTTTTTTTTTTTTTACTGCCAAATTTCCCTCAAATACTAATCTGGAGAATTGTTCTACTGCCAAGGCATATGTCATGCTGTGCTGGTTTTTATGCACTGGATAGACTTCTAAGGCCAGATCCTCAATCAGTGAAACTGTATTGATTTACCCTTGCAGAAAATCTGTCTGTTAGAAGAAGACAGAGTTGTATTTATGTGGAGTCTCTGCAAAGTGAGAGACTGTTATTTTTAAATGCTTAATTAACTTAACAGCAAACGCTTGGGGGAAAAACTAAGCCAAAGCAAGCTCCCAGGTCACTAAGTGGAGCAAATATGTTTTATATTGCATTAGGGACCTAAATCTGCAAGCTGCTATCTGAGGGCTTTGTGGTTCCCACGCCTCAGTGCCAGGTACCCTCAGGTAGCATCTTATAAGAGCCACTCAGCTTCTCGCAGGATCTAGTTCTGCAAGCTGTATTACATACATACACCTTCCATGCGCTGATGGACTTCTTTCCTCCACTGGAGGATTTGCTTCTTACATTCCACCTGGATGTTCATCTCTTCATATTGCTGCACTCCCTGTTGCAGCTGGGGATGCTACAGGTATTTTATTTTGAATTTTGCTAGTAAGGGAAGTTTGAATATATGTTTTTATAATCCCCTCTTTATCTCTGAGACCTGTTGTTTGGTGCATTCCCACTAGGTGGAGGAGACAAAGTCAGGTCCTTGCTCTGTTCAGTAAGAACTGAATGTGTTTTTTTTTTCTGGATGAGACAGCAAAAGGGTTTGAACTGAAATTCACTTCTCACTGAATTTCTCCCTGAAATGGGACACATTTCTGCAGAAAGATTTGAGTAAAATGGGCATTTCTTAAAAAAATTGAAGTGTCTTAGCCAATCCTCATTGCAACAATGGCATAATCTCTAAAAGGCTAGGTACTTTCAGTAGATTCATTGACAGTTTTCCGCCCCCTCTTCATATTTACAGTAAATGATTAAAAAATACTAGGCTGCAGTTTTAACACCAGTAAAACCATACCAGGATTTTATTTTATTTTTTGTACAAACCTTCAGAGCTCAGGTGTATGAAGTAACAAAAGAATAAAGTTTTCAGCAGCTGAAGAGTTGGCACTTGGTTTATTTTCTTAAGCCAGAATTTCTTTATTTCTCAAAATTAAATTAATTTTACTGACCAAATGATTGTTTTAATGGCTGAGTTTTGCCATAAGAAGTAAATATGGTATTTTCTGAAGATACTGGTGATCAAATGACACAGACTGGTTTTGTGTACTTCTGGTGTAGTTTATTCAAACAAAATTATTCAGCAAAAATCTTACCTGATTTTATATAGCAATAACAAAACAAACATTCAGCAGATACTACAGCAACAGACATTGCCTTTTAACTGAGTAGTTCATGCACGGAAGGGTAGAGAGGTGCTGATGTTTAATGAAAAGCATTTGGGCCCAGTTATCTCTTGCTTTACCAGTGGAGTAAGATTCAGGTCATGGATTAAGACACCTAAACTGGTGTGTCTGTAAACATCTATACATCTAAATCTGAACAAGCAGCTGGAGACCAGGTGGGGTAAGGAAGTCTGATGGCAATGGATACCTAAGAGAGGCCATCTGGATGAAGTTGTAGTCCTCCATACCAAATTTTAGTTGCCTATGACCTGGATGGAGCTAAGTCCCACCCATTGTTACTTGCATGATTTAGTTAACTACATGCAGTAACAAAGCAAACCGCAAGCAAACCTATAGGTCTATACGTGAATGTTGCAGAACTCTGCACCTGTTGGTACAGGATGCGATTCAGCTCCTAAATGTAGCTAGTTATGTATTTTGTGCAAAAAAAGTTGCTGAGGTCCTGTATACAGTGCCCCTCTGTGGGGCATGTTTCAGTTGCCTTGGTGTCAGCTGAGACAGCCTCTGGAGTCTGTGGCGTCTCTAGGGGCTGGCAGATAGGACCCAGGATCTAGAGGAGACCTGTAACCTGGAGCAGATTGTGGAGGCCAGATGAGATGCCCTAGGGTCTCTGAAATGGCACTGCAGGCTATGGTTGAGACTCTCAGTACTTCCTTGATGACCATGTGGGGCCATATGTTATTACTTTAGATGCTTAACCTTTACACAGCTAAAATAGATGAATCCCAGATGAAGCAGCATGTTCTTTCTGTGGTCACTGGGTGGCATTTCAGCATCTCTGTGGTGTTTGATAAAACAGCTATGTGTGTCCAGTGCTTGAGAGAGTGCTCTGGTGTGCCTGAAAGCCATATGCAGTGTGGCATGAAAATTGGTCTCATTTTATGCACCCCAGGAAAAATACCTGGGCCCTTTGCACAGATAATGACTGAATTGCTGTGCAATGAAAAGAAAGCACAAGGCAGCAGCTGGAGTTACAATAGAAGCACAATGAAAAATGTGGTCAATCCAAGGCTGGTGTCAGTGGGTGAAAGCATTACCTTGGCAAATGGAAAAAATAAAGAGAAGTTAGCTCCTAGGTTCACAGCATCCCTTCTGATAGTTCCTATTGGGAGAAAAGGGGAGGTTTTTCCTTTGTGCCAAAGCAAGGAATAAAAGGGGACACTTGGCCTACCAGCCTGCTAACATTGTAGCAGTTCCACCAGAGGATGATGCTTCGCTCGTGTCCCTTAGTGCTACCACGAACAGGAGGGGACATGGCAGCTTCCCCAGGGACAATGCTGGAGGTTTGCCATTAGCACCAAGTAACACAAGCTCTTACAGTGCATTTGAGGTGGACCAAGTGGGGTGAGGTGTCTGCAGTGGTGTGGGTCTAGAGTGACCTGTGCCTGGACAAGGGAAGAGATGACAGCTTGAAAGGCATTTGGAAGGGTCAGAACAAATGCTGAAGGCAGGGACCCGAGTCAGCAAGCAACTGAAAGAAACAGCTAAAAAGAGAAGCCAACCCATGGCTTCCAGCCACGAGTTGAGGCTATTTTGAGGAGAAACTGCTGATGTGAGTAGGAAGCTTTGGGGAAATCCTGCTTATTGATGAAGAAGGCACTGAGTCCTGTTGTCCTGAAAACGGTGGATCTTTTGCTTCCTGCCAGGGTCCCTCTAGCTGCCATGCTCACCTGGCAGGTCCCACTGTGGGGCCGTGCCTCCCCTGCCTATACCTGCTCTCCCATGGACCTGAGCATCACTCCCCAGCATCTGGAGTGGAGCACACAAACCCAGCATGCTGCCCCTGCCCCTGTATGTTAGGGGTGTTTTTGCAGTTCTCTTCAGAGAGATTACCTAACTCAAGAACACTTTTTAGTGAGATTTCCATGTGAGAGTTAGAAATCATGTTTGCCTGTTTGGGATGTTTTTGACCCAACTTGCTGGTCTTTTTTTCATTGCTGAGTTGTGGTGGGGTTGCTTCACACATTTCAAATGAGTCATGAATTAAATGGTAGAGCATGTATTGGAAAACATGAGGAGAACTTACGAGCTTTACTGTGCTAAAAAATAAAAGCACATGTGGTTGAAATGTTAATCTACAGTATTGCTTTGATTGGGCAATAATCTTGCTAAATTAGATAACCACTAGCTGTTGCCTGTTTGGGGCAGAAAATGCTGTGGCTGTCCAGACTTGAGGAATGGCAGTTATCCCACCTTACAAATCTGAATTAAAGTAAGAATTAGATCTTGATTACGTGTTAAGAAATAGTGTATCCTTGGCAATGTTTTCTGAGAATTTGTAGATATATTATTTAGGGGTTACATTTTTGAGGGACTGTGAAAAGAAATGTATTGCCCCTTGGATCTTGTAGGTGATTATTGCATGAACAGTTTGCTGAAGGTTTTGTGCTGCTTAAACCCATCAGCATCAACAGGCTGTGTTTGAAGTATAGTAACTCTTCATTGCAGCAGAATCAAGGGGGAAACACCTACATTTTGTTATTGAAGTCTGTATGCCATTAAATTTGTAGTGCAAACACAAAAATGTTTTAATTGGGTGGTTATCCCATACTGTCACTATGATAGGATAAAGAACATACTTGTGGAAGTGTACTGTGTTATATTTCTAAATATGGTATTATATCCAGGCTTGTATTCATTTTAATTTTAATTTGGATACTCAGTCCCCTCCCATGTAAAATGTTCCCTTTGAGGTGGGATAGTATTATATTTTATTTTCTATAATTAGTGGCATCATCAGTGGTAACATAATGTAGGTTTTATCTGAAAGTACACAGAAGCATGTATTGACTCAGACTTTGGCTGGTCTTCAAGACACAGGACCATCTCGTGGTGTGGTGTGAGTGCACAGACAGTAGCTAATCTTCTCAGTATATAGACCACTGAAATCAAAATTGTGTAAAATGTATGAGATCACAAGCACAGCCCATTAACTATGAATTTGTTCTTCCAAGGCTTTTAAAATATGACTATAATAGTAGATTGTAACCTGATTTGAGCAAATTGGGCTGGACAAGACTCTACTGAGCTGCAAGGAGAGGGGAGCAGTGAAGGGCAGGATGCCATCTCAGATGGCCCATCACTTATACTTATCACACGTAAGTAATTTGGCAAACCTACATTCTGAACTGAAAACTTTAAACCTGTTTCACAGATACAGGCTGTGATATAACTTCATGCGCTGTGATTTAACTTCATACAAAAGATTTTCGTGCCACACTGTTGGTAGCTAATGTTAAGATGTGTATTAATGCCACCAAGAAGGTCTGGAAGGTTCTTCAAGCTTTCTGCAAGGACATGGTTGACATTTTTTGTCAGTTTCTGTTAATGACCCCATGCCCTTGCCATCTCTGTGATGCAAAGCTCTTGTTTCTCTCCTTGTGACCCTGCTGGATGTGGGGGGGCTCCTCTGGCAGCTTGGGAGAGTGGCCAGCCACGCGCTGGTGGTTGTGCGCACCTGGTGTCCTACCCTTCCTCACCCTAAATTCCTACTCCTGTTCCTGTGGAGCGGCTACCTGGGTGAAGAGGAGGCAAAGCTGACTTGCAGAAGAGCTCTGCATCACAAACAGGCACCGTGGTGTGGTCTAGGCTCTGGACAGAAGAGGTACTTGAAGCCTGGCCTCAAAGTCTGAAGCACAGGGTGCTGGTCCTCTGAACCTCCTGGTGGGATGGGGGCCAGATATGCCACCCTAATCACTGTCTGTCCTCTGAACCGGAAGGAAGTAGGTGCAGATTCTTCAAGAAAAATGCGTCACTTCAGAGCACAAGTGACACATGTGTGGCTCTCAGGGAAACAAATGTTCAGTTAATGAATCACATATGCCAGATCATCTGGTACCTCTGAGACAAGGTGCATGGATAAGTCTTTAACATACATCTTTTTAACATTGGAATAAGCTGGAGAAAAAAATCCAGCTGTCACTGGCATTAAACCCAAGTATCCAAATAAAAATGTGTGACATCCAGCCTCCCTCCAAGGTTTGGTTGCAAGACATCAAAAATTATCTTGTATCAGAATGTCATGGTGTGTTGGAAAAAGAAAAAAAACAGTGCAGCAATAACTGAGTGGTGACATTATCTGTGGTAGAGTTGGAGGGAGAGGATGAACTTTTGGACATCAGCTATTTTAAGATTTTTGACCTTTCTGAAGTCGCACATACTCAGTTCTATATGATGTGATGTCTGGGACAAGCGTATCAGTTCTTGTCAGCACCATTCATTCACATTTTATGTATTGTGGAATATTTCATTGCGTTATATGTATCTGTCTTGTAAATATCTCTTTCAATCAATTTAGGAAGTTTGGCAGAGAGGCGCTGCACAAGCTATATAATCAATCATGAACAATATTGAGCAAGCAGACAGAGATTCCTGAAGATGTAAAGTGAAGGATCCTGGGACTCTCAGTCTTTCACCAAAATACAGCCTATTGGCCATTTAAGTGTTAGACTTGATGAGAATCTGGTGAGCTGTCATGTTACAGCATTTAGTTTTTAAGTTGAGGCTACACCTAAATCTACACTCATTAGACAAACAGCATCTGAGGTGTTAGAGTCTCGCCCTCCTGAGCTCTCTCTTTGCAGTCCTTGCAGGGACCAATTCAGCTCTCCCTTGGAGATGCCAATATTTGTTTACTGAGATTTCTGGTTTTGGATGTCTAGTTTTAGGTGGAACCATGCCAAGTCTAGAGACCCCAACCAAGTGCAATGCCCCATTTTTATGGGCATGGGTGTCTGTAGTAGGGAGCTAGCCAAGCTGGAAGTTTTACAATTTATGTGAGAGATGAAAGAGGCACAGAGATTTGCTTAGCAGCTATGGGAAGCCCATGGCTGATTCAACAAGATGTGTGTGCAGTGGTATCCAAAGTGTGCATCCGTCACTCCTCTCCAGATACAATTTAATTTTTCTCTTGTATAAGAGCATTCAAGACAAAAAGTTACAGATTTTATAGAAGACAGCCAGAAGGAAAAAGCTGATTTTTTTGTACGACACAGGTCAACACGTTGCATCTGGTTGCTCAGAATCAAATGTGTTGGTTTTAGTTGTAGCATCTCTTTAAAATCTTGATATTAATATGGAATTCATCTCTTCTGGAAGTAGGAGAATTGATTTTTTTTCATGAGCTGGGTCTTTGATATAAAAACAGCAAAGACAGAAGGTTACAGTTCTCAGAGCTCTGTGAGAGTACACAGCCTCCAAGAGCAGTTTCCCATGCCCTTCAAGACTGATGTATTTTTGTTAAGCTACCAGCTGGGAACAGTTGGGATATTTTCATCTTAAATGTATGGCCTGGGTCACCAAATTCAAGTCCATGACATCACCCTATTCAAAATAAACCCATTTCACCAGTTCATCTCTAGCCAGTCTCCCTAGCTGTCAATACCATGAGCAGAACTTGCACAGAAAGGCAGACAGATTGCTGGGACTACAGGTGAAAGGTGTGTTTTGCCCTCATAAATCACCGTGTCAGAGCATCCAGAGTACTCCAAAAGAACAGGCAATGTATAGTGAAACTATGTTACAGACAACTTCCAAAGAAGGCATTAAAGAAGAGGGGTGAAAAAATTACAGAGACATATTATTAATGTACAAAATTAAATTTTCTTGTTTATTTAAGAATGTTAAGATGTTTTTACAGAAATACCAAAGTTTATTATGTACTGACGGCTGGAAACAGTGCAGTATTTCCAGAAGTACAGGTCACTGAAAGTTTATGTAAATGGCAGCTAGTGACAGCAGTTGCAATTCTTTAGGAATATTCTTGATGCTACAGCAGTCCAGGGTGATGCTGGTGCACTTCAGCACCGTCTATTGATACTAGATCTAATTATTTTAATTAGGAAGAGTACTCTGATAGGCAAAAGTGCACCTTCCACAACACAACAATGTAACTCAGTAAATGCATGACCAAGGGGGTGATTGAAAATAAGGTAAACATGTCAGGAAGAGGACACCACAAGAATATGGCTGCTTGCCAGTAGTCCAGAAAAGATTAGTTTTGCTTTAACTCATTATTATTCTTTAATAAACCAGATAGCTCATCCATATACTGATCTTTGTAACAAAGTGGGGAATGTTTTAGGTTTTAGCTTCAAACTGTTGATCCAATAAAACACCCCCTCCTTGAAAAATTAACCAAAACCATGACAAAAATTCAAACTGACTGAAAAAGCTTGCTCAGGTTGAAAAGATGTGACCAACCTCAAAGAAGCCCCTGCTTCATGTTCTGATGATAATATGTGTGTGTGTGCACAATATTTGTGTCCTTGAAAAATCAGTAAGTGCTTAAAAACCCATGCAGGTACAGGATACTACTGGTGTTCTTGCTTTGCTGTATTGTTTGCAGCAGAGCTCCTTCAAATCAGTTGCAAGGAGACTGCGATGCTCCTTGAAGCTCAAAAATCTTTGTAATTTGCCTCCCTCTGCCATTAGTGTAAGTGCCTGTTGGACTTCCCTGAAGAAATTACTTTCATTTAATAAAGTTTATACATTGCATGTGTTAAAAAAAAAAAAATCCTGCTGGGTAATCCTATCTCTTGTAACATCAGTAAATTAATTTGTTTCTTGAGAGCAAGAATGATTTACAACTCACAGCAAAGCTAAAGTAGCATGACTAAATTAGGAGGAGCATTCAGGCAGCTGGAATGCAATTACAGCATAAATGCACATGCCGTGTTAATGTGATATTAAGGTTATGAATTTAGTGAAATAGGAATCAGTGTGCACAAAGATACGGTTTCTTCCTTCCTACAGTGTTTGTCTAGTCGTGCTAACATGAGAAATGTCTGCATTAGCCAGATACAATCTGAGGACTACCTATGGATTTCATGCATGCAGACAGGAGATGCCATCTTATCTCTGCATTGCACCAGCTCGTGGACGGCAACACACGCTGTGCTCTGTCAGGGAATTTTGCTCTTACTCTGGTTGTTTTCCTTAGTCTAAGGGAGAGGTTTGGCAGGAAGCTCGTGGATGTGCTGTTTGCACAGAAGCACGGAGAGACAGGGCAGGGAGCTGGGTACCTCTTGCCCACCCCTAACCCTTGCAGGAGCTGGTGTGGGGCTTCCCCTGGGGCAGTGGGGAGGACCTGTGGGAGCCTGGCCCTCTGCTGGGATGTGTTGCAGCTGGGGTGGTTTTCTCAGGATCTTAGTTTTCAGTGGAGCATCATTTGCCAAAGGTGGGTGTCCCTTGGTGTCTGCAAAGAGTGTCCACTGTGGCAGTAGAGCTGTCATGGGCCCTCCAGCAGCATCGGTATGTGCTTGCGAGGACAGGGTGAAGTTATGGGGCCCCAAATCATCTTAATTGCAGTGAAACCTGGGTTCAGCCTCACTTTCTGGGGTCTGCTTTGAAATACACAAGTGATGAGTTTTCCTGGAAGGGATTTGCAGTATGGGGTGAGGAACATGTGCAGGAGTTGGAGCCACCTCAGCCCTCCATCCTGGTGAGGACCTCATACAGATGCAAAGTGCAAGGTTGCTACGTAAATCTGGGAGGCATCAACTCAGGATGCAAAACACTGTATGAGACATGTTCTTGCAGAGCCAGGTCACTGGCACAACCTTATTGCTGCATTCGTACTGGTAAATAAAAGAGGCTGTTTTCTGGCCCCTAAGCCAAGGTGGCAGGTTCAACCACAGCTGAGGTCTTGCTTCTGCAAAGAGGAAGGCATTCCCAGCTTCACTGCAACTAATATGTAAAGGGCTCTGAGAAACACCAGAATGACACCAAATTTAACCTATGTAATATATTTTTTCTTTTGTTTTTCTTGCTATTAATATATTTCTCCGCTTTTCTTGCCCAAATAATGTAAAAATCAGCTTCTTTGGCAGATTGGTGTAGCAGAAAGGAGAAGGGAGCAGGAACAAAAGGAACCCTCCATTGAGGTGGCCTTCCTCACACACAGACTTGCAGTAACTTTTTTTGGGAAACCGTGAAACATCATGTAATTTGGCCAGCATTCACTCTCTGGTCTCCTGGATTGGTGTGGAGGGGAGCCTACCCAAGGGAGGGTACTGGGGGGGGGGGGGGGGTGGCAGTAGTCCCTGGGTATTCACCAAAGCCTGAGAAAAACAGCTCCCTGAATGGGAATGGCAGCAGTTGGAGGAGACACTGCATTGGGTGAGACCTTCAGCCATTTCAGCATAGCACGTGGCACCCATGGCCACACTGCTGTGCCTATAGCTTATGTCCCTACAGATACGCTCCCTTCCTTAAAGCTGGGGCTTCATGGATGTGCCTTCCGGGGTGAGCTGCTGATCTGTGCTGGTCTTCCCTGAACTTGTCTAGGGAAGTCCAGCCAACACAGACTACAGTTTGCCAACCTTTATTTTATTTTCTATGTTTCATCTAGTGGAAGGTGTGGCAGGAGTTAGCTGCACCGTTGGATAGCTCAGATGATGTCTGTGGGGGAGGACCCAGCAATTCTTCCATGTCCTCAGGTCTGGATGTGCAACATGATCCTGTTGTGACACTGTTTTGGGAGACTGAGCAAGGGTAAATGTACCAGGCCCACCTACTCATTCATGCTCCACGTTCCTTTTATAATGTCCTTTGCCCTCCTCTGCTGTGTGCTTTCTGCAACAGATTGTTTGGATGCCAGGAATCTGCACATACTTCATCCAGGAACAACCAGTGACAAGCATTAATGCAAACTTCATTAATGTGAGTGTGATGACAGTCTCTTAAATGTCAAGCCCATGTGCATGCCTGGGCCCTGCTTTCTTTCAGTGAGGGCTATTTTTGTTAGAGGGCAGCCTGTGAATTTGCAGAGCGCACACTCTTCATCCCTTAATGCTGCTCTGCAAAGTCAGTATTGTCCACTGCAATGGTCTGCAGTGTTTGGGATGAGGGAGAAACATGTCACCCAGAGGAGTGAATGAGGCATTTCAGAGGCTCCAGTGAGCTACTAGGACTTGCTAATAAAACATAAAATGTTGCATCAAACATCCATCTCAGTTTTCTGTAGGTGTTTTCAAAACTCCTTGTAATTTTGAGGTGTCTGTTGTCTCTCATCTACAGTTCCTTCACAGATGTTTTGATTGCTTTTGAATGACTGCTGGGAAAAAAGATACTGCATTGAGGGAAGGGAATGATTTATCTAAGCACAAAAGACATTTCAAAAGACAAATGTCCCAACCCAGGCTGTTAACCTTAAGACTCCAACATGAGGATTACGGTCTACTGAGAGGTAGCAACTTTTTTGTAAAGAAAAAGACCTTTAATCTCAGTATTCAACAAGGAGAATTAAAGAACTGCTACCCTTTTTTTCTGTGAAAGAGTACAACTGTCTTTTAGTAGCATTACCAGGCTGCTGGCAGAACTCGTCAGCTTTGTAATAAACTGAGTCAAGATTGTTTTAAAGAAGACCTGTGTTTTGCTTTTTAATTTGCTGGTAGTGTTACGAAGTTTTCCATAGGGACTTTCTCAATTTGCCCCAGGTCATTTAACTGCCATTCAGTTAGTGGAAGTGATGGATCTGAGAAATTTCATTAAAATGATCCAATATTCAGTTTTGATTATAATTTGAGGATACTGTGTGTTGAGTTACTTGTTATTGGATCAACCTTTAGCCTCAAGGAAGAGCTCCTCTGAGGATTGTCCCCACATTCTCCAGACAAAGCTGATGGATTTATGTCCACAAGGTACCAACCACGAACTGAAACCAAGACTGGTCGTGGCCTGAAAGGTCAGTGCAGGATAGGTGCTGACTTGTGACCAAATCCTTCACAGTCTTCCCTTAAAAAAGGGAAGAGAGACCAGATGACAGCTGCCAATCTAATTTCTCCCAGTAATGTATTGTCCCATGAATGTGTTTGCTGGATGAATTTTGGTCACATTCCACATTTGATTGACTAAAGCTGGCTAAAATGAACATGTATGCATTGGTCTTCCCTTTCTGTGATCAACCGTAGTAAGGTTAGTCCTGTCCAACTATGGACATGCCTCTGCAGTGGCTCCTGGCAGCATGGTCTGGCAGGTGGGATGCAGTCCTGAGTGGCCCTGTGGGCCCCAGGAATAAGGGTCATGGGCACTGCGCCCACCCCCACCACCTTCCCCCTCTGCTGCTGAAGGCCACACAGACAAGGGTTGTTTGCAAGGACACCATGGTGTGATGAGGCAATTAGGAGTCGCCCAAGCAAGAGCTACAGCAGCCAGCCCTGGGAATGTGCCCTGCATGGGCAGACCTGAGGCTTGCTGACATCCCGGCATGGACACAGTGCTGTTGAGCCCCTGACCATCCTGTCGCTGAGATGTAATCCTGCCAGCTTTGAGGATGCAAAGCTGATTAAAAATCCTCTTCGTTATGAAGGATACACACTCCTGTGCATGCTCCGATGCTTGCAATGAGAGCTGCACTGCCAGCAAAGCCTTGCAACTCTGTTTGCACAAACTCACATGGTTCCAGCTCTGCCCAGCCTGTGGCAGCCTTCGATCCAGCATAGCATCAAGATGCAGCGAAGTTGTGTCCTTTTGGGACTTCTTCCCATCCAATTAAGCTTCTGTGTGGCATGATCTCTGTCTCAGTAGTAAGCTGATCCTCTGGCAGGGTATTCAGTCAGAAATTAATTAGTGGGAGTAAAATGTGAATACATACAGTGTTAAGTTTTTAGTCTAATAACCTAGTTAATAATTTTGCTTCTTCAAGCAAAGAGGGAAAGTAGTGTGAATTCTAGGGCTTTGATCAGGTGGTGACATTTTGATGCTAAATTGCTAAGATAAGAATCTAGACCAATAGTGTTATACAAAAGAAATCTGAAAGTACTTTTGTAGTTTTGAAAGTGCTCTTTTTGGAAGATGAACCCGGCACTCAGAAAAAGGTCTGTGCTCCAATATGATACCACCAAAGGCTGATGCTGTATGAGGTGGGGAGGATGCTGTGCACATCCTTCTTTACAGAGGTAAATAGATAGAGCTGTGAAGCACTTGAGACTTTGGTTATTCTGCTTAGGCTCTGTCATGAGTGGAGGCTCTTGGAAATCTCAGTGATGCAGGTAGGACCATGATTCAGGGCAGGCTGCAGGAGAACACCCCCTCTGATGCCACTGCTCCTTGCTCTGCTATTCCTGCCCAGCCGAGGCAGAACGTGACCCAGAAAACTGCATTTCTGTCACAAGGTCTAGCAACATTTCAGTTTTATCTGCTTATTCTTTTAATTCATGTTCCCCCCAAATGTATGTAGATTTTATCTGCTTAGTACAGATCTTCACCATCTACCAGTGACATTCAATATTCTCTTCTTATTTTGAAATGGCCTAATTGACTCGAGGTTGCATTGCAATTACAGGTCTGCAGGCAAACCTTGCTCTGGGTGTCTGATGAAGTCACAGGAGTCAACAGAAGCATGTCCTTCTCGTTTTGAAATGGAGAGAGCACATTCTTAGGAAGGAATAATGAGTTTGACCATTTACACTGGTACTTATGTGAACTCGTTTAACATAAACACCAGAGCAGGTGAGCTCCAGCATACCAATGCCCTGCAGTTGTGTGCAGCGCTGGAATCTGTGCTCAGCAGATAATAACACAACAATAGTTTCCTGCGTTCAGTACAACAGATTAGCAATGCTCATCTGCAGGTTTACCGCAGCAACAGGAGGTGATTTAATGTTGGCATTTTGAAAGTGGTTATTTTACTGTGGTGGCACAAAGTCAAGGACGTGGGGGGTCCTTTTCCACATCTGGGACTCTACTTAAAAGCTAGCAGAAGATTTTTTGATTCTGTACTTAATTTTCTCTGTTTCCTTTAATATAAATCTTTTCTTGACATGAAATCCCTAGTGTTCAGTGCAAGTCACTGGAACGTTTGCCCTTACCAGGCTGCCATCATCAACAAACAGCACAGAAATATTAGCAATTGGAGTTGTTGGGAGCAGAGTGCATGTAGCTCACAACAAAAGTTGCTCGTGGCCAAGTGGGATCATTCTTAGAAGAGTGAGCTTAGTTAGGTATTTAGCTCATAAAGCTGGCACTAGAGCTGTGGCATTTGTGCCCTCTGCTTGGCGGATGGTCGAGACTGGAATACTCCAGGTTCCTCTCTGCACCCCCTCATCAGCTGATTGGAAACCTTGAATCTTTCTGATCAGAAAAATAATTGGAAAATCTTTGTCACATTTCTCCAAGTTTAAAAATGCAGTACTAATTACCTGAAACATCATGACTGGCTCCAGAAACTGGGATAGTACTCATTTGTTAGATACCATCTGCCTTGATACTGCTAAGCTCTTCCTAAATGGAGGGGAGCTATAATAAGGAAAGTGATGTACTACAGTCTGTTATCTGATTCCTCAGCACTGACGTGCCTGGAATAACCACTTTTGGTATTAGTTTGGAAATAATGTCAATTATTGCTTCAGACCATCTCTATCTAGACTAGCATATTTCTGGAAGTGGCCTTATGGAGTCAAACTTCTGTCGTTTGTAAGTGGCTGATATTAGTTGGTCAAACACCAAATAGATTTGTTTGCAGTGACTTTACTGCGCTCTGTTTTGATCTTTAGATCTTTCTCCTTAGGAGTGCTGCCTTGCAGGAAGCACACTTCAGTTAAAAGTCCCTGTCTGGAGAAAGAATTTCAACTGCAAAGGTATTAGACTATTTTCAAAGCCTTTTTTCATCAGAGATAAGATCTATACTTGCCTACAGTCAACACCTTTGAAACACCATAAGCAAAACAGAAGCCGTCAGCAAACGGCATTAATAGTTTAGAAAGATATTTAATTATTTATGGTGAAGCTTCAACATATTCTTGATATAAAACTTCAGTGTAAAGGAGTTGGCTTGAAATATACTTCTCCCTGATCAGTACTGTACCACTGGGAACAGTTTATAGAGCTTTTATTTATCAGAGAACATCAGCAACATTTAGTTAACTTAGAAGAAGTGTGTTAAAGGCATTTTGCATACTGGGGTTATGGTATTGTTTGGTTGCTATTTGGGTATGCAGGAGTCAGCTCAGGCTTATTGGGTTTCTGCCTGCAATACCAGCACAATGGGTGTGTATGAAGTACAGGTTACTTAGAAAGCATGGAAATAAGCTATTTTATTACAGCTTCTCAGATAACACAATGAAACTGCCATTGTCTCAGCAGCTGTACCGATAGCTGGGACCCCAGGAGCTGTGCCAGGGAGACTCAGTCTGCCACAGGACTGTTAGGTGGCTGGGGAAAGTAATTTGATCTTCCAAACTCAAGTTTCCCAGGTATGAGAGGGGGACAGGAAGACACCAGCTTCCTTTGTAAATGCTTCTGGAGTTAGAGATGAGAAGTAGCTTATGAGTTGTCCAGTCCTCAACAATCTTAAAGGACTGTGAGTTAGAGACGTGCTAAGAATGTAGTTAATTTCTAGAAGTTAATTTATCTGGCCAGACAAGAATGACATTTCTTTTCTGATGTCCATTAAAGGACCCTTTAATGTGCAACATTGATTTTATGTAGTAGCACCAGTGAATCTGGCATTACAATTTGCCCTACCAGAGCAGGTGGTGGTGTGTTGCTCTCCTCTGCATACCTGGCTTTCCTGGGGAAGCTCGAGGTGGCATCAGAGAGTCAGGGACACAGACCTGAGGTAGAGCTTTTCTCCTTGGCTTGCCCCAGGTTTAAATTAGAGTGAGAACCAACATGGTCAGCATGAGGGCAAATGAGGAATATGGGCTGAAGTGGTAATACAGATTTGCAGGAGATAAAAGCAGGTTTCTCAGAAACATTCATCTCACCACCAGCATCTCTCCTGGTACCTGATCTGGATGCTTACCCTGCCTTTCCAGGTTAATTTTCCCCCTTCCACAAAAGGATCTTAGCATTTCCTGCATTCACAGAATTGCATCCAAATGTATAATTCCACAGAATATCAATGACGTTTCCCAAAATCTCAGGTTTACCAAGGCAGAAGATATTAAATGCTCAGTGATATATCAGAAGGCCATTGCTGAATCTGGAAGCTGAAGATCGCCTTCCTGGGGTCCAAGCTGGTGCCTGCTCCCACAGCCCTGGGGTGTGCTCCACCGGCTGTAGAGGCATCCAGACGTGTCACCTCTTGATGGAGCTTGGGTCACTGCATGAAATGTTTGGTGGTCTAAGTCCTGTTCTCAGGGAAAGCATCATAAACAGTAGGATAATTAGGCCAGAAAGGCAGATTCACAGGTAGATTTATTGCACTTTTATTGGTACAGCCAGTGAATAGGGAAAAAAAATTAGGAATAGAGAATGGTGTAGGCTAATACAGTAGCAGAACTAGAGGGAGTGAATTTCACAGCTTCTGCTGGGAGTTCATCTTTTCTTTGACTACTGCTAGTCTATACCTGCTGGGCATCACTTTTATCTTTCACTCAAAGGACACTTCTGAAGAAATTTCCTTCCCTGGCAATTTTTAAACTTGAAAATATGTCATAATCTAAGGCATTTCAAAGGGGAAAAAGAGGCTCTGGACCTACTTGCAAGGATGTTATCATACTACCCTCTGAAAAAGCACTGTTTTTTCCCTTGTATGTGCAACAAAAGAGCACTGAAGAAAAGAGAAGAAAAGAAGCCCAATGCTTACCCAGGTGCCAAGTCAATGTACTTGGAAACCAAAGCAGCACCAGGAGACAGGCTTATTTAGCACTATGCCTGTGATTTTTTTGGTCATGTTGGGAGCTTTTAGACCTGTGGGTCCTGGAGATCTGAGATGAGGTGAAGGTCTTGCCTTTTACAAAAAGTAAGTTTCTTGCTCTTGGGCTTGCAGAGAAAATGTGATCCAAAGGAATAATAATGGCTTAAGTCAAGAGAGCTCCTTAGTTGCTGCTATTTAAAGAAAATTGTTTGTTTGGGTTTAGGGTAATCTGACTCATGATATTTAAATATTTGAAGCTGGCATTAGTAACCCAACTCTTTGTTTCTCCACTTAAAACTTCCACAGGCTCTTCACAAAGTAATCATGGTACTGAAAACACACAGGTAACTGAGGCTTCACTATTTGTGCAAGAATTCACAGTAATGGCACACCTTTGACCTTTGGTGTTTTGAAAACGGATCAAGAGGAAAAATAAAGCCAAGCTCCAAATCCAATTGCACATTGATTTAACTGGCTTGGACCCCTTCTCTGAGTAAAATCCTGCAAGAGCAGAGAACTGGACTTGATGATCTGAAGGTTTTATTCACGTTTCAAATTGAGATCCAGCTCTTCTAGCAACAAATCTACATTTTAGGTAGGAAATGGGAAGTTTCTCACATTGTTTTCAGCCCAAGAGAGTACAAGGAAGGACAATTGTCATTTTGCAGATATCTTATTTTGGTGCTACCAGAAATGTGTGCCTTTGAAATTATTATTGCATAAAAAGTCACTAAAGTATCATATTGAGGCATGGCAAGATCCAAGCTTGTTAAGCAGGCTTTTGTTTCTGATATGGAAAGCCCATATGGAGAATGGGGTTGTTATGGAAGTCTTTCCTTTAGGTAGAGCGTGTGAGCTCTTGGACGTTTTTGTCTTACCTGATAAATCAACTAACACTGTTCTAGGCAAATAAGCTATTCGAGAACAACACTCTGTGTCATCGCTGTATTCCCAAACAAAAATCACCTTTCCCATATGAACAAGTACAGGAAAGGTCAACTGCCTTTCTGTTCACTATGCACCTTGTGCACACGCACAACAACTCTTCTACATGTGTGAATTTGCTCCAAAGGCCCTTATCATCTGGGGGACAAGTTTTTAGACCAGTACTGCTACTGTGAACACAGTAGATGTCCATGCATAGCCACTTGAATTCCTAGGGGTTCCCTCAATTCCTTACTTGTCATCTTGTGGTGAGAGATAACCTAGTTAAAAAGGAAGCAAGAGCATTAGCAGAACCATACTTCAGCTCTCCTGCAAGAATCTGTTGCCTCTCTCAATGTCGTTAAACTCGGGCAGAGGAGGGGGGCGGTGTCTGTGGCTCAGCTGACCTGCGGCAGAACATGGTGCAGATTTTGAGGTTGTAAATGAGCTTTAATCTACATTGACAATTGCGTGCATCCCTGCCTTTCCTCTAAACTGCAGAAGCAAGAACAATTAGTCTGATTAAGAATATGACTGTAGAGCAGGCAATATGGGTTCTAATAAAGCAAGCATGCTTTTCCATTAAAACAATTTGCATAATGTAATTCTATGAGGCATTTTCTTCATTTTTCAATGTTGTTTTCATTCACTGAGCTTCATATTAATTGCTAATAAAGAGCAGAGCAAGAGTTTTCATTTTAATGGCTTCCTCTGCGTTTTTGAAGTTAGAAGCTCAAAGCAAAGCACAATTTGGTAGCTTAGATTCAGATATACCTCAGTGCAGACCTCATTCCTATCAGAGATGTTTGATAGCTCAGAGGACACTATCCCTGTGGAGTGGACATAGGGGGTATGCAGTCTGTGGGATAGTCCTCTGATTACCATGCTATTAAGTGTTTATCTAAAGCTTGATGACCAGGTTCCCTCACCCTGACTTGGCTCTGTTTTGTTCTGGGACCAAAGTAGCTTCCACCAGGTCAAAACTGATGTGGCAGAAGTAGTAAAGATAATGTTTAATTTTTTTGGTCTCCCACACATTCTGCACTGAGGGGCCAATGCCCTACCCAAGGCCTGGACATGTGCCTCTTCTGTATGTTTTGACTTTGTGCATTCCATCACCACCAAACAGAAGGAGAATGAATGAATCCTTGGTGTGCTGAGGGTTGAGCGTCATATCAACATGCAGAAGTTTTTGGCTGTGGCACCTGCCTTCACTTTTGGGGAACAAGGTAAGACTGAATGCCCCCCTTGTTTAGACATAATAGAAAACTACTGCATGTGTGCAAGGTGATGAGGGTGGTGGGACACTGGAACGGTTGCCGAAAGAAGTTGTGAATGCCCCATCATTGGAAGTGTTCAAAGGCAGGTTGGACAAGGCTTTGAGCAATCTGATCTAGTAAAAAATATTCCTACCCATGGTCGGGGGCTCGGACTAGATCTTTGAAGGTTCTTTCTAACCCAAACCTTTCTATGTTTCTATGATTCTATGGCTCTATGATTCTATGATAAAGTGAGTTTGGACCCTGGGGTCCAAGGTGTTTCCTAATGCTCTGATGGAAAAACCTCAGGAGGAAGGAAAAGTGTAGTAGCTGCTGCGTATTTGTGAGAGAAAGAGGGAAGCCACTAAGGTTCAGCTCTCTAGATAAGCAGAGACATGTTTTCTGTGAAACCATGAGAAAAAAACCCACAAAGCATGAAACTTTGGGTGGAAGGAGTCATGGCCAGAGACAATGTGTGTTCCTGATTGTCTCTTACTACGCTCAGGGAAAAAAAATGCTTTACATACTTGGAAAATAACATACCCCTCAATTTTCTTCCTTGTAGAAACAGTTTGCAACTTTGTTCAATTCCCTGGGTCAAACAAAGCAACTGTCTAGCCAATTTAGACCAGGCTATAGTCCACAGCCCTGTTTTTCTTGTGCATCACTGCAGCACGGTGATGAGTGTTCTGGTGCTGGGATGAAGCATGTTGTCCTGAAGATGAGAACTGGGTAAATAGAGCAAAACAAAAACAACATGGAGAAGATTATTACCAATACATGTCAAGTGAGTCACAATTTTCCAGGCATTTGAATGTGAAAGTTTTCTCTGCTGGATAATTTGAATGAAGCACATTATATTTGATTGTGTCAGTGGAAATGTTTTCTCCCCCAGTAGCATTTTTAGTTTCTTTATGTTTCCTCATGCATTTATTCACATTAAATGCAAATAAAATCTATATGTTTAGCTACCTCTTTTTATACTGTTTTCACAGATATAAGTTCTGTAAGGTAGGGATATTATTGTTATTTAACTGCTCGGTGCTTTCTGGTCATGTTTTGATCTTTATACGGTGCCATTGTAGTAATAAAATATAATGATGATAATAATGTCTTTGGGAGGGCACTTGCTGAAATTGCTTTTTGGGTGTTGTGAAGAACTTTTATTTACAAAATGGTTAAGAGACTATAAATTATAGGTAGTCATTAAAAATTTGAACTTATCTGCATGTACTTCTTGAGGAGGTAAGGGGTCTCCTGTTCATAAAATCTGGAGAGCTCAGTCAGGAAGATGACAATCATGTGTGATTCAAGTGATCTATGATATCCAAAAGCAGCAAATCATGAAGCCGTGACAGTTAGTAACAGCAATCAGGTGACAAAGAATGATGGATCAAAATGTGTTTCTGCAAAACATGTCCATTATGAGTGACAAGTATTAATAAATATCACTGGTTTCATCCAGATAAATATTACGTTAATAAACATCATATCCCACTGAGGAGGAGTTCATATTTTAAATACAGTCTGTATTTCTTGCCATTGTCTCAAAGGCTGAGAGCATATAGATCTTAAATCATTTCAGTTTCATCCTCTTGGTCAGGATCAGTTTTTGGCCATGGCCTACCAGGCCAATTCCTTGGCCACCCATAGTCTCCACAAACAGCAGCAGAAGCAAGAAAAAAAAGGTGGTGGAGCCCCGTGCTCCAGCTCCTGCCTTCAGGAGATGTCTGCATGGAGTCAGAAATATCCTATTCTCAGTCTCCAAAGGTTTGGAGAATGAAGAGGTTGGTGTAAACCCTTGCATGGTGGGGTAGTGGTTTGGGTGACCAGGAGGGAAAGAGCTTGGTGTGCATCTCAGGGGCTGCAGGGGAGAAGATGCCTCAGAGCCACATTCCATGGTGAAAAGCTGGCCAACGGTGATCAAAACAAGATTTGACTAGCTGGGGGCCCAGGCTTGCCCCAGTGAAAGTCCTGCTTGGTCCTGTGCTTGAAAAGGGAAATCTAATATTTCACAGCAAACTGAAAGGCAAACCTGTGGGAAGCAGTGATCCCATAGCTGGGGAGGGAGACATCCCTGGCGCAGAGCTGACAGGGGAAGAGGCTCTCTCTGGGCTGGGCAGGGAGGAGAGCTCTCCTCTCCCACACAGGGCTGCCCATGGGACGACAGTCACTTTTCCCTTCGCTCAGCTTGGCCTTCACCGCTCACCACTTCACTGGGATCTGCGGGCTCTGGTATAATGCACCATGAAGCATTTTTCTTGGGATGGGAGCACAGGTGTCCAAGCAGTGAAGACCCCATTGGAGACACCTCTACGACTTCTCTTGTTACTCCCCAGCGCTCCCTAAGGAAAGAGAACATTCAGGTCTTCAATAGCAGCACTGAAGCACACATTTTCTCCCCGAGACCTGTCAGCTGCTCTCAGTGGGGAGGAATGTGCAACATAATTAGCACTCAGCATCCATGAAGCACCAAAGGGCATCCCTTGGTGGCTTCAGCACTAGGTGGGATGCTGTGACCCACTGAGAGAGTCTTGCATGCAACCAGGGAGCTGCTGCCCACTTACTGCTGCATCCCTCATGTCCGGTCTTGCCCTCGCTGAGGCTTGTAGCCCTGCTGCAAACGGCTGCAGGTTAGCACTCGCGTGCGGGCTGTCTGCACCTTGCAAACCTCGGTGATAAATCCTCTGGGGGATTAGTCTCCAGCAGCCCCGGATGCTGTGGCTCCTGCTCAGCTCCCTGTACAGAGCTGGCCTGGTCTTGTGTGGGGAGAGCCCAGGTGCCCATGGGGTCCGTGGTGCCATGGGGAGGGCACGCTGGAGCCAGGCGACTCAGCGAGAGCCCAACCAGCCATGCAGCCTGGAGGCTGCAGCCATGGCACAAGCCAGGGCAGTGCCGCAGCCTGCCCAGCACGGCAGGGCGCAGAGCCAGGGGCACGCCAGCTGCAGCTTTTTGGCCTCCCTTGCACCCCCTGGGAAATACACCCAGGGAGCTGCACAGACTTCACTGCCCTTCAGCTGAGAAGGAGCTGAGGTTCCTCCTTTGTTTTCTTTAAAATAAGAATTCAAGCCTTATTCTGCACTGCCTCTGCCTCCCCTGAAACTCCCAATACTTGCAATCAGTTATATTTCATTCTTATTTTTTGTAAAACACAGGTATTTCTCAAGTAGAGAAATCTGAGAGCTCTTACCTAGAAGGTGCTGTATAATCCCAAAAGTACGAAAAAATTAAATTTAGAAATAAAAGAAAAAAATATCAAAGATATTTAGTTGTCGCCAGAACCCCCTGAATGTGCTTGATATCTGGAAAAACTATGTTAGATTGAAGTGGAAAACCCAGAAAAAGATAATGGAAAGACAGGTGTAAAATTAGGGCCTGATGCAGCCTGTGGTGAAGCAGCAAAAGCTGAATCCCACAAAATGGTGGGCTGAGAGCGGCTGAGTGGTGCTGCAGGGAGAGGGCAGGCAGCTTTTTGCAAGACTCTTTTTAGGTCACAATTACTTTGAAATTAATATTTTCTTTTCTCATCAATAAGTGAAACCTAAAAAAGGCAAAAGGCATCTTGTAGATCTCCTTAAGTGGAAAACACCCTTTAAAGTATGTCTGATAGTGATCTCAGAAACAGCTGCCAGTCCTGGCAGGCAGCGGCAGACTGAACAGGCTATTCTTAGACCAAGAAAGCCTAAGTAGGTCGAGTTACAATTGGTTCTTGTAAACACCTTCCCCACTAAAATCAGAAATCAATACAAGGTTAGAAATTTGTAGTATGCTGAATCAGAGAGATTAAAACAGATGGGGTTGATTTATCCTCCAAATACCTGTTCTTTTGGTTCATCTCCATTTTTACCAAATGTGTTTCGCTCCATTTGCTGTCAGTGGTCAGAGACTTCTCTCCAGTGGGGGAGGTACCATGAGACCTCCTGAAGGCCTGGCAGAAATAAGACAGCAGTACAGTTTAGGGATGCCTTTTTATTTACACATCCTGAGGTAAAGCTAAATAGTTAATGAGACTAAAAAGGAAGTTGAAACTTGATAAGTGCTTAGCGCTTGCTAATAAAACACACTATGTGTGAGTGAAGTGACTCCAGTCACAGTGCCACTGTCTTGTTTGCCAGAGCTGAGATGGATGCGTGGGTTGTGCCAGTCCACCCCAGTGCCTGACTCCTGGAAACATAGTTCTTCAGCTCATGCCTGTCCCCAGCCAGCACTAGCCACCCGCAGGCCCTGGAAGCAGGTTGGAGTGATCACCTCCAGGCCACACTGGCTGAACATGAATTTCAGGTCACATCCTTCACTGGCTGCACCAAGGGCTTCCCAGGAATTGGGGCATCAACGGCGACAGGAGGTTCAGTGAGAGGCAGAGGTCCCTGGAGCGGGGCTTCCCCAAGGTGCTGTAGAGGAATCACCGTTCCTGCTCTCCTCTGAACTCCTGTGTGCGTTTTGGAGCTACTCACATCTGGTTGACACTACACCAAGCAGCAGTGGGCCGCTTTTGTAGTGCTGCTGGCTGTGAAGGACGGATGAGGAGCAGCAGAGGTGAATGGGGCTGGGCAGCTGAGGTGGCCCATGGGGCCTCTCCGAGAGGGCTGTGCCACGCTCCTGCCTCCTCCCAAGGGTGGCTCTGCCTCCACCAGTGTCTGCAGTGCTGCAGGATGTCTCAGCAGGATCTCAGCTTTCCCAAAGCCACTGGTCTCTCCTCCCTGTGCTCTCGCCTCTCTCCCTTTCTGGTCTGGAAACATTTAGACATGGAGGGAGTTCATCTGTAAGTTAAAAAGAAGGTTTAGGATAAAACGTGGGTAGTAAATCCAGTGCAGATTTTAATCCTAAATTTATTCTTTTTAACTGCCCAATTTTATTCCATATTTTGTCTGCTTTTTTTGGGCTGGCTTATTTTTTCTGCTCTATTCCACACATGTATTACATTACAGCTCAGGGACCTCCTCCACATCCAGTTGAGCGCTGCCTAATTATAGCTTGAGTTGGCCTTTTAAATAGGCATAACATCTTTACTAAATAACGTTCCTCTCTGTCTTTTTCATTATGAAAGCAGACGTGCTGCAGCCACCTTGATGGAGGAACCAAGACCAAAACGTCTTTAGCAGCATTGAGCTCATTCTGACCATGAGAAAAACTTCCGTGCTTGATTGCAGAGGATGAGAAGGAAAGAGTACACCAAAAGGAGGTTTCCAAATAAGCCAAGCTAAATAAGGCAGGGCAACATGAGGCGACTGATCTGTGAGATCTCAACATAAAAGACTGAGGCTTAGCTGAACCTGAAATGAAAGAGGGTTGTCTTAATTGTGAGTCTGAGCCCTTTCCTTGAAACTGCAACTAAGTCAGTGAACTGATTTAATTCCTTTCCCTTGTTAAAACAGATAAAAAAATTCTGACATGGTTGGGATCCTATTATCAGTCAAAAGCCAGGTTAAGTCTTAAGAACTTTAAGAACCTGGGTTTTTAATTGGGATAGATTTGCCAAGTCTTGTGATTTATATTGATTTCCACAGTATCTTTGAATTCTTCATTGCAGCTTCAGTACCTGGAAGCATCTTAGCAAACAAGAATACTCCACTTTAACTGAAAAGCGAATGTGCATCTACTGTAGTTAGAAGAGCTTGAAAATAGGACTCCTGAGGTGCAAAACCATCAGGCAAATGACCTCTTGCCCCAGCAGTTTCTGTTTTACCTTTCAGGTGAATGTTCTGCTTTCCAGGCTCTGAATCAAAGGGCAGCAATAATATCACTGTTAAGTTTGTAAGTAGCCATTGGCTATACTGCAGCTTTTAATGTGGGAATAAAATTGTATTTATATATACCTGACACAAGGTGCAGTTGCAGCTTGGGTAGGTCCTGCCTATGTAACTGAATATATCTTTTCTTAGATCAGCTAGACTATTAGAGACCACTGATGGGAGTGTTTAGAAGACTGGCAAACCATACCAACTTTAAACCCTAAAACTGTGCTAAATTCATTCATTAGCAACACACTTGCTAATGGGTAATTCTTACAAAATATTAAGCATTGTCACTACACAGAGAAACCTCTTAGTCCCTAAAAGTCATACTCTAAATTAGCTGTGAGTACGTGATACCATTGAGCTAATAGTTTGCACTTCTGGCTGCTGTCTTGGTTGTTCATAATGACCAAGGTCCAGGTCATCAGGCCTGAGAGCTCATCGGTAAGAGAACTCAGAGCTCAAGTGGTCTTCTTTCTTCTCTGATTTTCCTTGTTTATGCCTAATGTTTTCATGTTACTGCCCGCCTCCAAAAAGCAGCAGAAGGTCTCCTCTGCTCCTGATACCACTTATCTTACTTTCTTTCATCTTGCCATCAGTCCTCCTTGTCCCATCTACTCCTGAGAACTTGCATGTCTCTCGTCCTCTCTCTGGCAACTTTTGTTACTTGGATGTCTCTGATGTGCGACTACAGCTGTCTCTGTCCCTTTGGTGATCACATTGCTTATGTACTTTTGAAAAATTGTGCCTAGCTATGCCATCATAGTGTTACAAAATACTTGCATGCTGTTGTTAATTACAGTAGTCTAGTGTACAGGCTGAAGGCAAGTTAATATTGATGAAATCCTGATTAGGGCACTTCTATAGGTGTCAGGCCCCTTCTTTGTCTAGACTGTACTGATACAGAATAACACAACCAATACTTCATCTGCAAGAACGTGCAATTCTGTAAGTGAGGTGTTAAAGAACATGACATTGAAGTAGACATCACAGTAATCCAAAAAAAGCCAGAATCCAAAGAACCAGATTAGCAAAAAGATTAGCAGTGGTTAAATCAATTAGAAACCATTATCAGTCTTTCTTGGTAGCAAGTTCAACCTCCTGCTTCTGTTAAGGCCAGCCTGACTGCAGGACTTTTGAGTCTCAATGAGGACTCCTGGAAGCCTTTTCTCTATATGCCTTTCTGGAGCACTTTGCCCTCAGAGAGAGCCCTTTGGTTGACTTCTGACATCCTCCTGGAGGTTTTCAGCAGGTACCAATGCTATAATAGGCAAATCAGTGATACAAATGGCAACAGCTTCCTTTATTGAATGACATTGAAGGCCTGTGGGAAAATGGTCAGTGATCCCAAAATTAAACCTGGCACTCTACCTGTGGTAATGATCATTGGGATCTGAAAAGGGACTGAGACAGAACCGAGTCACCACGGACCCAAGCTGTCCCTCCAGATGATCTAAGCCATGCAACAGTAAGTGCCTGCATGTTGCCAACACTCACCACGAACCACCATGTTTGGCCCCAGGTTCTGAACAGGGAGAATGGGTTGGTACTGCATCTCACTCAGAGGTCTCCAGGGATCCCACCTGGTTCCCTTGAGGCCCATACATTGGTCTCTGCACCTGTGTCCCACACCTCTGGGAGCAGGGTCCTCACTAAATTCTCTTGTGGCACCAGTGGCTGCTGTGCATCCATCTGCCTCAAGTGTAATGAGAGAAGACTACAGCATTTCCCTGGGAAATGAAAGACCTGGATTCAGTTCCTTCAGCCTAGGAGAGACCAGGCTTGCATGTCTCAGCACCGCTTGTGGGGGACACTTTTCACCCAGCACTGTAAAACAAGGCATTCAAGGCTCATGGGACGATAGGGACTAGAGGGAGGTCAGGACAGTAACTGAGTAATGACATGTCCTTAACCTGGCTTGGCTAAATAGCTGACAGAGCATGTGACCAGACTGCTGGGACAACAGGGTCATGCTCCCTCTCTCTGGCTCTGAGGACCATGCTGCATGATACTGCTCTGCTATACACAGAGCAAGAGTTATGTACTCATCATTACCATTTCATGTAGCACCTACACATTCGGCTTCTGGCTAATGAAGGGGAAAGAACTTTTAAAATGTTGAAACTGTTTGCACTTTAGCTGTATTTGCATTTCCCTGATATTTCTTGGACTACAGAGAGCCCCTCTATTGGTCAGTGGCAAAATCTCAAATGGCTAGAATAAGACTAGAGCCATCTTTTCATTATGAAGGTCACTATTTGAATATAACATGTCTGCATGACAATTTGCCTGCACCCTGATATAGCAAAGCTCAAGTGCATTCAGCTCTAAGTGAGAAGAGCTATTCTGAAATCAGCAGCTGGCTCATGTACAGCTAACATGCATTTAAACACTTGATGGGATGCTGCAGCATGGCTGCTCACCTCTGGGTAGGTCAACACCCAGCCAGCCTATGGGTGCAGGGAACAGCCACCTCCCCGAGTTATGAATTTATTTTATTATTAATTTTTTGCCACTAGGCAGAAAAGAGGTTGGGTTCTAAAAGCCACTAGCACTGGGAAGCTGTCCTTCTCTTGTCCCAGCTCCTCCAATTTCAAATAGGTGTGCAGCTCTCAGAAGACACTCAAGCGAAAGTCCCTTCCTGTGGGATATTTAAATGCAATCGTTAGTGTCTGCCTGGCTGCAAGCACCCAGCAAGCTGCATATCCACATTCCTTTCACTGAATAATTAAAACGCTTTTAAAATTTCTTAAGACACTTGCTTCTATGTGAAGAGATGTTTTTTCAGGCGCAGATCACTTACAGGGTTATTTTTTATTGTTTAGTCCAATTTCATCAGCTGTGTCCATTTTTGGGGTTGCCTCTTGGTAGCCAGACAAGGGCTTTCTTCACCTGAACGTGACAGCGGATTATTTAACCAGTCCCCTCAGTGAAGAGTCATCTAATCCTCTTAATCCTTCTTGACGTGTTCTCTTGCTTTCCATGCCTGGAAGAGTAAGGACACTAAACTTTAGCTGAAACATTATACTGCAGGATCCTCACTGTAGAAATAATTCATCCAAACAAGTCCTTCTGGGATCAGATAATGCCCATCCGGTCCTTAATGAGATTTTGAAGCAAGAGCTGACAGGTGTCCTGCGGATGCACATGCCGGGGATGGCTACGTGGGGAACTTCAGAGCCGCAGACCCCATGGCAGTGGTGGCAGGATGCTGCCCTAGCTGTGTTGTCAACAGCGGGCTCAGGCTCTATGTTGTACCTTGGTTGTTTGAGACCGCACAACTACTATCCGGGAAATCTGCCAAGCCTCAAGCCTATATTGGAACAGGGCTGGTGTGAATATATATATAACTGCAAGCTGTAAAGAATACTTTAGATGCTGTTAAGGACTAATGATCAAAAAGCCAAACTCTCCCTGGAATTCTGCATCTATGAAGATTAGCTTTCAGCCCTCTATAAATTATCAGAAATTGTTCTTTACCTCTCTGAAAACACCAAGGCCTTCAGATTATCTACCCACAGCCTATGACAAACTCCAAAGCTCTGGTAGAAGACCCATATTCACAATCATAAAAGAGCCACAGTACCAACAGAGAAATCAAAGTTGCTACCTAGAGCAAGGACAGGAAATTTGTGCATGGTATGTTTCTTTTTAAAAAAATAATTTTTGAAATAGACTTTTAAAAAAGCTTTATTAGATTGTTATGGAAGATATTTACAGTACATAAAGTATATGCACAATACAAATATTTTGTAACATATAACTTTGACAGGTGAGACTGATCCCTGGTGGCTTCGGATTGCAATTTTAAAGCTAGTTTATTTCACCACAATAAAGGGGTTAGTGATGAATCCTGCATGAACTCACAGGCTTCATACATAGACCTTCTTTCCTCCATGACTGTGGTCTTTTTGTGCTCAGGGAACAAGTTTGTATTGGAATAAAATGCTTGTAACAGGCAGCTGAGGGCTATTTTGATGTCCTTAATGGTGTCCAGTTATGAAAATATTCCTTCTGGTTCTTCTCCGTGTTGAAGAACAGCAAGAGAAGCTACTTGTCTACTTCTTTGGACTATGGCAGCCAGAAATGTAAATGTCTTGGGCACATACATACCCACACAGCTGCTCTTTTTCTGTTCATCTCCACCTGAGACTGAAGCAGATAGTCTGTGAAAGTTGGACAACTCAAGCTGTATTTAGGAAAAGCTGCCCCAGCAAGGGCACTCTCAGGAATTTCTTCCTGGGTTTTCTGGCCTCTGCAGACTTCGCCAAAGCTTTCCCAGCCCTGCATAGAGTCGAACTGCAGCAACTCTCCCTTCCTTGAAAGTGCTTGCTGTGCAGGGAGCCTTGTGCCCCTGTGAAGGGCTTGAGCAGGCACCAGATCTGATAAGGTGCACTTGAGAAACCCCATGCCCATTCCTGAGGAGCTGCAGGTTAGACTCTCCCAACAAGGGGTGATTGGGACCAAGGCATCCATCTGCCCAGCACTCCCCCTTTGCCCACCACCTCCCTGTGCACGTGGTCTGCATCGACTGAGGCCCCATGGAGGGGTCTCCAAAGAGGCTGAGCTAGACCTCTCTCTCCACTGATGGAGGGTCTCGGAAAGATTGGCCTTGTTAGGCTGAAGACTCGCTTTGGCTCTATAGCCCTAAGTCTTAATCATACAGACAGGTGAGCAAAGAAAACATAATGCTGGTTTTCTATAGACGTGTCTCTCATCTTTCCCCTCCCCGCCTCCTCTGGAATTATCTAGGAATAAAGAAGAGCCAATGCAACAGTTTCATTGTCCATGAACTATTTATAGCAAACAGCTTTCAGGTATGCCATTTATCAAATGGAAAAAATATAGCTTGGTCTTTAGTGATACTGAGAAGCTTTGAAATTCAAAGAAAAGGACTTGCTGTATATAAACAAATAACAGGCTTTTGAACAGAAAAAAAACCCTTTTTTTTTTAGAAGTAATTGTCCCAGGCTTTCCTCTTCTGTCTCTTTGCAATAAAACACCCAACACCCTATTTCAAAGATGATTTTGTCCAAATGAAATAAGTAGACCTGAAAATGTTTTCCATTTTTTGCGATGTCTTGGCCTGCAGCTCCATCCAATTTTTACAAGAGTGTAAGAGGTCCAAGAGATGGACAGAATAAATATTGCTTGAACTAAAAAGCATGGAAGACACTCTCTGGCTTTCCTGGGGTTTAAATCAGGCCCTAGAGGGAGGTTATTTTGCCAGCTGTGCTGTTTCTTCCTGAGCATGCTGCAGCTACAATTTTCAGTAAACATTAACCGCTTCTCTACTGAAATTTTCCCATTTGCCCATGAATATATTATAGGAAAACTAAGAAATGGTGTAGTACTTCCAGATCAGGTGAATTTATGTAAATGTTCATCACCTCAGTGAAAAGTTCTCATGAAAGATAGTGCGAAATAAACTGTGAATAATTCCTCCCCAGTAATACCAAGACGGAGATGGGAGAAGAGACATTTTAAAATCTCACTCAAGGTGTTAGTGATTTTCTCTAGGGCTTTCTTAGCTCAAATGGTTTTTAGCAAAATAAAACAATGTTAAAGAAAAATAGTCTTTACCAAAAGTTTGGAGAGAATGTTCCTAATAGAAAATGGTGCACCCAAACCCCAGTGCAGCCAGTTTAATACCCCTGACATTTTCTGGTAGCTGGGATTATGCAGAATGAGGAAATCTGGGATGTACCATAATCAGGTGAAAGCCATGCAAACACATGGACCTACCTCCTCTTACTGCCTTCCTTCCACCAAGATGGTTTTAGGTTGTAATGTACTAGCTAGGCTGAATGGCTGGCGGGAATTGGTTTTTTGGTTCACAAAGTAGGGGTGTCACTCTGCTTGTGTTAGCTTTCTGTGGCAGAAGCCAGGATATTCCTGTGGTGCAGTATCTGTGTGCCTCCTAGCACAAATTTCCACCTGTATAATACACTATCCTTTACAAACACTTGAAATTAGGAGAGGAGCTATTAATGATTTGCCCCCCTTGAGTATATATTGATTAGTGAATCTACATTGAAGGCAGGAAAATGCCATAAGATACTCATAGTTTGTCTGCCTGAACTTGTCTAGCTAGGTTTTAACTTTTACATCACCATGAAATCATAGCATAGACTCCTTGGGTACAGGGCAGTTCCCCAGGGTCTAGTTTGCACACTGCTTCCAAAGGGCACTGCAACGACATTTGAATTACTGAACACCTTCCTCTATTGGGGTGGTGTGTTGGTAGCATGAGTGCTGGCATCAGTGTGGTGCTCCTCTGTCTGTGCTCAGCTGTTTGCCTACCACACACTGCAGCAGCACCGGCTGTGAGGATGCTGGAGCCTGACATGCTCCACCTTGTGCTACTCCAGCTGTCCCAGCTGTGAGTATCTTCTCTTCCTGCCCTGGGAAGTGGATATTAAACATCAACAAGGGAGGCTGGAAAAATCCACAGTCCATTTTAGGAAGAGGGAATGCTCTTGTAGCCTGCATGGATGTACAAAACCCAGGAGCATTCAAGCCCCTGATGATTTGCCCAGTGAGGACAAGCCTCTGTCTGTCCTTCTGAGTGAGTGGTGAGACCTGGTTGGGTTCAGCACCAATTTCCCCAGATCTGCATATGTGGTCGTTGCTAATCCTGTCTCAGTGGTGCTTGGCACAAAGAGCTTCTTGACTACATGCCTATGTACTACAAATCAAAGCAACAGACGAGAGCGGTGGCTTTCCTTCAGATCCACCCTTTGCTGCAGGACTGTGACCTTACAGTTCTAGTGCTTCATTAATCCCAGGATGCATCCTTATCACGCTCCTGAAGTTTGTTTTGTTAATATTTCACAGACTGTAAGTGGAACAGCTCTTCCCTCATGGCATTGTTAATAGCACGGATCCCCTCTGCCTGGGAGTCCTGTCCTCCGCTGTGCTGTCGTGGCTGCCTCAATCTTGCCCCTCTCCTGCTTCACCAATGCACAGAGCTGCTGCTGCTGCTGCTCTCCCAGGCACAATTTAACACTTTGCTCTGTATCTCAGCCCAAAAGTACCCAAATAGAGGTCCAACAAGTTCTACCAGGGGAGGAGGCCTGGAGAGCTGGGCAGGGAACAGAAATGAAGACAGATCAGGCTATGCCAAGGCTGACCAGCCTGGCATGGTGTTAGTCCTGCGTGGCTGTATCTGTGCTACTAAATAAAACAGGCTGGGGTAGTCCTTTGCCTTGAGAGCAGGAGGCATGGCCCAGCTGTCATGCACATGGCTAAGCTCTCTTCTCTCTTAAAATGGAATGATCACATACAAACTGCCTCTGGTAAAAGGTCCCAGTGTCACGCTGCCTGGGCCATGCACGGGCATGTGCATCCGTGGGGCTCAGTCAAATGTGTGTCCTGGGTGTGTTTTGTTTACGAGTACAGATGGGACCTTTGGCACTAGTGGGGAGCACAGAGGCAGGGGCCATCCTTATGGCAGCGGGAAAATCTCCAGGGTTTTGGTGGGGAACAAAGCTGTCCACTCCTCCCTGTGTGCGTGGAGGCTTTGTTGAAAAGAGAAGGAGCAGCAGAGATACAGTCCTGGCAAATTTAGGGGTAGGTGAATCCTGTCCTACTTATTTTTTTATTAAATTAGGGCTTAGCTAAAGTTTAAGCAAGCCAGTAAACAAGGATTTGCACCTAGCCATGTGGGAAGATAAAGGTCAAGTGTGACAAGCTGTGCTTTGTCCTAAAAATGATGCTAAAACTGAGCTGATATTGCCAACCTATGCTATGAGATTACAACCTCCTGCCGAAGAAATAGGTGTAACAGCTGGACTGTCACATCAGTCCAAAATGCTTAGATCATGATACAGTCAAAGACCTTGCTTCCTTCAGGAGATAGTTCTGGTTTTATGGTAAGCCTGGTGGGACTGAAATCGAATAATACAACACATCTTTTTCCTCACTCATTCTGTCATGTGCAACCTGGTAACCTGGGATGGGAATCTGAAATTTCTGAATCAAACACAACAGAAAGGGAATAAAAAATATAGAGCGGTGAATCTGGCAGAAGTGGAGAGCTGGTGGGCGTTGAGTCTTGAAAAAAAACTTTTTGATTTCAGAAGGACAAATTTCCTTCCTCCATAGAGACAGAACTTGGTGGGTACCAGGTACTCCACAGAGACACTCAGGGTGGGCACTGGGGATGTTGCAGACAGGTGGCTGCAACTGTGCACTCCATTGTGCACTCAGAAGGCCTGTCAGAAAACTCATCACCTTCTTCTGCATGGCTTCTGTGATATGTTTTGGACAAGACATGCAGTACTAGATTGCAACCCAAATCCAAGATTAGATTTGTAGGTGGGATCAGCAATATTTTTTACTGAGATTACAGTTATTTTATAGGCATGGGTCTGCTAAAGTGCCAAAGGCATTTATGAAAATCATAGGTTGAACAATTAATATAATGTGGATCTAGGCTGAGTGTTTATGGACTGAAGAACAGAGGAGTGTTGTGAGGGAAGGAAAGCAGCCCAAGTAACCCTGATTTTAGAAAGATTCTCTGCAGACTGAAACTGGTGTGGGCTTTTTGTGCTCTAGCCTACTGCATTTTTAAATCTGTAATAGTCTGAATTTATGCTGAAGAAAAGATTTTGAGATTCGTTGGTAAAAACCAGTTATTTATACAATCATGTTTTTATTTGCAGTTTTCTGCCCAATATGGCTTATATTTCCCTGACATTTCCAAACTGGTTCTGTTTTGCCTCGTTAGTGCAATACAGACAGAAGCACTAGCTCTGGCCAGACATAATGGTAAATCCTGTTTTAGCTACCACTGCTGACCAAGTGAAAATTGACAGTGGGGTCAGTCGTGTTCAAAAATATTTGTGGCTGGATGCAGAAAGCTCTGTTCCCTGCATCTATCTCCAGATATATTCGCCCCTGTTCTCACTGGACGTGGTCCCTGAGTCCTACAAACTCTTTGTAAGTACTTTGGACCCAACAGCATTTTCCAAGACACTGTGCCTCGTCTGTCACCAGTTTCCTTGAATGTGAATAGGCCTCTGACTGGCCACTTTTCCTTGACTAATGCACTCTCTTTCTTAGGGCACTGCCAGCATAAGACCTTCTTTTTTTCCAAGTCAAATGCCTTGGGAGAGAGTAGGCAGGCAAGGGTATGCATAGTCATGCCTCTGGGGGGAACAAGAAAAGTCCTTGGCTCAAAGTACACACACACACACACACACTTACTTCTCTGTTGCTCCTTGGCTGACATTTCCCCAGCACCTCCCCTTCTCTCAGGCTAGTCATACCCAAGCCACGTGCTGGCAAACCTCAGAAAATAATTGGCACAGAACCAGTAATTTCTTATTACGAGGAGGACTGCACATAAAAACCAGCAGCTAGCAAGGTTCACGAGCCCTTATTGCCCAGGTAATCATCAACAACATCAACCCCTGCCAGTGTGTGAGGGTGAAAAAACTGAACTTTAGCCCAAGATAATGAAACAACACACCTCTAATGTTTCCTGGGATAATGAATTTCTTGTCTGACCTGGCAGAGATTGCCACTTCTCTCCAAGAGCATAGCGAACTCCACAGGAGCTCTGCAGAGGATCAGAGCATGGTTCCCTGGCTGTTCCTGCTGGATTAAGAGATACTTTCGTTAGCCAGGGTTGACACAGGTCAATGTCATGTCATCTAGCCTGAGTGGTCTATTAGGTGTCAGATGGTTGCTAGCTCCTATGGGCAAAGTACTGATTTTGTTGATATTATCAAGCCAAGTCAAAGAGTGTATTGACCTGCATCCCTGACCCTCTCTTGCAGGGAAAAATTACAATGAACAGGAATTCATGCTTGCTGCTGGTTTAGCCAGACGTCCTATCTGGAAGGTGTCTCCTGTGATCTACAAAGATCTGGAAGATGGTAGATAACACCTCTGCCAGTCATGAAGAACTGAAAGAGATTTCAGAGGGACAGATGCCAGAGGTGCATTCAGCCAATGCTTTCAACACAGCACTTTCAAGCAGAGCATCTTGTAAACCACCTGTGCAAACATTTGCACCTTGCAAAATGGCCAGCACTGAGCAGTGCACCCAAGGGTGGAGGGAAGGTGGAGTGCCTGGCTCCAGCTGCCATAAAAACCAACTGCACACTGGCAGGTCAGCTGTTCACTGCTGCAGGATTATGTCTGTGCCCTGATCCTGAGAAAGTCATGCTGACAGCTGGTTTGGTAGTGCCCAGGTTTGATATCAGTGGTTGCTTAATCAAGCCCCGGGAGGGTAAAACAAGTAGTTTTCTGTTTCAGAGAACGGAATGAATGATAATGTGTTAGTAGAGGGCATGATTCTCCCAAGGAAAGGTATGATAGCTGATCAGGGGTGGATGTCCTCATTTTTTTCCCTTAGCCATATCACACTCAAGTCTGTAGGCATAAACGTAGGTGTCTGTGTACTGCTCACTTGCTGCTATCTGCCTGCAGTTGTATACCCTCAGGTAACGAAGCCTCCATCTGCTCATGCCAGGATGTGTTAATTGATTTTGTAGAAAGCAAAAAGTGGATTTAACTGTTCATCAGTGAAGCACAAAGTGTGATTACTAAGAAAAGAGAGAGCGAGGAATATTTACCACAAACAAAAGAACTTAACCTTAGTGTTGTAGGTATCTAGTGTTAAAAGACTTTGCTGCCAATACGTTACTGGCCAGTAGTCCTGTTTGAAGTTATTCACTCTTAACGCTTGCCTTGCAAAGAGTCCAGACAAACATATGTCTAGCAACGCAGATTGGGAGAGCAACCTACCAATGGGTAATAATAACAGTGGTGGATTTTAATCAAGCAAGAGGAAAGAAATGCTGGGGAGCCCGGACTGAGACTGCTGGTTTGGGCTGTCCCACAACTTGACTGTTCAAATTATTTTTTTCTGGGTTAGATCCTGACAGTCCCTAAAGCTCAGCTGCATTTTGTATGCTGGAGCAAGCATCAGGGTCCTGGTGAGGGAGGGAGTTGCTGGATTGCTGGATTGTTGAGAGTTTCTATGTCTGACTTCTCATTTATTCCATAATAGTACAGTACACTGAGAAAGAATAACTGTTTTGTTTTCATTAGTTAGAAATAAAGCTTCAGTCTGCATTGTCTTGAGCCAAGGTTCATTTCAGATTTTATTCCACTCACCCAGGGTCAATGACTGATGTGTTTAGAAAGTCATTAGAGATCTCTTGACTCTCTTTGGCTGTGTATAAACACCTCAAAGATGAAGGGTGAATCAGTGCTGAGTGGGGATCTGCTTCTGCCTTCCCATCGTGTCACTCCAGTCCTTATTAGCTCTGTTTGTCCTAATGAACACAAAGCAATGCCACCATGTGCTTAGGGCTCAGTCTGGCCTCAGTTAAAACCCACAGCAAGATTACTCTCTAATTCAATGAGAGAAGGATGAGATCCTTCATGGTCTGACTAACACCACACAAACCTTGGTAGGAAGGAAAGTTGATTAGAATATGGCTACTTAAATTAAGATCGTGTTTGCTATTGTAGTTCATATTTTTCTCAGGAATCAATGACTTATTTGGGTTGCTAAGGTTACTTGGTACTGTTATGCAAACCCAGCTCAGCCTGTTGTTGGAATGCTGGATATGGGCAATTTGAAAAATGAACACTACAAATGCTGCATTAATCACACCAGAACTCCTCTGACTGACTTAAACCCATAAAAACAATACTGCTTGTGCTGAGGGTTGTGTCTCACTTGGTTTTGGTTCATGGAATAATATGTTTTAATATGAGGATCATGGCTTTTCTCACCAGAGCAGGGCTAATTAATACTGGCCTTGTATTTGGCTCAATAAATAAAACAGAAATGTGAGTGTCAGCATCTCTCTGCAGACGGTCTTTGTAGTGTGGTAGGCAGGCAGAGACATATTTTAGGTTCTGTTTAGTGACAGTTTATCTATTAATTGCACCCATTTACATTTGTAGAGCACACCTAAATCTTGCAAAAGCATTAGGTCTTCCAGCCCTGTTGGCTCCCACCCTGTCTCCTGAGTAACTAACCCCCCCTTACCCTAACTGAGGATTCTTTTCTACAGCATCCAGAAACTCAAACTACTGTAAAAAACAGTATGTAACTGATGACTGCTAAACTACACTCATACCAGGGCTTGTGTTTGGAAGTGGTGATAGAGATAAGATTCTTTTTTTGTTTAAATTCAACAATATTCCTGGTTCTGATACAGATACCCAGCTTAGCGTAGGTTCCCTTCTACCAGTTATGGGCTGGACCCAGAGCTCACCCCCACACATTCTGTTTGCAGACCCCCATACTTCCTTCTGGTGGTTTCTGTCTGGAAGTATGCTGCTCCTTATCTACCTCCGAGCTTCCTAATTCCAGAAGCAGGGCAGGTGCTTTCTAGCTGTTGTTTTTTTCTTTTTTTTCCCAGACAGATTCCAGGCTATGGCTTCAGCTTGCCGGTTCTGTTCACATGTTGCTCTGAGTGTCCCTAGGGAAGAACAATGATTCCTTTCCGTGTTCCCAGGGATGGGCTCTCTGTCCTCCCACGGTGGATGCTGGACTATGTAAACTGCCCACTGCTGGTAGTTACTTCCTGATGATCTTCTAGCTGAGGGGGTGATGTCCCACCATGGTGTTTAGTGGTGTTTGTTTTTTTTTAATGAACCAAGCTGTGCCATTTTGTCAGAGTTTGATGCTGGCATTTGTAAAATGGTGAGAATGGAAGGCAATGAAAGCTCGCCCTAACAGGTAGAGTATTACTCAGAATGTGTTGCTTATTTGTCTTCCCAAAGGTATTTGAGGGCCCAGTTTGGCTAAGGTTTAGCCAGAATTTCAGAGTTTTTCCTTTGTGGGACTCAGATGGGGCCATCAAAGGTTTTGTTTCCCAGGCTCACACAGAGACAGTGCCCCTCCTCCACCCCTTTCAGACGGTGTATGCACGGGCTGCTCCACTGCAGCTCTCTCTTCAGTAGACTCTATCCTTCAGGACAGTCCTCATCATCCCACTGGGACATACCCCTCTCCAGGTCTTTATAGTCAGCCAGGAATCATTAACACTTCTCTGTGGCTGCCACAGTTTTGTCATGAGGATTTGGGCAGGATATTGTCTATCTGAGAAGAAATAGTGCTCCTTTCTTGAAATGCAGCACTTGCTCCGTGGCATCTGTGTTTGCTGTTGAGGTCAATACGAAGCATCTTCTCCACAGAGGAGGGACCACACACCACACCTGGGGTAAGGGCATCCACGCAGATGGGTAGCCGTGCATCTTGCACATTGCAGCAGAGCTGGGATGTGAGCTTTCAGAAACAGGTTCATCCACCCATAGCCCTGTAAAACCACACCAACACTGTTGACTGAAAGTACCAGGGTGTGTTGGCACAACAGTTGGTGACTACCTAGTAACTAAAGGCAAACCTTCCTTGCAGGGAGTATTTACACGCTGCCTTATACATGACTCCGGAGATTTAAGAACTCACACAACAGCTGTATGAGTTAGAGCTGAAAGTTTCTCACATAGCAGTAGTGCTGATATGGTTGTTCACAGAGATAAAAATTGTATTTCTACATGGTGCCAGGACATAGTTTATTAAAGACTCACTTCTTTTCATGTAAGAGAAGTAAACCAGGCTGTGAGCACACAGACACCTCACTCTGGGGTAGAGTAAGGGGAGAACCTGCGTGACATCAGTAGCAGCTAATAGCCAAACTCTTACTCAGAAATAACTTTACAGTAACTTACCCCTTTTTTTTACGGTGATAAGCACCTTGTCTTTGCTTATACAACCAGTTACCAGACTGCAACCAACAGGCTGTAAGTTCACAGCCACCCTTGTTGCTTTGTGTCCATTCCTGTTCTAGGATGGCTAGACCCTTTGCTGGAGACTTTTGACATGTTGATAGCTACAAGGGCATCAATCAGTTTTGATGCAAGAGCACTGGACATCAGGGCCTGAGTACAGAAAGCTACACTTCTCTGCCTATGCCTCTGACCTTGCTGCACCAAAGTCTTGTATCTACCACCCATAGAAATTTCCTCCACCACTCTGAAGTGAGTTAAAATAAGAAGATTGATTGTGTTTCTGATTTGAATGTGTTCTTCTTCCATTGCAGCTTCCATCATCAATCCCTCTCCTGTATTTCTCTACTGGTTTGCAGTTTGTTTTTCCTTTGAACAAATGCTGACTAGGTTTTTTCTCTTTTCCCTTACCACCTTGTATCTGTGGGCAGGAGTCTGCTGGTTCAAACATAAACCCCAGAACTAGCTTCCATCACAATAAAAAACTTTTACTGATATGGCAAAGGTCATGACTGCTCTGCTGCTGAAGACGTTGACAGTGCAGGGGCCTGAAGTCACAGAGATTTATCATGCACCTGCCTACTCTGCTCAAACTGCAGCTCCATCCAGCAGCACATTTTAAGCTCTAACAGTGTGGAAGAGTGTGACCACAGTAATCTGCATCTCTGGGACCTTGACCCTGATTGCTGAAATTAGTTTTACAGACGGTTAAACTCAAAAGCCTCTCCATAGTTTCCTCCAATACTGGCTGGATAAGGGAGCACATTGAGAGCATATCTTAGCGTATAGCCATGAATCCCCTGCTAGCTTTTAGTTATCTTCCAGGAGAAGTTCAGTAACTGCAAGGCCTGATGTTTAGCATCATTGGAAGAAGTTGCTTTTTAATGCCTTTCCTTAAAGTCCAGTGAAAGATGAAGGCTGTGTCCCAGAATACAGCTCCTTTCAGAACAAGTGGGAGCACGTATGATCTGAGATGTAAAATACATCCATTTTGGCTAACTTTCTACAGCATTTCTGCATTATTTCACCTCTGATATTTAACCTCCTAAATTCACTGACCTGATTGTCTCTGGGGTGACTGGATCACTGCTGTTATAGGTAAATTCATGTTTTCTTCACCCTTGACCTGACATTTAAAGGAGTTTGGAGACAGCCAGCTATAAAAGACTAAAATTGAGGTCTCCCTCTCTTTATCCTTCTTGTCTTACCTCTCACCTGTGGTGCCTTGGAAGTAATTTCAATTTGTCTTTTTTCCCCATTGTGTTCAGGACTGCATGTGATCTTTTATTCATCTAACTGTATTACCAAGTGGGTTTGTAGTTTGGCTCATAGTACTGCAGCTTTTGTCTAGTTGATTACGTTGTATAGAAATAAGAGGAGTATCTTCTGACTCTAGGCTTGCTGTGAAAAGAAGTCTAAAAATTAATAAAACTAAAACCAAAACCAATAAATTAAGCCTAATAAAAATATGACAAGAACAAGTCTAAAAATCTGACAGAGAACAAGGGATTATGACCTGGCAACAACTGTAAATGTTCATGTGACTTGTGACCCATACTTCGGTTACTATCATCCTTGTTATCCTGGATTTTTCATATTCATCTTGCATAATTGTAGATAAAAAAGCTAAATACCTTCCAGAGAACTGTAAATGTCTATTTTATGTCAAATAACTTGCCAGTCGGAGGACTCTTTCTCCCCACCAACTGTAGTGCAATACTGATATTGGAAGAGATTATTAATCCCACCCATCAGACATGGAAAAATAATGATGATTCCCTGCCTGCCACCCGTTCCTTATTGTGTTACTTTTAAGGATCAGCCTTGTTAACAAATCGGTGTGAAGCAAAGCTAGACATGAATGAAAGATTGTAAGAGAGAATGCTGTGATCATTAAAATTTGGAAGTCTTATTCATCAATATTTTCAGTGATTTCTAGAAGGACGAGATTGATGAGCAGCAAACATCAACAATATGGGGCAAGATGTTCTACTCCTGCTCTCTACACCCAGAATGTAAGTCCTTAAGACCCTCACTGTGTTGATATCTCATCCTGGAGACACTATCCATAGGTGCTTACATTTTTTATCACTGTAGCTGCCTAAGACATGAAAGACCAGCAGTGGCAGGCACTTTGCTCTCTACCTTGTGCCTCTGTTGCTGTGCAGTCCTTTACCCATCTGCCCCGAGGGAGAACAGAACTGCATCCAGATCTTCACATCCCATGTGTGTCTATCACAGTGGTCCTGCTGGGGAGGTGGAGGTATAGTTTGCTGTTGTTTGAAGAAACGATGCCTGTGGCATCTGAGAATTTGTTCAAAGCATCTAGTTTGCTGTAGATGGTGACATGCATGCAAATGCAGTTAGTAACTACTTTTGTGACTGGGTGCTCTGAATATCTAATGATTTCTCCTTTGCTTCTGCTGATCTGATGTCCCTGCCCATTTTGGGACCTTCAGTTTTGCTTTACACTTCAGTAAGCCCCAAAGGACATACTGATGCTAATGTAAATGTAATGCAAACTGTCTGTCTGTCAGACTCTGATGATCTGCTGGATAGACAATTTTACATAGGAATAATACATGGCATCTCTGGGCAGGGACACTGTGCACTGTTGGCTTTGGAGGATGAAGAGTCCTATTCCTTGCATTGAGGAAGGAACTCAACAGTGCCAATCCTTTTAGCTTTCAAAATAAAAGGCTAAAAGACTTAACTCAGACAGAAGACTAAAACCACTTGTGTCTGAGTGGACAGGTGTCTTTCTGCAGTCCCAGGAAAGGTACCTGTCTCTGAAATGATGACGGCATTTAAGACTTGCTTTGACCTGTAGTATCCTCTGTCAGCTAACTCCACCAGCTGCCTACTTACCCTGTGGCTGGTATGAATCCTATTCTTGGGAACTCAGGTAGGTTCATCTGCTAAAAATATAGACCTCTACTATCTGGCCAGGTCCAGCCTTCCTAGCACCCCAAAACTTCCTTTGGAGGTAGTCAGTAAGATCTGTGGAGTTTAGAGAGGCTGACCCTACAGCAGACATCTACAATAAGCTGACTTGCATGTATTATGTGCCTGGTTTTCCTTCACTAACTCTTTTAAGGGAGCCTATGCTGAGCGGTTCTGCAGGAGACTCTGTGCTGTAGTCACACAGGTCTCACATCTTCCTGGCAGGTAGGATCCTGCTATGGGAGCCTAAAAACAACATGTGGCAATATTCAGGCTCCTTTGTACATCTTCGGCTTTTCGTGGAGTGGTGGTGTCTGTTTAGAAGTCCTATAAATAATCAGGTTTAAGATCAGTTGAGCAGTATTAAATGATGTTGTCTTCAGTTCCCATAGAGAGATGTGTTAGTTTTGTGTGAAATACTGATTACAAGTACAGTATGTTGCTGCAAACTTGGGATCATACAGATAAGACATCAGTGCTTCAGGTGGGTCTGCTACGAAAGATACTTGTGATTACACTAGAGCATAGCTGCCAATTTAAAAATGAACCAATTATTAGCATATTTAAAAAATATATATACTGCACTTAGTGAGAAAGGTAATGATGAGAGCAAAAATGAACACAATCGTGCGCTCTATTTATGTAAGAATGGCTTTGAAAGATTATGTGCTACTTGATTAGCAGGCTGGGAAGAACTTGAGATAGTCACAGCAACTTTAAATATAGACTAGAGCCTTAAGTTTGAGTATGTGAGGCATGAAGAGGGAGCTTTGGCATGGGCCATGTGAAAGCTGAGAACATCCAGATCTGTCAGAAAAAGAAGAAAAAATAAAAGTGCCAACAAGAAAATTATTCAACATGGTATCTAAACCTTTGGGCTAGCATTTAAAGTAAAATCATTTAGTTCATTCTCATATTTCTCTTCTTTCTACTTTGCTAATCAGTATTAAATCACTTGGTTAAATAAACCATCCTTTTAAAGATATGGCCTTTAAGTTCTTTGGGCTTTTTGTTCATAAACAGCAGGAGTATGGTTTGTTGGGGCGGGACAGAAGTTTCAGCCTCTGGCAACTGCAGATTCTAATCTATGGCATATTGAAGTCAGATATGCAGACACTGGTTGGATTTACAGTTAACGTCCAGGCACATTCCACAGCTCAGGCGTGTTTATTGGACTCCCTGCTCAGTGCTAAGTCCTTTTTTTTTTTCACAAGTCGCTCTCAGTATGTGTATATGTGTGTGTATATATGTAAAAATATATATAGGAACATTCTGTCAGATGACATTAGAAGTAAATGTAACATACTTTGGCTCTTCTAAAGTTACTAGGGACTAACTCTGTCAATCAAATAGTGTTTCTTAGCTAGTTGGTCTCAGTTCTAGGAAATGATCTGCCTTCAAATTGCTGATAGGTTGAGGAAAGTTACTTTCTCTGCTATATGAAATACTTGATTTTTCTATTTCATTTTTGTAATGCTGAAAATATGTAGGATGTTGTATAGAGAAGCTCA
Source organism: Strix uralensis (assembly GCF_047716275.1). Lineage (NCBI taxonomy): Eukaryota > Metazoa > Chordata > Aves > Strigiformes > Strigidae > Strix > Strix uralensis. The sequence continues at coordinate 121,034,754 of NC_133973.1, forward strand.
ACCATGAACAAGTTGTCTGGTCTAGAACTATTCATGGAATGAGCCATCACAGCTGCAGAACAGACCTTGAAGGGACACCCTGACAGTACGAGCAAGAGGGAGTCATAAACCCAACCCTGTTTGTAGTCCCAATTTTGCAATCCCAGTATGCTGAATCCCAGAAGCTTGGGAATATCCAGCAAAGATCATGTTACATTTGCTGTGTTTCTGTATGCTTTCCCCAGATTTCCCTACCAGTCAGTATGTTGGGTTAGATGAACCTTTGTTCTGGTCCACTAATGAATTCCTGTGATCCTATGTACTCTTCCATGGTCTCCTGTAAGATCCTCAGCACAAAAAATGATGGAAGCATTTGTGCCTGTAGAGAGGAGTTAGGGTGTTCATCCTGTATGGTGATTAATGACATTTATACCATGATTTTCCTACTTTGAAGAAGGGAAGTTTTCTAGCTATCATGGACAAAGTCCAAGAAGAAGGAGGTGAACTGGGACAGAGCAGGAAGGGCTCCCTGCCAGTGTGGAAGTGCAGATACAGGCCTGGGGACCAGACCTGAGGGGTTCTAGTTAAAGAAAGACTTTTTTTGAGTTTTCTGTGCCAGAGAATAAAATAAACCCCAAGATCTCCAAGATGCATAGCCCAGGGGGAATATTTGGGCACTGATGTGCAACATTTAATAATTAGAATCAATGGTACTCAAATGTTTCACCCTTTTCCTGGTGGCTATCAAGGTGAAGTGGATTAGCCGTTGCATGAGAAATCCAGAGATTTCTGCTTCAGAACATGCCTGGGAAAGGAATACCTTAGGGCAGGTTCACGGCAGACACACACCCTGCTTCCCTTGGCCTAAGGGGGAGCATTTTCAATCTGGATTTCCCAAATCCCCTGTAAGCATGGTACAGGTTTGCCCAAGTTTTCCTTGGGAGGACAAGCTTTGGTGGCACAACTCAGCAGAGCATGCATTGCAATAGGACCCTGCAAACCTACTTAGCCACCTAACTCCTGGATGAGGCATCAGTTAAGCCTTTGCTCTTTCATCTGTATATTTTAGCACAGGACTCCCACGCAGCATGTTGGCTTTTGTGAACATGCTGCCTGGGTTTCTAGGAGGGCAGTGGCAAGGCAGTCAAGCCAATGAAAGGGAAGATTTCTACAGTTCTGGTCCCCCTCCTACCTCCAGTGATTTCGTAGGAAGACTATTTAGAGAGATCATCCAGCAAAACCCAAGGAGCCCTCCCCTCCCCGCCCCTGGTTACCCACAGCTCTTTGTTTTGTTGTGTTTTTCATTGGTTTGGTTTCCAGCCAGCTGGGCACCCTCACCGGGGGCATCGCACTGTGATGTGAGTGCCAGCACTGGTGCAAAGGGAGAAACCTGGGAGCTGATGGAGGGGAACTGTCACAGCAAGCTTGGATACTCTGAGCTACAGTACCTCCCAGCATGCTCGAATATAAATATACAAAAGGCATCAGAATCAATAAATAATCTGCATGCTATATATCATGTGGTGTTTGGCAGTGAGAATAAGGCCAGCGTTGTGGATAACCTTACACACTTAAACCTGATCAGGATCCTCATGCTCATCTGGCAGCACCGTTGCAGAAGTGACCCCTCTGACTTCAGTGGAAATACTCATATCATTCATCTGAAGCAAAGGCTCTGAGCGGGGGAAAACCCATGGCAGTGAGGGCTGGCAGAGTTTGCTCCAGGTTCAGTCCAGCCCACTCTGCTGAGATTCTCTTTCAGCTGTATTGATTTAAAGGAAACAAACAGCCATTTCTTTTTGTTCACATATATAACAAATTCTAACAGTGCCTTGGGCAAAGATAAGGTGATGTGGGAATTACAGCTATCTAGGCCACAGAGCAGTGTGCTTTCCGGGAAGAAATGCTGCAAGATGTCAGAAATACTTCTCTGTATGCTCAGGCAGATGGAGCATTAACATCAGCACTGAAATTCAATGAGGGAAGAGCATGCAGGTGTGTCAGTGGCTCTTTAAAGCAATGGACTGTGCTTTTCAGACCTCCTAGTCATAAACTTTTCTATTCAGCAAATGATCCTGGATTTCAGTAGTTTGTATTTAAATGCAAAGAGTATTTTGCTCCTGTTCACTTTCTTTCAAATGCATATGAACTTGAGAAGCTGTGGAGACTATAGGTATATAGGACAGCAACAGGTGTACTGTATTTAAGAAGGTAAATATGTAGACAGGCCTCCATATCCTGGAAATGATCTTGAGAGATCCTGAATTCTTCACAGAGACTTCTGCAAGTGGCTTTTTCTTTCCTTTTCTTTTTCCCACATCAGGGAAGACACCAACGAGCCAAAAGAAATTCTCTGTCAAATCTCATTGACTCTCAAGGGCTGCGCACAGCTCTGCTCTTAGCACAGCACCACGTCAGAAGAACTAAAAGAAGCAAATCAGCCCACAGAGCCCACTGCATAAACAGCCCAAACCAAATCCCACAGCCCAGCTTAGCCCTTTTAAAATATTTTGGGGGTGATGTCAGCACCTGGGTTGCCAATGCACTTGTTGCTCTCCTCCCTCAGCCTACTTCAGTTCCTACACACGGACGGGGCATCCAGACCGAGTGGCAGAAGCTTGGAGGGAAATAATATCTGCAGTGACCCAAAGTTCAGAGGCAGAACCACTGGACTCCATTTACCTCCTCAAGGTAAAATCTTGGCTTACTTATTAAGTCAGATTTTCTCTTGTCCAAGAACATAGCAGGCTGGCAAAACAACTTAGGAATGTAGGAATTTTTTAACTGCATGCACGGGGCTTTTAATATTTAATCTGCAAACTAAAGCAGCCTCTATTTAAACTCTCTGTCTTCATGCCGGTATGGTCCCAGGGCTTCTCTTGTTTGCACCATAGATGTTACAGCCCAATCTGGCTTCTCTGCTGAGATTTTGGTTTTGTGGATGAAATTATTTGTCTAGAGTTTATGCCTCATTTGTTTAAAGATTTTTATTTTATTTACATGACATACAGATGGGATTAGTGCATGATATTCCTGATAAAGTATTTTCATTTCTCTGCATGAGCTCCAAAAACATATAAAATTCAAAACTTGCTGTGATAAAATAAATAAAAACAATAGCCAACGGAAAAGTTTTTGAATACAACTTGAATGGGATTTCTGAAGTAAGAGATGTATAGCAGCTTTAAAGTGCAGGAAAGTCAGAGGGTTCTTCAGAGAATACTATTTCATCCATAGGATTAACTCACAAAATATATTAAGTTCTTCAGAAATGAAAACATCTAATCTTAGGTTCTCCTTGTACTTTTAGTGGAAACATAAATAATTCAGATTTATTAGTCTGTCTTTATAAAAGAATAGTTTGCACCTAGTTTCTTAAAAAAATGAAAATATTCAAACAAATATAGGAATTTAAAGAACTCTAAACAGTAGTATATTTACAATGTATGTCTGTTGAAAGTAATAAATGGGGCTTGGGCACTATTTATTTGAAAATGCTTATACAAAGCAGCACTAATTTCCATGACTGCTCACCCCCGTGCAGTATATTTTGGGGTGACACTGAGAATGCCCCTTGTCAAATGCTGGAAATTAAAGAAGGTGATAAGCTGCCAGAGACAGCTTTTATTTTTTAGCGTCCCCAGTGCTTATTAACTTCTAGCCACTGAAACAACATTTATTTACACCGATATAAATAGCTCTGTTGAACCTGTCACCTTCATGCATCTGTTCTTCACATATTTTTCTTTTTCCTTAAGAGTCCGTGACCTGAAGGTTGAGCTCAAGGACGCTCCCAGGCAAGTCACTGAAGTTTTCCCTTTGCTCTACCTGCTGACCGCTGCTGTCCCTTGCTTACTCCCGAAAAATGGAGCGATCCACACAAGAACTTTTCCTCAACTTCATGATTGTCCTGATTACTGTATTGCTCATGTGGCTCCTTGTGAAGTCTTATCAGGAGTAAAAGACAATCAGAAACTCTGGGAGGTGATTTAAGTGTGTGTCTCAGCAGACATAAGTAGCACTGACAGCACACCTCTGTGATTAGCTTTCAGTCAATTGAGGATGTCATGAATCTTTTTTTACTCTCTCATATCTGTTGCCTGTGCTAATGTTTTTGATGGGTCTATGATGGTCTGTTCTGCAGTGATCCAGCTGTAAAATGTAAAATGCAAGATCCTTAGGAACTGTTGAATGTGGCTGTCTCCTTTGGTAGTTACTGCGAATGCTGTAGCCCCCTGTCCACCATGCCAGCTTGTTTGGCGTCGGTGTTAGGTTCTCAAGGGTATAAAACTGCAGTATGCAATGTAACCATTTGTATTAACCAGTGTAAGAGGCACAAACTTGCTTAGCAGAAAGGAATGTGAAACCTCTACTTCCACTCGATCGTTTCACTTAAATAAAGAACATGTAAAACCATTTTTTTGTAGCATTCCTTATCACTCTCCGGGCCTGATTGCTGTTCACTGAGAGACCTGCTGATAACTGTGGTACAGTGCGCTGTGCAAGTCTGCTGGTTTGTTTGTTCCTCCCACCTGCATTTTTGTTTGTTTTTTAAAAAAATTTGTGTACAGTAGAAATCCTACAGCTTGGCAGATGTGTAGCCACAAGAATGAGCTGTTCAGGTCACTTCTCTGTCCAGAGTAACTTACACCATTGGTGACTGTGGATGTGGACTTCAAAGAGAACCTCTGTCCCACTAGGGTGTTGTCAATAATTGCATTTTCTGAAGCTGAATTTCAGGCAGGGATTCCCAGGATCCTATTTTTGGCCAAGCTATACTTGGAGAAGAGCCTGGAGGGACAAGCCTGGGTCAGTCGCAGGCGTTGGCACCTGCTGGCCCCCCAGCCCTGCTGCAAGCCTTGCCTGGGGTGGCAGTCCCTCGGGGCCCACTGTGGCATGCCAGGCACCGCAGCACGGCCACGTTCAGCCTCGGCAGGACGAGGTGCGAGTGTGTCTGCATTGCTGGGATGGTGTCATCACCTGCTAAAAAATCTTGAGCCACATTGAAGAGCCAACAGTCCCTGGGTTTGTGAAATCAGTAATTAAACTCCTCCTAGGCATTCCCCATCTGTTATTTTAATGGCTTCAGAGAATCAGCATCTTCTACAAAGTACAGCTCTCTGTAGGAAGGCAGTTAGATGTGTGTCACACTGTTGATACAGGTTTTCTTCCCCTTCAGGAACCTGCAAGGAATGGGCAAGATCGCGGGGCTGTGCTGCAAGTTACCCAAGGTATGGTTAGGCAGAGTGGTGCTGGTTGTGACAGCTGGGACTCAGGCCTGGGCTTTAAGGAAAGACAGCAAACGTTGTGGTAGCACCACTTGTTAAGTGTATGTGTGGCTTTAAGATTGGTAGTAAATGACCCGTTGCCCTGTGTCACTTGTACTGTCCATCCAGGTTGACAGCCAACCCCGCTGCAGCTGGTGACACTCATCCTCCCAGTCAAGAAATCCCCACTCCAGTGCAACGATAAAAATCACCTCTTGTTTACTCTTGGCTGCAACTGAGCAAACCTCCTTACAGCATTTCCAGGGATGCCAAAGTTTTTGCAAGAAAACTGAGACATTGAAATGAAATTTTGCCAGCAGTGGATGCAGTCTTTCTATGCATCCCACCTTGCACCAGATGCTGCTATATTTTCACTAATTTACATGGTCAGTTTGTGTTCATAAGCTTGGCTGAGACATACAGCAGTGGCTGAGAGAAGGACATGGAAAAATCTATTTTTAAATACAGTGAATACTTGATAATTCAGTATGAAAGATTCTCATCTTTCACCAGCTGTGACTCCCTCCCCAGCTGAACATGGTGTCTTCATCCAGCATTATCAGACCTTTCTGTGTGGCTTGAAAACAGATTTTCAGAGTCTGTCATGCATTACGGCTTTCACAGGGGACCTCATCACTATGCGCCAGTCCCACCTGGCAGGGCTGAGACTTTTCTGCCAATCCCAGAGCACGTGGCCACTGCCCAGGGAGAGCAATGAAATCATGAGCAAATTGACATGTTTGGTCTCATCTGAGGCTAGCAATGGGAAAAATAGAGGTGTGGGCTTCACTGTCTGAACCAGAAGTGTTCAGCAACAACTCAAGCTGATCCTTGTATTTCTCAGATAGGAAGAATCACAGGATCATAGAATGGTTTGGGTTGGAAGCAACCTTAAAGATCATCTAGTTCCAACCCTCCTGCCATGGGCAGGGACACCTTCCACTAGACCAGGCTGCCCAAAGCCCCGTCCAACTTGGCCTTGAACACTGCCAGGGAGGGGGCAGCCACAAGTTCTCTGGGCAACCTCTTCCAGTGTCTCATCACCCTCACAGGAAAGAATCTCTTCCTTATATCTAATCTAAACCTTCCCTCTTTCAGTTTAAAATCGTTACCCCTCATCCTATCACCACACTCCCTGATAGAGTCCCTCCCCACCTTTCCTGTAGGCCCCTTTTAAGTACTGGAAGACTGCTGTAAGGTCTCCCTGGAGCCTTCTCTTCTCCAGGCTGAACAACCCCAACTCTCTCAGCCTGTCCTCATAGGGAGGTGCTCCAGCCCCCCAATCATCTTCATGGCCTCCTCTGGACCCTCTTGAGCAGGTCCATGTCCTTCTTATGTTGGGGGCCCCAGAGCTGGACACAGTACTTCAGGTCTCACGAGAGTGGAGTAGAGGGGGAGAATCACCTCTCTTGACCTGCTGGTCACACTTCTTTTGATGCAGTCCAGGACATGGTTGGCTTTCTGGGGTGCAAGTGCACACTGCCAGGTCATATTGAGCTTCTTGTCAACCAACACCTGCAAGTCCTTCTCCTCAGGGCTGCTCTCAATCCATTCTCTGCCCAGCCTGTGTTTGTGCTTAGGAAAAACTCTGAGAAAATGTTCTGGAGAGTTTGGGCCACCCACAACTTTTAGCCATCAGTCTTTTTGAGAGTAGACGTTCATCTAACTTTGACAATATGATTAAGGTAAAGCACCCCAAACAAGTTGCTAGAAGTGAAAATACCAGTCTAAGTGGTTTTCTTTTCAGGCTTTTATAATTTTAAAGCAGACTTTGAATGAGATAAGTTATTTACCTTAGTCATTTGCTGAAAACTGAAGAAAAAGGCAATTCAACAACTAGTGCCAGATGTTGTGAAAAGCCAGCACTGTGCAGGTGCACAGGCACATTAGTGTCAAAGAGCATCAGCCGAATATACATATACAGACAAAATTTCCCAGTTTGAGGGACTGAATGTGGATGTTTGGTGTGACCCTTGAGTCTCAAACTTGTTGTGTTATCTTCCTGCTTGCCAAAGAGGCCCTGGAGGACAGGTGGCTCTCTGGTGATGTATGTTACCAGAATTTTCCAGTCCTTTTCAGTGTAAGGGAGATCGAGAACACCAGAGGACTTCTGGGCTAACAGTGATTTGTCTTTAGTTTATCAACAAAATTATTTTAGGCAAAAAATTTATTAAAAGTATACTTTAGAGTAAGCAGCTGTTCTAACTCCTGCAGCCTCCCTGGGCAAACTCTTTCAGTGCTTGACCACCCTCACATTAAAAAAGCTTTTTGTAATATTTAAATGTAATTTCTGCATTTCGGTTTTTGCCCATTACCTCTTGTTACTGGGCACCACTGAGAAGAGTCTGGCTCTGCCTTCTTCATTCCCTCCCATCAGGTATTTACATACATTGATAAGATCCCACTGACCCAGTAGACTGAGGGAGGTGACATACTGGGGCTGAACAGTCCCAGCTCCCTCAGCTTTTTCTCATGTCAGATGCTCCAGTTTCTTCATCATCTTCATGGCCCTTTGCTGGACTCTCTCCAGTATGTCCACATCTCTCTTGTACTGGGAAGCCCAGCACTAGACACAGCATTCCAGATGTGTCTCACCAGTACTGAGCAGAGGGGAAGGATCACCTCCCTCAATCTGCTGGCAATGTTCTGACTGATGTAGACCACAAGGTTGTTTGGTTTCTGTCGCAAGGGCCCATTGCTGGTGTCCATGATGAGCCCCAGGTCCTCTGCAAGAGCTGCTTTCCAGCTGGTTGGCCCCAGCCTGTTCTGGTGTCTGGGGTTATTTCTCTCCAGGGGCAGAGCTTGGCACTTCCCTCTGTTGAACTTCATGAGGTTCCTGTTGGCTCATTTCTTCAGCCTGTTGAACAGGACAACACTCTGGTGTATCAGCCACTCCTTTCAGTCCTATAGCTTTACTTACATCTTTCCATACATACATTCACATACTTTACATCATTTTAATTAACCCATACCTGTTTTAAGATGTAGACATCTATCCCTTCCTTGTGGCCCCTAACGCATTATGAATGATGTATCATGAAAAGTATTTATTATGCAAGCTCTCCTTTATATCACAAGGTTTTCTTTATTTTTAAATATATGTGTGTGTATATATATTCATACATATATATGTACGTATATCAATATTTGACCTGCTATAAGTTTTACACATAGTGTGCACAGGACATGAATGCAGCACAGTACCTGCTTATGGAGAGGATTGCCAAGGCGACACTATACTTACCCTGTTCCTTCTCCCATGCCACCTACTTTATTAAAGGCACTTTGTATAGAAGTGCCAATGGCAACAGAAATGGTTGTTGTTCATGACTTTGACATGACCTGAACAAGGTAATTTTCATTCTGGCATCTAAGTATAGATTAATTAGCCTCACCCACAACCAAAAGTTCAGTGGTGGCCTTTCCATTCACTTTACCAGGCTTTGGATCAGACTGTAGCTACCTAATTTTAGATGTTCAGATTTCAAAAGTTTGGCTCTAGGCCTGGTAATTCAGAATTGCTAATCACTCAGCACTTCACTCAACAGAAACTAGAGACACAGGATGTTCAACATACTTTTGGGAAAAATCAGACCACTAGTTTGTGTGCCTGGTTACCAACCTAGAAACCAAATTTTAGGCACCGAGATTTGAAACTTTGGCTAAACATTAGAAAATTGTTCAGTGGGGTTTACCAAATTGCTCTTAACAATCAAAAGTGTTTTCAGTCAAAACCAGTTTCTATATTTTTTTTCAAGAAAAGTGTTTTTATCAAGGAAAACTAAAATTTTTCAAAAGCAAACACCATACTTGAAAACCAACTGTGTCCATTTTGCTTTTGAATGATGTCATGGCTGCTGTAGACTGTGTGGTTTGTGCCCCCTTTCTCCTTTATTGCCCAGGCTCCAGGTCAGGCAGGTTCTTTATGCTGTGTGACATAGTCAACAACTCTTATAATGTGTCACCTCCAAGTGACGGGGTAGGAAACTGCTATGCAATGAGAGAGAGATGAGAATGGGAAAAAAAGTGACACCGAGGAACCACATGTGCTGCATATCTAAGTGGGCTGATTACAAACCATTTCTTGCTGACATTTTTAATTTGGAAAGAGTCACTCAAAATTCCCTTTTCTGTGGAAAAAATCACACACTGTGTAAGCTCTGTTTGTGTGTGTGTGTTGTGTGTGTGCTTAGTAGATGACATAGAAGAAGAAGGAAAGGCAAAACCCAAGGTTCTCAGCCTTATCAAGACAGCATTCCCATGTATGCATGTAAGTTTTCTCTGGATCAAACCAAGAAAATGTGAAGCACAAATAACTTCCTTGCTACATAGCAAGTCCAGAACAGTTCTATTTATACAACTGCATTTGGAAGAGTCCCAAAGCTGATAGACACCCTTGCAATTCAAGAAGATCTTTGCATAATAATTATCTATATTTTGGTGGTGCAGTGAGCTAGAAGGGATCAATAAGACTGACAGCTGCTGACACCTTGGGATGCCATTGCGGGGGTTCCTAAATCATTCTTCACCTACACAGCTGAGCTGGTTTGCCCCTTGTGTGTAGGATTTACCCACAGATTAGCGTCTGCAGGTCTGAGCTGGAAAAGCCTTTGGCACATTTCCCAGGGCCGTATACAGCTGGTGCTCAAGCCAATCAACTCTGACCTCTTAGCTTAACAGTTCAGCTGTCAGCTTCTAAAGAGCGATGACAGCATTTTCAAGCAGGCTCCATTATGCTTATCAGCTAATGCTAATCTCTACTCAAACTGGACTGATCTGCGAGAGAGTGTAAAGAAGCATAAATTCATGCAAAATGAATGGAGATGGCCAGTTTGTGCCAGTGTGTGCTATATTGCACTTGTACTTGCCAGTTCTTTGCTGTAGTGGGTGGATGAGGGAGATGAGTAATAATTTGGTTTTGGCAGCAGTTGTTAGCTGAATGTAGACCTTCCTTATACTACGGCTTGTACAGCAAGGTCCAGAAGGGTGTTTAAATGGTGCATGGATGTGCCTTGATCTATTGTCTTTGCATATATGCTTCTTCATGTACCCAGAAGAGCAGCCAGAGCTGTGTCTCTCTTCCAAATGACTGTTTTCCTTGTGTTTCATCTCTCCCCTCTTGGGAGGCAGGCAGTGGCCTTTCTCTCTCGGTCTCATGGCCAGAGCAGTACATGGTCTACCACAACAGTGTCATACTCTGCTCATGTCTGCTCTGTGCTGCTGTCCCTGCCCATGTGTGTGAAGATCTGGAATGAACGTGGCTCAGGTGACCTGAAGATCAAATTGATGGGGTCAGGATATTCACAATGACCTGGGTATCTAATAGTTTCTTAGGAGGGACTTAATCCCTTGTAGAGATGTGCCTTGGGAGAAGGGCTCCTGGAGAAGATCCTACCTTGTGCTCATAGAAATATGCACATTTTTATACACACTTGACGTAACTTTGGTCTTGCACATTACTGTGACAGCCTGGCCTAGATGCATCCTCCAAAACATCTAGCAGGAGTGACCCAATTCCTTAATTAGAATCATGGAACACACTTAGCAATAAACAATCTAGAATGGATTTCACATGTACCTCTTTTCCTTGCAGTATTCAACCATTTTCTGTTCAGCTTCTTGTCCACAGACATCTGTTGGCATATCTGAAAGCAAGGACATAATTTTTTAAATACCTGCAGTGTAGTTTCACTGGCAACTGCCAGTTTCAGTAGAATTAACCTGAGCCTTTCAACTATGTTAGGAAAGATCTGCTTCTGCATGCTACAAGCCATTTCCCCAAAGGACTTCAGTGGAGCTGGGTCTGGTTATATCAGACAAGGATCGGACCCTTTGTGTTTCCCTGGCTCTGATCTGCTCTCTGCAAAACTCTGTTTCAGCATCACCTGGAAGAGATATATGCCAGAAGTAGTTTTAGATCTTTCACTTAAACCCAGTATTGAATAGAATTTCACTATAAGAAATCTTACCTCCTATATTTATTAAGCTATATTAACACTTTAATCAACATATGATTTGGAAACACTAATCTTCACACTTAAAATCCATAGCTGTATTTTAAACTATACCTTTAAATTGCTAGGTTTTAAAACTTATTGGACTATGAACAAAATAATTAATAACAATTAACTGAGTTTAATAGCGCTTTTTTTCAGCATTTTTTTTTTACAGTCCCAGTAGACCTTTAAATCTAGTCCAGTTTTTTGAATGGGTTTTTTCTTGAAAGGTTTAAAACTAAGTAAACTCAGAACCTAATAAACATTGAAAACACTAAGCCTTAGCTGTTTTTTTTCAGCCTAGGCTACTTCCCTACTCAACTATACCTCTGGGTACTTCAGCTGCATTTTCACTTGTGTGTCAGCAAAACAATTAAACTGAAACTATTCAATAAGATACATTCAATTCCATGTCATAATGAGGCTAAATAAAGTCTCCTGTGAGAGTAAGAAGTGGGAACTCCTACCTGTCACACAAGAGTCACACTCACTTTGCAGTCTTGGTTGTGAATTCTGGCTCTTTTTCTGCTGAGGCTGTACTCACCTGAGCACAGAAAGTACTGAAAACTCCCTTGGGGAAAGATTGCCTGCATAAGCAGCCATCCCCAAAGCTATAGTGCTCATCTTCTAGATGTAAAATCATATCATACTGCATCCTCTGACAAAGAACAGGATGGAAGTCAACAAAATTCAGATGGGAAACAACAACAATTTCAACAAATAAAGGCCTATTTAGCCAGAATCAGACCAAGCCCAAAAGTTAAACATACTTTTTTTCTGAAAGTTACTAATTATAAAATGAAGTTGGGTAGACTGGAACTTCTGGTTGTTAATCAAAAGTGGCTTATAAGAGAGGTGGTCACTGGGAGACAACCAGTAGGATATGGTGATAACGCAAATATCAGAAAGACAAAGATGGTATCAATAAGGAAGGTGCAGCATACATTAAAGAAAGCTTTAGAAAAATAAACTAACTGTTCAACAAACAATACAGTACCCCTCTAGTCTGACATTTCAAAAATAGGAAAAGTGCAACAAGGACTAAACTGTCAACCAGAATATGACGTGTTACTGGACACCAGCAAGGCTGTAAGGCAGAAAGCACAGTGGTCACAGAAAGCTTCAGTTACACACCACCTCCAAAAAGTGGGGAAAAGTCAGACTGGGCTCTAATTCATGCTACATTTTTTAACAACATAAATTATTGTTTCTTGGGCAGTCAGACATCACAAAAGGAGAAACTGTGTAGTCATTAACAACACACAAGATCAGGATGAAATGTCACCTTTCAAAAGTGATGGTGTGATAGTGACCACAATGTGCATGAGTAAAACATCCTTATGGGAATAGGAAGACCAGAAAAAGAGTCAGCAGAGCACAGGGAGTAATTATAAATAAAATACTGGCATTCAAAACACAGAAACTGCATCCAGATTGGAAAAACTGAGAAGAACTTGGGAAAGTTAAATAAAAAATCATGAGAAGGGCAAGAAATAATGTTGAGTAACACCAGGCCAGATGCATGAACAGCTAATAATAAAACACATCAGAAATGGGAAACCTGTCATGGAGACTGCAGGGTCTGCAGATGATAGATGTACACCAGGAGTGCTCAGAGAATGTAAGTTTGGTACAGGAAAGGCATATTAATCACCTGCAGCAGTGCTCAATGTGGAAGGGCTTAGGAGGGTTTCCACACTAGGATGCTTATCTGCAGGTGATGAGTTGGAGAAATGATCTCAACTGAAGGGCCAGAAGTCAATAGAATGAACAGTGATATATCAGCAGGACCAGACAATGTTCACCCAGTAATTTTAAAGGAGCTCAGATATGAAATTGCCTGCTTAGTTACTGTGAAATGTAACCTATTGCTCATGTCAGGCTGGTACCAGAGGAACAGAAGGTGGCAGATGCAGTATCAGTTTTCAAGAGGGCTGCAGAGGAGAGCTGGGAAGTTACAGGCCAGGAAGTTTAATTTTCGTAATGGAAAAAAACTCGAAGTACAGAAAAGCACACAGATAGAATTCAAAGGCACATAAGTGGAAAACATCAGCAAGGTTTCTGCAAAGGGAAATCCTGCTCTTGGTATCTATTACAACTTTGAAAGACTCAGTGAACATACCAGTAAAAGTGAGCTGATTGATACATTAAAAAAACCCTGAACTGTCATGGGGTAGCATGGGGAGTTCTCCCTTTAACTGGTTGAAAGACAGAAAAAAGGTGGCAGTGAACAGTGAAATTGCATAATAAAGGGAGATTCATAAGAGACTGCATTGTTTAACATAGAGGAAAAGCAGGATTGCAAAATTTTCTGGTGGTACAAATGTCACAGATGAAGAGTTGTAGAATGCCAAATGTTAAGTGATAAAATGGTAGATGACATTAGAGGTTGACAAATGTGAAGTGGGACACAAAGGGAGAAAAATCACTCCAACAGAAAATAATGATCACAGCAGAAACTGGCACACAGGAAAGTCTAGGAATCACTTCAGAGAGTTCCCTGAACACATCGGCTTCATGGTCAGTGTTGGAAAAATTGCAGAGAGGTGCAATCAAAGGATTAAAAACATTATGACAACTTTGGCTTGAGAAGAAATTATAAGCAGACTAGATCTCTTTAACTTGAAAAAAAAGGTGACTGAAGAAAGGATATGAGTAGTAACAAATAAGGGCACGTGGACTGGCTGTTTACACTTTCTCAGTCCATCAAATAAATAGCAAACATAATGGGGACATATAAAATGAAGAAAGGCATTTCACAGAGCAAAATTGAACTTTAAAACTCAGAAGTACAAGATGTTCTGAAAGAAAACAGGACAGAGAGGTTTAAAAATGTTTAGACAAATCTGTGGAAGGAAATAAAACAACATCAAGACCTGTTAAATATGAGGATAGACTTGCTGACTCCATAGGAAGCTTAACCCGCAGATTGCTAAAGCTCAGAAGGTATTCTGAAGAGTTATTTCTCCTTGTTTTACTTATTGTCAGGGCACCACAGGGGTTGGGGGCTGCCCAGGGATGACAGAGCAGGGCCTGGCAGCCAGGGCCCATCCCACCACCCCAGTCAGGGAGCAGGGCAGGCCAGGGGCAACCAGTGGTAGGCCCAGCAGCAGACATCAGGCACCTCACTGGGAACAGGGATGGACCAAGTAAGAGAAAAGAGGGTTATTAACAATCTTCAAATGTATACAACTTAACAACAAAGAAGAAAGCAATAAACTATTTTTCTACACAAAGTAATGGGCTTGAATGTTAGCAGAGGAGATTTCAGAGCAGTTTTCTTAATCTAACTCATAAAGGTACAGTTGAGTACTATGCTACACTGTTGAGAGATGTGGGGCTACCAATACCAAGAGATGCTGCCAGTGGTTTTTAAGAATGGGTTCGAACATCCATCAGAAATAGTTTATAGAAGCTGTCTTAACTTGGAGAGGGATACTGTCTCTTGGGAACTTCCATGAACGCAAATACCAAAGGCTACCATTCTTTCAGTGCTTAAGAGGTCTCAGCCTCCCCATCCTGGCTCAGTGAAGAGGAGGATATTTTCCAGTGGAGAAAAATGCTAATAGAAAGTTGCTGCAATTTGCTTACAGGAACTAACAGTGAGTATGTGAACAGGCCAGTCTTCACTTTTCTTGATGGAATTTAGAAAGCATTTAGGTGATTTAGAGCAGTGTTTCCCAGTATGGAAAATGCTTGCCTCAGGAAAAAGTGCTACAGAAATTTTATTTCCTCCAGGCTGCTGCAGCCTCTTTGGGATCAGGTCTTGGAGTGCAGCATCCTTGGCAGTCTTTCTCCAAGGTGAGGGCATTCACAACACCTGACTCCTGTCCAGGCAACACATCATAGAATAGAATCATAGAATATCTCAAGTCAGAAGGGGACCCATAATGATCATTGAATCCAACTCCCTGGTCCTTGCAGGACTACCTAAAACTAAAACATGACTAAGAGCATCATCCGGATGCTCCTTGAACACTGACAGGCAAACTGAGTGAAAATCTCCCAGTACAGTTCCAAACTCTTGGAGGGACACAGCCTCAGCATGATTGCCAAACTCTGATTTCCACCAGAAACTCAAGAATAATTAACCTAATTTGATTAACATTGTTTCCTTGGAGATAGTTAAGAAACTTCCCCACTACTATTGTTCCAGCAGTCAACTAGCAGCAAGGGTGGGTAGATGCAAGAAATAACAAGGAGCTAGCAGGCAGTGTTAGTTTTTGCCTTAGAGAGCCACTGGACGCAGCAGCACCGGGGGCCGTGCTGGCCCTACCTGCCCGGCCCTGCCCGGCCCTGCCTGGCGCTGTCCAGGGTGCTGAAGCGGCGGCGCGTCACCCTTGGCCAGTGCCGGGGGGCCCGGGCCCAGCGGGAGGCGGGGGCAGCGCGGGCCGCGGGACGGACCCTGACACGGGGGCAACGGGGTCCTCCAAAACCTCTGGGGTTTGTTTGTACAAGATCAGAAAGCTCTTGCTTTTAGCCCAGAACGTTCCTTGCTTATAATTCAGGGGGTGTCAACAGGAAGGCAATTAATGGGAGGCTGTTCTTAAATATATTGGTGCTTATAGTCTTGAAATTGTCTTTTTTTTTTTTTTTTCTCTTATGACCTGAAATTAATTGTATAGTCAGACATCAGTGGCGAAGACTAGGTTATGGGGGCCTTGCAAGAAGAAAAATTTTGAAGGCGGAGTGAGACCTTGGTTTGAGCAAGTAAGAATACAGGTGAAAGAAATGAGTAAGGAGACAAAATCCAGCAAAGACAATGGCATGATGGTTAACCCATTATTGTTAGAAACTGGAGAATGTACCAGGCATTAAACAGCAGAAGCTGCCCCCTCTGCCTGGGGAATTTGACTTTCTACATTTAGATGTCACTTAAATGTCAGATTTCAAGTGTTGCAGAATGATGATGTGATAGCTTTAAACAAGACAAGACAATATCTTCCATGCTCAGTATATATAGAGAGAGTAAGAAACTTCAGTCATGTCAGAGAAGCAGCTGCTACAGTAGCTGAATCAAGGCAGTGAGATCCTATCCAAAAGTTTTACTCACCAACTATAAAGCAAGATACTTCAGTCTCAAAGGATATCTAATTGTTGTTTCTAGAAAGATTCCTCATGGCTGAAGCAAGGAAGGAGAGCTTGGGAATTCAGGCCTCTCCCAACGTGCTAGCATAATTAAAACCTAGATTATTTTCCACTGCACCTCATTTTTCCCAAATGTGATAAGTAGGTCCATGTATAGGGATTTTTGAAACTGAATTCCTTCTGATGTGCAAAGCATTACTTGTCCTGGCTGGAACATGGCTATTGGGAATCAGTCATACAACAGCTTGCTGAGATATGTTGATATTGTGTGGGCTTGTTAACAAAAATTTTCTCTTGCTAAAACACAGTATTTTTTCCCATTGCAGTGTTTGTTACAGGTAATTTAATATGAAGGAAATAAATTTATTGTAACTGCTTTGATCCTAAGAGCAGTGAGCTGAGGTATTCCGGAATTAACTCCTGGCAGACTACAAGACAGATGTAGAAGTCCCACTGCTTGTGCATCACTCTGAAGTTCCCAACTGCCTGGGGGTACTTCAGACTCATCTTTTTTTAGATAGGTACATGGTCTTATAAACATTTTTGCTTGTGCTTATCTCCCTCTCTGAAGTTTAGGCATTTGCTATTAGGGTTATATTATTGATTAAATTTTCACAGATGACCTAATCCGGATGGTATAGGCTGCAGTGCCTCCCACGATGCTCTGCCTCAGAGGAAATTCTCTCTCTGGAAGGAATAGAGTCTCTAACTGCCATCATTCAAATGTCTAGGAGCTGTTATTGCTGTGCCTGAAAAATAATGGAATAGAACTGTGGCATAGAAATTAATTACCATTGTGTATGAGACTCATAGGCAGTGATTATAGACATCCGCAATAAATTTAAGAGGATCACAAAAGATACTGTTGTTAGACAGTGATGTTTAATTTGCATTTATAGGTGCAAATTAAGAATATAGAATAAAACATTGAAGTGCCAGCCTCTCTCTCTATGACTTGCAGTTCAGACAGCTCCAAAATGACTTGAACTGCTGCAGGTTGCCAAATGCACTGCACCACCTCTCTGTAGCTTTTGGACCTCTATTGGAATTAGAAATGAGCTTAGTGCTCCAAAAACACTGATCTTTCCACATGATAAGAAAGTAACTGACTGGCTTTTCAAAGAGTCTCTGAGGATATGAATGCTTAGCCTAGCTTTTAATATAAGGGCACTTATACCACCAATCAAGGAAGACCTTCTGACCCACTCAGTAGATAGTTGATGTTCACATCTCCCTCAGACCTGCCTTTTTTTCCAGCAAATGAAGGAGAGCACCATGCTGGGATTATAACTCCTTGCTGGGACTCAGGGTCCCCTCTTCTTTGCTGCTGCTGGATTCATCTCTTCTGGCCAGATTTGGAGCCGGTGTAAATTTGCACAACTTCACAGCAGACAGGCATGATTATACTAACTGAGGCTTGTCTCAGGCATGGACAATAGAAATAAAATAAATTCTATTCTACATGACAGAAGCAGCTGATTCTCCCTGAAGAGAGCCTGGTGGGACTTTGAGAGTGCTTTAGGGGCAGAACAACCCCATGCACTAACCTAGCTGCTGAGCTAGAGAAGCTCTGCGTTCCCCATGGAGCTACATGCTCATGCCCCTTTCCCACAGCCCTCAAGAAAGGTGCAAAGCAGTTGGAGCAGCAGCCCTGAGACAGCCAAGCTTAGAGCAACCCTCCTACCCCTGGTGTCACAGTGGCCCCCTGCAAGCTGGGCCAGGGCAGGATGGGAGGAGGGGGCTCACCAGGCCAGCTGGTGCCTGCTCAGACCTCTGCTCCCACCATTCCTTTTCTGCTCTGTTTTAGCCACAGAGCTACAGAGAGGTGACACCCACATCCTCTGCAAAATGGTTCTCTGCCAAATGTGTGCAACAAAGGTGAAAGGGAGAGAGGCTGAAGGGGCAGTGGGGACAGAGACGTAGAAACTCGAGGCAAGTGTATGTCAGTTGGCTTAAATTCAAACCAACCAATGTGAGTGGAAAACTGGGAGAAAGTGAAGAGGCAGATTATATCCTAGTCACAGCAGCTTAAAGGAACATGTGGGAACGTCCAGAGCCAAAACAGCATCAAAATACCCCTATCAAAGAGAGGCAACAAACTGCATCCTCACATCTTCTGCATCCTGCCCCTTTGGCATTCCCCCCATCCAGCATGTCAAGCAGGGGCAGCTTCACCAGGGTGAGCAGGCAGGTTTCATAGGCTGGATCAGCCTGAGAGGTCTGTGTCACGAGGTGCAGAACACACGCCATTCCCATCGACTAGGACTGAGTTGACTCAAAAAGATCAAGTCCTTCCCAGGAGCCAGTCCGCAACTCAGAAAAACTCACACCTGCCTTTGAGCAGGCAAGGATGGCTCATGTGCTCAGGTAGTGCTTGCTTAATGAGTCTTGCCAGATGGATGACTTTGTTTGACAAGGGCGGGTGACAAAAGCTAAGTGGCTGAGCTGGTTTACTGCTTTTGAGGATTTTTGTACTTGTTTTGCTTGGTGTACGCACTGGTGATTGGCCTGTGGTGAGACGGGCACTGCATGAGTGCTTTGCTGGATGAATTAAAAGAAATCTACTCAGAATAGAGCACATCACCAGGGAAAAGATACAGCACTCAGCTGTCAAATGCCTTTGACACAGGTGACCATGGCTGTTTTCTCAAATTAGTCTTCCCTTAATTTCTAAGACTGTCTTCTCCTGCCTCCTACCTTTCTGATCACTACTGCCACAAGTCCTGTGAAGGATTCTTTCTATTCATGGAGCTCTCCATGGGGTTCTGCCATTGATCTGTTTTTTACTCCCGTTTCAACATTTTCTCCTTGGTTAATCTTGTACTCAAGCACAATCTTGGCAGTTCTTGCCCTGTTGATGAGTCACAGAGCTCTCTCTGCTCCAGACTTTTATCCTGATTTCCATATTACAATCCCAAATTGTTCACCATTTCCTGATGACTCTCCCCCGCTTAAACCTGATACGCCTACAAGGCTCTTTCCAGCTGTGAAGAACACTCCCATCTTTTCTCTGGACCATGACCAAGGGCTCCACTTTTGCCCCTAACCTCTCTTCAGGGTTTTACACCTAGGCTACATCTACATCTTGTTGATACTTCCTGACTGGCCTCTCTTGAGAAGCACAGCCTTTCTTATCCATCTTCAGAAGTAAAATTTGCCCCTGAACTTGTCCTTCTCTTCTCAGGCCCTGGATCATGCAGTGTTGCCACCTTCAGCCCCATTCAGGACCCTGGCACACAGCCTTTGCCAAGCTCTCTGCGCCAACTGCACCAGCTCCATTTTAATCACTCCAACATCTCTGTGAATTCTCCCTTCAACATGCACTCTCTCACTTTGGACTATGTTTGTCTTTCAAGGACCTTCTCAGCCATGTATCTACCAGGGATATGTCTGTCCTCATTTCCAGTATGTCACAGTGCCATGCTGTCCATTGGTTAGGTTTTTCACAGTCATCTCCATGTGTCTTCCTTGGTTGCCCTTGCAGTTGGGGAAAACTGCCCATAAACATACAATAAGCTTCCTTGTATCCCTTTCTCCAGCTCCTCTTGTGCTGCTCTGCTTTGCTGAGCTGCCAGCTGTGCTGGTGGGTGTTGACCCCATAATCCCGTCTTGCTCGCCTCTCTTGTTTCAGGCTGTAAGCTCTTTGGGGAATATGCCACCTTTAGGTACATGTTTTTACAACCCTTCAGTACAGCGGACCCCAGGTCTAGGAACATAGCAACACAAGTAACAACCCCCCTGCCCTTCCCCATAGTTCATTTTGATCTAAGCTGCTGTACCCAGTTCTTGCTTGGAGGTTTTAGAGTTAAATCTCTTTTTCAAGTTAAATCTCTTTTTCTTATCATAGTTCTATAGAGAGGAGAGAATAAAAGTTTCCTTTACTAGAATAAATAATGACCTGATTTCTGTGTGTGCTGCTCACAGGGGAAAGCACAAAGCCAGTCCTGCTATATTCCTACATGATCTTGTAGGAAGACTCCTGTCTAATCTTTAGCAAGTCTTACAGAAAACCTGCACTGCAAAGTAAGGAAAACAATGAATAATTCATTTTCTTATCTGTTTCAGGATTGTTTTCTGCAAAACATCTATTTTAATAATTCATGTGATTTTTAGCTGCACCATGCTGCAGGTGCAAGTGTACAGAGGAGAGCCATACTGTTTTTCTCAGTGTAGCCTGGAGTGTACACTACATTAGTGCAAAATTCCAGCTCACATTGGACCAAATTCCAAGTGAGGAGTAAGAGGTGAAAATCAGGGTGGTTAGCAAGATTCAGAGTAGAACAGTTCTTTGAAATTCAGATTATGGGAGTCATTCACAGAGGAGTCTTCCCACGATGCCAAACTGGTCATATGTTGATGATGTCAAGCTTGTCAAGAGCCAACTGGGGGACAGAGGGAAGTTTATACAGAGTTTCCCTATTTCCCAACAGTACTTGACAAACACATGAACATTTATAGAATTGCACACAGTTACTGTTTCAGGCTGTAACTGATTCCTTCCTCAGTCAGATCCATTCAAGCAGCAGAGCTGTGGATTGAGGTTTCCTCTAGAGCTCATGCAGGAATGTCTCCAATCTGCAAGACCCCAGTAGTGGACAACCCTGCAATGCTGGTCACCCCTCTGTAGAAGGGTCAAAAACCTCAGATCACGTTATGACAAAAATGGACAGATCAGCAAATTAGGTGTTAAAAGCTAACCACAGCCCATGAAGGGCAGGATTAAGAAGGAAATGATACCAACTGCGTAAAGGAAACCAATGTGTGCATGATGCTACCAGTGATTTCTTGGGTCAGTAGCTGCAGATCAGGGTTCATTAACCCAAGCATCCACACTCCATTCACATACATCCTGCTCCACCTTAACAGCACTTATTTCAACTGGGAACATGCTGAAAATCCTCTGCTTGCAGCAAAGTGCTTCAGCCAGCACCGCTAAGCCATTGCCACCTGGCTGTGCCCCACAGGGCACACAGCACAGACCACACAGCGGGTACAGATGTTTTTAAAGATTGCTCTTCCATTAATGAGGACAACGGACTAATCCCCTTTACCCTCTACATGACAGGAAATTTTCCAGTCCAGTTTCAGTGCTGCTCCGGGAAACAGTCAGGAGATACAATGCTCCAAAACAAACTGCATAGATAAGATGGACTGACTTTGCTTCTAAAAATAGTACCTAGAAATACCACCAGCACCAGCATCTGAAAAAGTACCTTCCAAAAGAACCAGTAAGAGCCTCAGCAAAAATAATTCTCCTGTCCCCAAAGGAAGGAAAAAAACTACAAGCCAATGAGCGACGGGAAGCCGGAGCAGCACTTGCTCTCCTCCCGGCTGTAATCAACTCCCCAGGCACAGATCCTGCTGGTGCTCACAGCCCCAGCTCCACAGATGCTGGTGGAGCACCGAGATTACTGAAAACAAATCCATGCCCACCTGCGTTGTTGAAGGAGCCCTGACAACAATTTAAATTCACATTAGCTGGAATACGTGCTGTGCTATGGGAAGTGGCTGAATCTGTAACATAAGAGAAATACAGGCCACACCTGTAACATTTTGCATACAGAATTAAAGAACCACAACAGTACATGGCCCTTTTTTCTGGCTTTAACCAGATTAAGGCAAGCATTTCTGCATTTTAAATTACATACTACCTGCCAATACGATGTTTTCATCAATTATATTTGCACCTGCCTGCCCAAAGCAAGACATATTCTGTATAGCATCAGTACACTATCTTGTATTTTATAAAGCAGATTAGCAGCTTAGATTTACAACATGGCTGTACCTTTTTAAAACACCTGGGTTGCACAGCACTGCCAGTGTGAATTATTTGCCTGAGAAAAATACCAGTTAAAAAAGAAAGGTACCAAAGAGCTTTAAAGGCTGGGCAGGCAGCACTTGCTGCCTGAACCATGCAGGGCCAGGGATGATGATTTCCCAGCAGCAGGCATCCAGTCAGCTTCATGGGAGCCTCCAGAGGAGGAGATATCAGGTGGAGTGCAGCAACCATGAGGCTTTGGAAAGTTTTTCAAAATATCCAACATAAATCTTCTCTACTCTTAACTAAACCAAAATTTGCACACTGCAGTGAGTATAAATATTGATTCTACTTTTCTGAAACAACTTTTTATCCTTTTTTCTTTTTTGCTGTTTCTTTCATTTTCTCCTCCCTAGGGAAAGCAGCATCTAGTTCCTCACAGGTCAGTTTGGAGATGTATCAGTGATAGTCTAGATTCTACTGTTTTAAAGAAAAGTTTAGATTTGCACCATGGTAAGAGGCCATTCCTGGGGAGGAGGGAAGGCAGTGCCATACAGCAGCACACAGCCAGTTTGGCAGTCACCAGGGATACACTCTGCCCCCAGTTTGACAAGGATTTTGAGAGCAAGGGTGTCACAGACCGAAGCTGGAGCACGAGTGGGCAGGACAATAAGATCTGCAGGCACCAGCATGCAGGGGCTCCACAGGAGGAGGAATTTCACACGTAGCTTCATTAAATCCATCTCCCTGCAAGATAGGAAAAACAATCACCCAAAGCAGCTAGATTATAGTGACACAATCTGACACAGAGCCAGATGACATCTTCTGATTTTATTTGAAGTTGACACCTTGAGACAAGGCGTAACAACTGAGATGATCACACCAGTAAGAAGGTAGCCTTCGTGCCTCCCTCCTCCCCAACTCCAGTGCAGAGTATTAAAAATAAACCAGCATAGCCTAAAAAATTGCAGAAAGTATTTAAGTCAGAGTGGGGCAGGGAAAGAAAGAGAGAGTCTAAAATTTGAAACAATAAAGACTGTTGCTAGAAACTTATTTTAGAAGCTTCAGGAGTGACGCAAGGAAGTCCTCAATATCTAGTGAGTACAAATAACCACTTTCCAAAATCAATGGTAGCAAGTTAAACATGCACAGTTTTTATTCCTTGTATTTTCATGCAAAATATGCAATAGTTATTTCCAGTTCCATATTTCCAAAGTCATGGGAGAAAACTAATTATCACAACACCCATAGAGTTTTGCTGATTAACTCCACAATGAGTGCAAGTTTCCAGCCCTGCAGAGAAGTCCTGATCCCCGTCTTACGTTTCAGCAAAGAAATGAAAGGGCTTAAATCCAAGAATGAGTTTCGCAAGAACTTTAGCCACTCCCATTGCTTAATTTTTTCCTTATAAAGTGATGGCTCAACCTGTAACTAGAAATGGTATAAAGAATCTGATCTGAGGAAGCTCAGATCACTCTTCAGACTAGAGAAATACTACAAAGCTGTTACATCCCCTTTTATCTGATCCATTAAAGTAAAATAGCTTTCATCTGTATTACTGCATATATCATAAATAAAACCCACAGTGCTTCAGTTTAGAATGACATAATTTATTCATATAATTCACAAGTAGTTGGACACTACTTAATCTCCATATGCAAGTGATTTACACAAACATATAATACTAAAATTGATTGCTTAGAAGGTAAAAAATACCATGGGTATGAAATGCCATGGCAGATGCTGTTCAATATACTACACAATCTTAGTGTCAGACACTTTTATTCATTTATGTTTCTAGAAAAAAGGCAGTTTGCCATTTTAAATTTTTTTTTTTTATAAGTACTCTGGGAAACTTAAGTGGTTTTGCTCTAAACCTTCTAATTAATTATTTCTCCCAGTTCTTAGGAACTGAATTGACAACCAAAGCAACACTTTCAGTAGTTCAAAAAAATATATAGATTTTTGCTCCCCTGAATTCACCAAGCACAACGTGACCAAATCATGTTGCCTTCCAACATGCGACACAAAATACTAACCCCTGTATATTCAAAGGAATGTGCAGGAATTTAGACCATGCTTCAGCATGGTGGTGGTGGTGACAACAGCCCGATGATATAATTTTTGGCCCCTGCCACTATCCAGTAGTTGTGAGCGTTTTTGCATTTCACTGTGAATGTATTAACATCACCAGACCATTTGGTATTCATGCAGCTGTGGAGTCTGATTGTAATTCTGCATAAACTCTTCTCACTGAAACTTGTATCTCATAAGCCTCATTAATTCTGCATTAAGCATATAATGGCTGCATGGAGAAAACTGGACTTTAATGTGTTTGCCTGCATCAGATTAAGTTACACGCATTATCTTCTAGACGAGGTCCAAACATATAATTTGCTTGAAATGCCAATAGTTATCTTAAAACATACGAAGAAGTTAAAAAGCTTTCACAATACAAGATCCAGCTACTTATTCCACATATACAAAAACACAGCTAGAGAAATACAATTCAATTGTTAATGCTGAATTATGAGGAAAGTCTAAAAAAATAGAAAAACTCTGATACCTGGACATCAATTTAGAATGTAACACTGTATAATGCGGCAATATGAGCACCCATTTGAAATGAGAAGTCCCCAACAAGAGAAGCATAAGGGGACCTAGTATGTGTGACAAAAATAGATGAATACTGCACCAAAAACATGCATACAATCTCCATGGTCATTCAGTATGCTAGTGATGGTCTAAACAGTGATCTAATACAAGAGCGAGACAGTGTTTCCAAATAAAATCAAGTGAGTAGCTACATATTGATTAAACTTTCTGATGCAGCAAAATGAGGGCACAGAGCCATCTCTGGGTTCTGGAGCTGTTTCAAGATTCGCTTGTGAAATTTCTCTCTGACACGATTGAACTCCATTATGTCCAGTGGATCCTCTTCAATCCAGAATTTGTGGAATTCATGCATTAAGTAGCCTGCAAAATAATAAAAAAGGAGAAGAGCTAAATACAGTAAAGATCACATACAAAATTAGGAAGAAACCCACAGTTCACAGTTATGATTTACACAGAGAATTCTGGTCACTGAGGTCTGACACCTCACAACACTATGCAGGGACAAGGCTAAACCCATTTTGGACAACCCCAAAATTTGATAAATATTATACACTGGCAGAACTTCTCACAATAAATACAAGAAGTCACTAGCTGCCTGGACATATGGATACATGAACTAAAACATTAAATTAACAAGTGTAAAAGCAGGGGAAGATACTGCTGATGCTGCTCCACCAGCCTTTTGTTCATATTCAACTTCTGACTCACAGGTATTTCCTCATGGGAATGTTGCTTACTCTCCACTAAAAGAGTGTACTCGTAGGTAACGTAACAGTTGCCATCATGTCTTTCTGTATTAACACTTCTTCCTCACGCACAATTTTACCTTGCGTGTACATGACCTTGCTGGAAATGTTGTTTAACACTCATGCCTATGATCCTGAAAAGGTGAATAAGGTGATAGGCAGAACCACTAGCTTTGGTAAGACCTCCCTGTTACAGGAAGAAACCTGATTCCAAAGCGGGTTTAATACACAGGCATATTTAGTATTTAGTTCTGTTCCGTCCTTGGACAGGAAGATCACCGACAGGAAAAGCATTACACCCAGCACTAGGACTTCAATGACCTGGACCCCATCTCTTGATCCCAGCTTCCACAGCAGATGAACCATTGAAGAAATATAATCTTTCATCCCAACACAGCAAAACGTGCAGGTAAGTTTTCTGTATTCCAGAAAGTGAGGGTGTTTGTTGTAAAAAAAAACCTTAATTGCGTTTATGCATTTACTTCTATTGTATGACAATTACAACACACTTCTAACTTAGATTTCATGATACATTTGCATAGTTATATTTTTTCCCCATGAACAATTTGAGAAACTTCATTCAAAAGGTATTTTAAGTACATCTTCAAACCTCTTCCATATATTCCAACAGCCCCAGGCTGTTTCATTCCAACAGATGTTACTTTCAAAGAAAAGCTCAGTAAAACCCCTTTTTTCTAAAAATAAAATCACTATATAAAATGTAAAACACTGTTAGATCTTCACCCCCCAAAATCTAGATTTCCAAGAGGTACCTTCTGTACTTCAGCAGCGACTGTGCTGAGCATGCCATTGAGCAATGCAGTTTCACACATTGCTTGTACAATCAGAGAAGGCAAAAGAGCCCACGAGCAGTGTGGCACATGCAATTCTCAGCCTTATGTGTGTCCCCATGGCCCAAGGGAACAGAAGGGTGCAGATGAGGTGATGTGGTGGTGCAGCATTTAGGAGATCCATGTAGTACAACCATTGTGTTCCTCTACCAGCAAGGCTGCTGGCTGGGCAATGTAATTTTGACTTTCCAGTTCAGTCAGGCAGCCTGTAGGCATTTAATGGAGCCTAATGGTGGTTGGGTTTGAAGGAAATTTGAAGGAAACCTAGAATGACTGCTGTAGGGAGAGGAGAGAAACTGCAGGAGATAAGATCAAGGATTTGTCAGATTCAAACAGATAATCTCTGGATGAATCATCCTTGCTCCAGGAAAGTTTGTCTGTTGATATTTTCTGTACAATAAAGTCCATTTGATAACCTCAAATTTTTCATAGGATAATCTTCAAGTTTTTCCTAGGATGGCAGGCAGAGTGTGTAGGAACATCCACCAACTTTACTGGCCCATTACTACACCAGATACCCGTGTAAGTTTTATCCTGCTTCGTAACTCATACAAGCCTGGGCTGTAAAGGCAAGAGCTGTCAGTCGGCATCATTATGATGGACTGGCCATACTGGACAGCAGACACACTGGTCCCAGGGCACAGTCCCAGGCTTAGCCAGCAGAACAGTCCCTCCTGCAGCCAAAACTTGGGCAGTAGCAACAAGACACTGTAAAGGTACTAAAACATGTCTCTTCCCCCAAAAAAATTCAGTGGTGGGGGATTTTAGACATGGCAGGAAACCAGAACCAAGAACAGGATACAGAATCATAGAATCAGTTAGGTTGGAAAATACCTTTAAGATCAAGTCCAACCATTAATCTGACACTGCCAAGTCCACCACTAAACCATGCTGCTAAGTGCCACATCTCCACGTCTTTCAAATACCTCCAAGAATGGAGACTCAACCACTTCTCCAGGCAGCCTGTTCCAATGTTTTACAACCCCTTCCATGAAAAAAATTTTCCTAATATCCATTCTAAACATCCCCTCTCAGCTTAAGACCATTTCCTCTCTTCCTATCACTTGTTACTTGGGAAAAGAGACTGACGCCCACCTTGCTGCAACCTCCTTTCAGGTAGCTGTAGAGAGTGATAAGGTCTCCCCTCAGCCTCCTTTTCTCCAGGCTAAACAACCCTGGTTCCCTCAGCCGCTCCTCATAAGACTTGTGCTCTAGACCCTTCACCAGCTTCACTGCCCTTCTCTGGACACACTCCAGCCCCTTAATGTCTTTCTTGTAGTGAGGGGCCCAAAATTGAACACAGTAATGGAGGTGCAGCCTCACCAGTGCCGAGTACAGGGGGATGATCCCTTCCCTAGTCCTGCTGGCCACACTATTTCTGACACAAGCCCAGGATGCCATTGGCCTCCTTGGCCACCTGGGCACACTGCCAGCTCATATTCAGCCGGCTGTCGACCAACACCCCCAGGTCCTTTTCCACTGGGCAGCTTTCCAGCCACTCCTCCCCAAGCCTGTAGCATTGCGTGGGGTTGTTGTGACCCAAATGCAGGACCCAGCACTGAGCTTTGTTGAACCTCATACAATTGGCTTCAGCCCATCGATCCAGCCTGTCCAGATTCCTCTGTAAAACCCTCCTACCCTCAAACAGATCAACACTCCCACTCAACTTGGCATTATCTGCAAACTTACATTGTCTGAAAATGTACCGAGAGTGCACTTGATCCCCTTGTCCAGATCCTTGATAAAGATATTAAACAGAACTGGCCCCAATACTGAGCCCTGGGGAACACCACTTGTGACCAGCTGCCAACTGGATTTAACTCCATTCACCACCACTCTTTAGGCCCAGCCATCCAGCCAGTTTTTTTACCCAGCGAAGAGTACACATGTCCAAGCCATGAGCAGACAGTTTCTCCAGGAGAATGCTGTGGGAAACAGTGTCAAAGGCTTTTCTAAAGTCCAGGTAAACAACAGCCATAGCCTTACTCTCATCCACTAAGTGGGTCACCTTGTCATAGAAGATGATCAGGTTAGTGAAGCAGGACCTGCCTTTCATAAACCCATGCTGACTGGGCCTGATCATCTGGTTGTCCTGCATGTGCCATGTAATGGTGCTCAAGACGATCTGCTCCATTACCTTCCCCGGCACCAAGGTCAGATTGACAGGTCTGTAGTTCCCTGGATCCTCCTTCCAGCTTTTCTTGTTGATGGGTGTCACATTTGCTAACTTGCAGTCAACTGGGATCTCCACGTTAGCCAGGACTGCTGATAAATGATGGGATGTGGCTTAGTAAGCACTTCTGCCAGCTCCCTCAGTACCCTTGGGTGGGTCCCATCTGGCTCCATGGATTTGTGTGTGTCTAAGTGGTGTAGCAGGTTGCTAACAATTTCCCTTTGGATTATGGGGGGCTTCATTCTGTTCCCCATCCCTGTCTTCCAGCTCAACTGGTCTTACTGTTAAAGACTGAGGCAAAGAAGGCATTGAGTACCTCAGCCTTTTCCTCATCCTTTGTCACTATGTTTCCTCCCACATCCAATAGAGGATGGAGATTCTCCTTAGCTGTCCTTTTGTTGTTAATTTATTTATAGAGACATTTTTAATTGTCTTTTACAGCAGTAGCCAGATTATTCCTAGTTGGGCTTTGGCCCTTCTAATTTTCTCCCTGTGTAACATCAAGACATCCTTGTAGTCCTCCTGAGTTGCCTGCCCCTTCTTACAAAGGTCATAAGCTTTCCTTTTTTCCCCTGAGATCCAGTCAAAGCTCTGTTCAGCCAGGCCAGCCTTCTTACTTGCCAGCCTGTCTTTCAGCACATGGGGACAGCCTGCTCCAGCACATTTAGATTTCCTTCTTGAAGAATGTCCAGCCTTCCTGGACTCCTTTGCCCTTCAGGATGATGGCCTCCCAAGGGACTCTGTCAACCAGGCTCCTAAACAGGCCAAAGTCTGCCCTCCAGAAGTCCAAGGTGGAAGTTCTGCTGACTTCCCTCCTTACTTCTCCAAGAATCAAAAACTATCATTTCATGATCGCTATGCCCAAGACAGCCTCCAACCATCACATCACCCACAAGTCCTTCTTTGTTTGCAAACAACAGGTTCCCTAGCTGGCTCACTCACCAGCTGTGTCAGGAAATTATCTTCCACACATTCCAGGAACCTTCTAGACTGTTTCCCCTCTGCTCTATTGTATTTCCAGCAGACATCTGGTAAGTTGAAGTCCCCCACAAGAACAAGGGCTAGTGATCATGAGATATGGGAGCCAGACCAATCGTACTAGACATATCCATTCACAAGGCCACAAGCACATCAGGAATGTGGTGAAAAGAAAGCGTAACTCTTCCAATGAAAAGATGACCTGAAGATGCATAAGTGGATATTTAGGTAGATACTTATCTGTCTTTTTTTTATTTATCAAGCTAACTGCCAAAGACAAAAGCCTAGCAGCTAAACTGCCCAGAGTTCCTACCAGCCAGTCTATCTAGGGCAGCAACCCAGAAACCAATGCAAAAAGCAAGAGCCCTGTTACAGTATATCTGCTCACACGAGTCTTATTATATAGCATCCTTGTTCTGAAAAGCCTATACTATTTAATGAAAGAGATGCACAGAACACTAATATTTGCCATTTATCCAGTTAAGCAATAGGAAAATATTATAGTTGCAAAACAACAAAAAAAAATCTGTTACCTAAATAGCCAAACTTAAAAAAACCCCAAAACCCAGAAGAAAACCTTTGTCATTGTCATAAATGTGGAAAACAGTGCATTTTGACTTCTAATGTTTTTTAATGTATAGGGAAGAAACTGATAACTAGAAGTGTTGCTCCCACTGTGCAAGGATGCACAGCAGGTCTGTGCTGCAGGAGGGATGCTCAAATACAGGGGGAAGGGCTGGGAAAGCATTATTTTGAGGGAGGACAACTCTACTGAAGGGTGGAGCATAACACTTGAATGTAGATGCAAATATTTTAAGACAGTTGGATTTATGGAGAAGCAATCTCCAGAAGCTCTTTAAAGTACCTTTAGTTTATTATTATTATTATTTAAAACCAGTCTAAGAAGATAGGAATGTCACTTGTTCAGGCACTTGGTGGTTTTTTGTTTGGTTTTTTTTTGGTTTGGTTTTGTTTTTTGTTTTGTTTGTTTTACCTCCTGGTTTGGTAGTGGCATCCATGACAACAGAACTGAATGCAAGCATCCTAAAGACAGGAGAGCAATTAGCATATAGTTTCTGTGCTGTGTCAGCAGATTATTTTATTTTTTTTTAAAGTATGGGTAGTGAAAAAGGGTTTAGCAGGAGTACAAATTGCATATTTCCCACCCCCCTGCCACTTACAGAACGTCTGCTGAAAGTGAGTTAGTGTTGGTGCTTCTGGAGCAACATTGTAGAAATGGGTCTTCAGAGCTCCACTCACAAGCAGGTTGTATGCGAGGTCTGTTATGTTAATGCCCACGATAGCAAAAGAATAGCTGTAAGAAAGAGAAGTAGCAACATTTGTGCAGTTTGTCTTCTTTCAGCACACTATAAGAAACACTGATGACACTGATACTGCAGATTTTGTGTGCTGCTGAGGTGTATTTATTCTCTCCTTCATAAGCTTCCAAGGTAGGGGGGTGCAAAACAAGAAAAAACATTTATCCTGCCTGCTTTGTACACTCTAATGACAGCGTTTCCCTTGTGAAACATATGGTCACAGTGAAAGCAGGAGTTTCATCACTGTGCCAGCATTTTCAGTGAGGCAGCACAGATTCATTCCTGCAGAATAAGAACAAGCCCAGGCATCCCTGTGCTCCTGCGCTCACCTCTGACAAAGGGCAAGCACTCCACACAGTGACTGTATCTGCAGGGTGATCCATCGTTTGCTATTTTAACCCATCTGCCCCACTGGAATTCATTACCCACAGTTAGGAACATCAGGTTTCAACAATCAGTCCTATAAAGACATTCATATGGCTAAAAAGCCTGTGAAGAAGATCCAGCTGAGTCATCTCCAATTTCTTCCTAACAGAAAACTAGACACACAGGCCAGAAAACAGGCAAAAACCTAAATCAGAGCATGCTAGAAACAGAAAATCAGACCAATGAAGCAAATTCCTGTCCTGCTAAGAGATATCAACAAGGAAAGTATATTCAGGCACAACAGAACTCAGAAATTGGAAGTTATTTCTTAATTTGTGAGCCTGTTGCATAAAGAACTTGACATTTCTGGCAGTGACTATTTCCCAAGAAAACATACAGTGTCCCACACTGACATTTAGTGATAAAAGCAAACTTGTTCCATGATTTTTTCCCCCCCCCTCCTCTAAACACAGCTGTCTTCTGTAGGTTGTCCTGAGTATTTTTTCAATTATTGCTATCAAGCAAACCAAAATACTTTTCTTTAAACTTTTTTTTTCCCCTCCTGAAATATAAATCCAGAAGTTTACTGCAATGTGAGGTCTAATGGCAAGTTTCACAGAAAAATGAAATATGGGCATTAAAATGTTGTATTACAGATTTTCAGGTACACTCAGAAGGAACATCCAGTTCCACACTCATGAATAATGCAGCTATACCAAACCCACTGCTTAAGAAGAAAACACCTCACTACTATTTCTTCCCTATTATACTTTCCTGAAAGCAGATCAGAACCTGGCTCTGACAGTAAGAAGTGAGACTTAATCACGTTATGTGTCAAGAAGAATTAAACAGATATTCATCACTGCACTATTCATAGCATACAGAGAAAGCTTCTCCTTGCTACAACATCTGTGGGTTATTTTTCATAATTCTTACTTCAAAAACTGTTTTTCCTGTAATCTTTGATCAAAATCAAGGCATGGTTAAGACAATACATATTAGTATGTACACTGAAGTTTCCTTTAAAAAGTAACCAGGAAACACCTTTTTCCCCTCAAATATACAGCATCATTGTTAACTGCTGTGTTTGTGGAAACTTTAAAAAGAATTTTAAACTTACCCGATTGCTTTATCAAACTTTTTTTTCTCCCATTCGGCTTTGCTGAATTGGCTGAGGGGGGAAAAAAAAAAAAATCATCCAGATATTGCCATGCATTACTAATCAATAAATATCTTCTTTGCATTTCTTTGACATTATAACATTGACGGAACACAATATTTTACCTCTATTGATATGGCTAATCACATTTAACTCTGCTTCTGACCAAACGGATTGGTATAAAAAGACTTGAAAGGGGTAACTGGCTTTATAGCTTTGCTGATAAACTTGTCTCATCATTACAAAGTATGTGCCTATGTCAATGCTCTCAGTAAAAGCCAGTTATTTTCTACATTGACCACCAAGATGATCTACTTCAATTAAGCCTGAGCTATACAGAAAGTTGAAAATATTACATTTCTTTTAACTAATAAAAGGTAGTTTCAACCTTTTGTGTTTTCAAAGATATACATGACACTCATCACTGGAGGCATGATTCACCTGAGGCAGCAAACATGAAAAATACTCCTCTGATAGAAAATTTTTACGTCCAGCCAAATTAGAAACCACTCAACAGCCAAAACCAAGGAACAGTATTTCCTATTATTTGACACAATAATTCAGAGCTTTCCAAGGACACACAAGGTCTCTCCTTTAAAAGAAAATTAGTTAGGAAACAGATTGATTTTAGACTGAATTTCTGCTGTTCAGCAACAGTTTTATTTAAAAGAGCTGTTTGATGCAACCAGTCAGCCGACATCCCACTAACCAGGTTTTAATCTACTCAAATGGAGCACGTTTAGCAGAAATCATTGCCTGCATTTGTCACCAGCTAAAAGCAGGCATGGAACCAACCCTAACCAGTGGGCTACAACTTAGATATGCCTGTGGGTGTTTTGCCTTGGTAAGGCAGATGAGAGTTTGCAAGCTTTAGATCCCAAATTCTAGACAGCTATGTGTGAAAGAGTTGTTCTTGGACTATACTTGAACTACAATAAATATATATTACACTAAATACAATCCCATAAGCTTCATGTAAATATAGTATTTAAAAATTGTTGCCATTAAGTATTTAAGATGCTAATAGGTTCATATCCATCCTGACCTGAGCGCTACCAGGTGGCATGTGTGAGGACAAAACTTCACCTCCTAAATGGCTTAGTGTATAGGAATATATCAGTCTTCACTCATTCTCTAAAATCTTAACCATCTTTGTAGGCTGTGGCATAACATCAGTTAAAAAACCCTAAGCAAACACTGGATAATAAAGGTTGTACATGTAGGATGTGGACAAGCAATATAGTTCAACAGATATAGAAATTACATTCATCATGATCACACTGGAAACCAGCACAGCTGTTGAGCAACCACACCAAGAACATCACCACAGGCACCATCAGCAGCATCTATCTTCTGCTGAATGCTCTTTCAAGGAACAGAAATTGCTCATGCTCACACAGCACTCCAAGACAGCCCTTGGTAATCAAACATGTAAATGAAGAACATTAATGTGTTCGAAGTGCTTTTTGTCACAGAATTATCATTGGGAACTCAACCACGAAACACTGAGGAGATGAAAAACTTCACAGGATTCAGATGTGGACCTGCTATATGGATATCTACCATTACTGGCAGAAGAAAAAAGTATTTTAAGGCAACTGATTACTATATAACTGTCTAAGAAGCATTCCTCCCCCCCCCCCCCCCCCCCCCAGTTATTATGGAATAAATCTCCTTTTCATAAATCATTCATGACACAAATTTTTTGCCGCTTGAAGGTACCTGATCTCTCAACAGTCAGGACAATGGACTAGCCAGATTAGACCCATCATTAGTCAAGGTAGACAGAGTATGTGACTCTAAATAAAGGGACTCTTCAACTGTGCTAACAAGTCCTTGGCCTAGACTACCTCTGATTATCAAGTCAGTCACAGCTGTTGTGACCATAGTGGCACTGCTTAGACTTTTTTCCCCACAAGTAAAAATCACACAAAATTTGTTTGTTAAGCCTGGTACTAAATAACTAAAATACAGTGCTTTAGCTACATCAAGCAAGGTTGATTTCATTCTTTACATATAAGCATGCTCAGATGTACCCAGTGTTGCACCATCAGCTACATTTGTATTAATTCTGGAGAAAGGAATATGGATCTCTTGGTGTTGCAACAAAGACTTTCAGTTTATAACATCCCAAATTGCACTATGGTTTGATCTTTATTTACATGTAGTGTCTCATAAAACTAAGAGAAAAGAAAAAAAAAATACCTTAGTTCCTTCTTAGTGACTTCCCTTCATTATGAAAAGACAAAAGAATTAAAAGAAAGGTAAATAAAAATACAAAATCACTTGAAATTAGAAGTATAAGTGAAAACATTTAACACTAAGTTTAACTGTTTCTAAGATTCAGTATACAAGTTTGCCTCTTGATCAGTTTTCAGAATCAGTACTTAAAAAAAAGATTGCATGTGGCAATACCCAAGCATATGCCCAACAAAAAGAAAAGAATACAGCCCCCTCCCCCAGACACCAGTCAGCACAGTGCGCTCTCAGGTTGTTTTTTCTGGTCTCAAGCATTACCTGTATTTAGGCTGAAGAGAATCAGAAAGAACTTGCTGAGCTATCTCAGTGTCCCATTCAGCAAAATACCTGCAGATATATGTTTAGGGTGAATTGTTAAAGAAACACAACAAAAAAAATCATCTTAAGCCATATTAAGCTGTCCATACACACCCTTTTAAAAGTTCACTACATGTGTTATGCAGTAGGAGTATCATTTAACATGTTAAATTCATTAATCTACCACTCAGACCCCCAAAATGAAAGATTAAAGCAGCCTCAAATTACAAGTGCAATCCTATAAGCGTTTAGCGAACGTGTGTTACCAGAGTCCCCTTTCTACCCACCCTACAGAAAATCAGTTGCTTATTACTAGAGAATGTTGGCTGCTGAGCTCAAGAGAAAGCAGTTCAGGCTTCTTGATCTTGCAGATTAATTAAGCAGGATAAGAGTCATCACAGGAGACTAAGAAATGAAATATATGGTAGGGATTCAGCTCCAATGGATGTTCAAAGCCAGAATCAAGAGTCCAGATCCTCAGCTAAGCTTTGTTAGAGAACGATATATGGACAGTGGATGATTTATGTCCTTCAATCTGTAAAAGCAGGAAATATTTCTTTTTCCCCTCATAGGGAGAGGTTATTTTACCAAATGTTTCTATAACAGGAAACGGGCATTGATTGACCCTCAAATTAACAACCACAGATATGGTACCAACACTGGAGTGCATGATACAGAGGAAAAGTGATGTAAACTCACTGCTTAATTTTGAGTATCAACAGAAATTGAAGTAGTCCAACTACAGAAGTCTGCCATCAGTGGCTGCATTTGAAGTGTTTTGCCTAAGAATTTAGCATGAAATTCCCAAACAAGAAAGCTGAGCAGTAGCATAACCCTCCCACCTACTCACTTCCAGGGCATTTTGTTTAAGGAGATCTACACATTGATGAAAATATACCTTAAGGTTTCTTTGTTACGGGAAGAGAGTCCTAACTTACTATGTCACAGAGAAACTAAAAAAAGGGTTTAGCCAGCAGTATTACTGAGTTGAATTAGGAATACCTAAAGAAAGGAGACCCCTTTGCAAAGAGAACACCCCCCCCCCCCCCAAATTGGGCTAGCAAATACATTTTCAGTTTTTTTATATGAAGTCCCTAACACTTTTATAAATTATTCCCACAGACTTGCTAAGAATCTTCAAGTAATGCTGTTTTTCATTACTTCAGACACACATAAACCCATTTACAGAGGAACATACTTACACCAAGTTATATAAGCCCAGGAGACCCATCCCTCTAAAGTCTGTTTTAGGATCGTCACCTTGGAAACCAATTTCGCACCACTGCTTCGAAATCCGAGCTTTCAGTGGTGAATTGGGCTTCAAGCATTTCCACAACTAGAAGGATTACAGGTAAACCATAATTAAACTTTCACACATTAGTATGGCTTTTTCTTCTTTTTAAACCAAGCTAAGTTCTGACGTAGCATCAC
The DNA here is from genome assembly GCF_047716275.1 of Strix uralensis. Taxonomy (NCBI): domain Eukaryota; kingdom Metazoa; phylum Chordata; class Aves; order Strigiformes; family Strigidae; genus Strix; species Strix uralensis. Next base: position 121,071,037 of record NC_133973.1, read on the forward strand.
TGCATTGCTATCCCAGCAACCCAAACCTAAAATCAAATTAAATTCCTGGAGGTGAGGGGAAATCCCAAACCAATCAAGAATTGCAGATGTTTCAGCCCTGCAAGGCCCTTCTGACCTTATCAGCAGCTGCTGTAATGTCTCACACAAGGACTTGTTTTGTTCACACTTTGTGCATCAAACTAGTGTCTGCCTCCATAAGCACAAAGATAGGAACGGGCTGGAATTTGGTTGTAAATCACTGACAGAGTGGCAGGCAATCAGCCCTCAGGTCCCTGTGGCTCTGCAGCAATCTTTTCTCCAGCATCTTTTGCAAGTCTCTGGAAGGGTTATAAATCAAGGGTGCTGACTTGGCTACCACAGTGCTGAAAAGCAAATCAGAGAACATTAAAAAAAAAAATCCATACAAGAATAGCATGTGCCACCTTCATATTTAACCAAGGGGTGAATCATTCATTGATCTCACATAAAAAAAGGACAAAGTGATTTAACAAGCCAGATGCTCAGCTGGAATAAATCCACTTAGCTGCACTGGTCCAATGACTTTAGGGCCTAAATATCATGTTGCTAGGCACCTAAAAGCAGCCTAAATTGACATGTCTGACAAATACATACCTTTCAGCACACCTCATGTGCCATATCACAAACTCACCCTTTTCAAAGTGTATTAAGAAATCATGTGTTCTCCATAAACCACGAGTTGGTGAGCAGGGTCTCAAGAAATGTACTTAGACAAAGCCTACCGCAAGGGAAAGAGCTGTATGCACATTTCCCAAATAAAAACCCCAGTAATCGTATTAATTTTAGCAACTCTAACTGCATTTAAAATGAAGTGCCTTAGGAAGGTTAAAATTTTAATTATTTCATTTTGCAATGACTGCATAAAGCATCATTGTTTAAGTCATATTTGCTACCTTTCTTGTTCATCCATCAACAGTAAATACAGTATTATTCATTAGTTCAATCACATTAAGTTAATCTTTCTCTCATTCATAAAGTGCCTTCCTGGTAAACATGAATAAATGACAGACATTAGGAACCTGAATTACCTATTGCAGAGATCACTTAGCAGAATACCTAGAAGGAATGAAAATCAACCAGCCTATTCTTCCCCAGCGTGGGTTGGAAACCAAATTAAACCTTGGACGTATTTCCATTTGACATGAGAATTCACAAAAGCAAAATGCCTGCTGCAAACAAGTGCTAATACACAGGTTACACTGGAGGCAGATGGTGAAACTGATACTTTCTTCAACATTACAAATTTTACAGCATAAACTGCACTGGTTAATCTCCCCTCAGACAGGCGCTCAGTTTCCCTTCTGTTTTTATTCTCACGCAGTTATGTTTTTCAAGCACTTGCATGACTACACATCATTGCTGATGTGATTCTCAGGAGCATCTAAGAACCAGGACCTTGCCCTCACAGGTTGGGTGGCCAGGAAGGAGACCACAGCCAGTTCTTTGGTGCTTCTCACCTGTGAGCCCACCTTCAGATCCAACTTCTTGCACTCTGGGCAGTGTAGATGCCCGATGTATTTAGGAATGTTTTCCTGGTGTCAAAGGCCCTCATTAAACCTGCAGCCAGGTACCCGGTATTTTCAGGGACCAACACTGTAGGCTGGCACCTGGATCACCCACCTCCAAGACAAAGGCTTCTGCACTGGGTAAATCTGCATGACCTTTTAGTTAAAACCCATCCTAGTTAAAATCCCCAGAAATTTGCATGTTTGGCTGCACAGGGGCAGGACTTGAACAGGAATCCATCTGATCCATTCCACCTGGTGACTAGAGCATTCCTTCAAGAGGAAGCTCTGGATTTTGACTCCTCCTGAGCAAGACTACCACTTCCCAGCAAGGAGCCAACCTTTGGAGCCAAGACAGCTTTCCAGACACCTGCAGGAAGTCTTTCACCATTTGATGCGTTTTTTTTAGAAATAGTTATTTGCATTGGTAAGTGCTTATATAATATACCTACTGAGATTTTTGGAAGTACCTGGAAGCCCAAGTAACTAAGGTAAACTTTCCAGAACCTCCCACTGTAACTTCTATAAAGCACTACACTGCAAGCTAGAGTGTGGAAGACAGCTTCATCATCATGTGCTATAAAAATCCCAGCTGAAGTCAGATGGAGGCAGAAGCACAGGTAGTATGTGTTTTCAATATTTTTGTTCAAGATAATTAAGAAAACCTGAAGCATGTAGTATCTTCTTATAAGACCTCTAAAAATTCTGTAACAAGGCATTTTGATTGTAGATAAACTCATTATCGCTATTCTTTGTTTCTTGCCATTTCTCTGAAGCATCTCTCACTAGCTACAGTCAGAAACAGGATCAGAAAAAATTCTGGGACTTGCTATTAGACTATTTTCCACCCCCTTCAGTCTTTCCTCAACTCCTTTCTAATGTAAGAGCTCTCTAGCTCTCCCTCTGCTTATGGCTTCAAGATTATGTTCCTGAAAAAATACTTTCATTATCTGCTCCAGTGCAAGGCTTTCCTGAAAACATGAAGTAAGTAAAACCCAATTGGTATGGTTTTCATCACTGCATTTATTATCTAAAGAATGGTTTCATTTTATTTTCGTTTGAAAATATAGTCAGTAAATATAAATGTGTAAGTCATCATCTCCCACCCTTCAATCCCACACAATGAAAGCTAGAGGCTTGTCATTGGGATACACAGACAAGGTCTTCAAAAATAGAAGAAATGGAAGAAAAAAAAAAAAGTTTATTCTGGTTAAGAGAGAAAAATACCCTTCTCAGGCTGAAGAAAGGTGTACTGAAGTAGGGCAAAGGGCTATTTTTTCAGAGCTCATAGTGTAGAGCTGTTATCTACAGTAAGAGTTGGGTATCCAGTGCCTAGATATAGTCAACCAAGAGACACACGTTCATCAACTAGGGACTGAGCTGCTTGCTTGGCAGGTGTTACACCCAAACCAGATTAATATGCCGTATAACCTTATCTTAAAAGAGGTACACAATAGAGGAAGGTGACGATACCTCTCAATGTTTTAAAAAGGTTTATAAACTACGCCATTTGGAGCTGACACGAATAAAGGATGCCCTCTAACTACCTCTTAAGCACTTACCTTCAGAAGCATTTCCTCATGTTGCGGATTCTCCGAATCGTACGGCTCTCTACGCAGCTTTTCAACCTCTGCAATCAGATTTCTGTACCCCACAATCTGCAGCAGGCATGCCTGAAGAGATACTCCCAACCTGAGGGGGGCAGGGAAAGCAGCAACATAATCCAACTTAATCATATGTAGCCATGAAACAATACTACCACATACATACCAGTTTAATTCACATGAGAAATGTTACAGCAATGAATTGACAGTCTAACACTTTAATGACAATGGGACAATTTCCAAAAGATCAATATTACATTAAACAAGGTCTTGTGAAATGCATAGCCTTATTTAGTGCCTTCCTTAGATTATAAAATTTGGGATTTCTTTTTTTTTTTAAAACTTTGACAAGTGAATTTTCACATTTAAATCTCATTCTAACTATACACAGCAGCATTGAATGCCTGCAACAAGCACATCACTGAATCTTTCCCCTCATTCAAATGGCAGCTTCTCAAATAATGCCCTGAGACCAGAGATGCGAACTTGAAAAGGGGCAAGGGGGAGAGGAAACTCAGCAAAAAGCTAAAAATATTCATTTTGCTTCTATGCCACAAAAGCTAGCATAAAGAAGCCAAAACCCTGAAGTAATATAGTTCAGAGATCTGTCTCTAGGCAGCTTTCTTTTTTGTCTCATGTTAAGAATCACCATAATGGCTCTCTTTTCGTTATAATGTAGATGTTTTCTTCTTACATTTCCTAATGAATCATTAAAAAAACCCAACCAAAAACCAAACTATACACATGAAAAAAAATCACCCCAAAAACGAAACAAAAAACCCCACCAAATGTGTCTTCCAAGGCTTTAAATTACAACAGCTTATTTGGTTTTAGGTTAAGATTTAAAATTATAAAATACAAGTTATGCAGTATACAACAGCCATGTTCATAAGAATACTTAATCATACATGGGAATAAACCCTTTAATTTTTAATAATGTCTGAAATTATCTGAACATCTAGTATGAATTTAGAGGGTACAGCTAAATCTGTACATTCATTCCTCTATGGAACACAGGCTCCACTGATAATAAGCTGCACAGGTTCCTCATTTGTCTTGTTTGATATACTGAAACATTTTGTTTATTCCATAATACTGTTAAACTTTGAGAATAGGGATTTTCATTGTTTATCTTTTGAGATTAATCTACAGAATCAGAGATGTCATCATTAGGCCATTTCTCTTGCTGCAGTTTCATGCCATTTGTGGCTATAACCCTTTCAGAATAACCTATGCAGTGTTTTTCTTCCTTTGATGTTTGGGTTTTTTTGTTTTGTTTTTTAACATGCTTCACTTGCTATACCCCACGGTTTTACAGAAAGGCTGCATTTCAAAGCTGAAAAGCCTGACAAGACTGCACGTGAATTGCTGTAGTGCACCACTGAACCAGAGCTATAATGTTTTTAACTACTATACAAACTCAGAGTAGATTAGAGCAGAACAGCACAGGCAGTGGCAAAGCAGAGCAATTTTATGTTAAAAAGAGTAATAATTTTTAACTTCCAAGTTGCACATCACGCACAAAGCAAGTCATGTTTGCGCTTTATCTAAAGCCAGTCAAATGCTCCGTGCAATGTTATTCATGGGGGAATGGTGGATGGGTGAAATTAGTTTCACCACTCTCATTTTCATTAAGTTTTTGCTCTCCTCCTTGCCAAACAGAGGATAAGGGTGAGCTGCTGGTGCCCCACATCTCCTCCCCTGCCATCCCTGTGCTGGCAGTGGCCAGGAGCAACCAGAAGCAACCTCAGAACACAGGACTAACCTGCCTGGAGTTGCACCCCCACTGCCCTCAGCTCAGGTGTTCCACCAGATGGAAGCAAGTCCAAAATGGGGAGTATTTCATGGACTGCTTCCATAGTTAGTGCAAACTGCATGTGTCACCACCTGGATATTCAACCTACTTGCTCCCACCACTAAATATACACACATCTCAGAGTCATTGATAAAGAGAAGTTACTGTGAGCCTCCTCCTCTTCAGGTCATGGCAGCCCACAGCCTTCAAGAACAGCTCAGTGCAAACAGCCCTGTGATGCTCTGCAAAGGCGCTACATTAACAAAAATGACCACATACAGATTTGCAGAAACACATATAGTATGACACATGTCCCCTTGTCCTTACCCCAGGAGATTTCAAGTCTCTACTATGTAAGGGAAGGACAGAGTTTCTGAGCAAGACAGTCTGGATGCAGGTTTTTTATGTCCAATATTAGGCTAGCCAATGGATATTCCTTAATCCTAAAGAAATAACTGACTTGCTTTTGCTGAAATTTCTCCAGAAAAACTTCAGTATAAAATAAATAGCTCACATGTAAAAATTCAGTGCAGATGCTTAAAGTTTAACAGAACTACGATTAATTTAATATAAGGCGCAATTCAGTGGCAGGGTGTGTTTCTATGTATGTGGCACCACCTTGCACATCCCAGGTCCCCACATTCCTCACTTTTGAAAAGACATTTCACCAAACTGAGGAGGAGCATGAGGGGGGATGGGATGGGAAGGAAAGACTCAGTCCTGTAAAATGTTGAGTGCAAGGGCTCTAGTTTAAAAACAATTAAGCATTTTTCCATGCTAAGCATATGAACATCATCTGGATTAAACAAAAAATAGTTCAGTTTTTGGTTTTTGTTTGTTTTGGTTTGTTTGGGGGCTTTTTAATATTAGGACCAGATCACTCAAAATGTAACTTAAGGTCTGGGGACTTGATACAAGCAAGCAGAAATAATTTTCACCTCTGCTCTCTCTCTCTTCTGCAAGACAGCATTTCTTCAGAGGCCAAAGGCAATGCCATGAGGAGAATCAGATGGTGATCTCTGGTGTCACACAACATACTATTTTAATTAATTCCTTATTTTTTCTTGGAATTATTCCACCCAGTTACCCAAGGGTCCAACACTAAGAAGTGAGTACTTGAGTCAGCCTGATTGCTAACACTGCAGTTACTGATGTCCACAGGCCAGGCTCTGAGCTGTGCACATTTACATCCTGCAGTTTTCCCTCATGTCACCTTCACTAATTTTGCCATTGCTGATTTTTTTTTTTCTTCCCTGAATTTCAGCTATCAGCATCCTGTGCAATACAAGACTGCCAGAGCTGTGACACCCTCATCAGATGGGCAGCCTCAGTGAGGCCTTGCATCCACTTGAAGCAGCTGCTCCTTCATCACGCTCCCTTTGGAGGTAATGTGGGCAAGGTCCTGTGAAGAGACACCCTGGAAAAGCTCTGGTCCCACTCCCATAAAAACTTCACAGGGCTTCTCATCTATGAGAATGAGATGTTCTCTTTATTTTGTTTCTCTCATTTTCTTCCCTTCTTTAATGGCTGGGTTGCCATTTGTTCAATTCAGGTGGACAGTGGTCGTGTCCACAACAGTTGTTTCTCTAACTTGAGAGACACCCAGGGTATTCTATTTCCTTCATAATCAGTGAAGCCTTATTTTAAGACTACCCAGTTACTATTCTTTTCACTGGGGGGTAGGGTTGGGGCGTCATTCCCGTAATGAGACAAAAAAAAAAAATTTTACAGTCTTCCAAATGAGCTTTTGGGTTTTGTTGTTGCAGCAAGACCTTGGGATCACCTTACCTGTTTATGCTGTTGACCACTTCAAGAAAAGTAGCTATCAATTTATGGATGCCCATTTTGGATTATGTACATCGACTTCAAGACTGGGAAGTGAAGTGAACATCAGACTGATCACCTGAATAATACAACCCTCAACATTTCTCTCACTGATTTCTGACCTAGACCATCTTGTGCCTTAAGCTAGGGTCTGAGAGGTAAGGCAATCACAAAAGCATTATCACTTACTCTTGAAATACACACTTGTAAATTTAATGGTTTGTTGTCAATCTCTTCTTACCACTAAGATCTTGTAGCGTTACAAAAATATCAGTTATGTTGTACCATTAAAACTTGCATTTGGATAATTAAAGGCAGTTTTAAAATGTAAACCAGTATACCGTTTATATCAGTTACAACAGGATGATTTCTTCCCACTCGAAAGACCGCATACAGCCTTGCTAAGAAGCCATAACTGTCAGGACCACCTGCCTCGGTGGTATTTTATCCCTGGGGAAGTGGCTCCCATAAATCAATGCATCAACAATATTCTAAGACAGCATGATTCAGGAAGCAGCTAGATAAACAGACTCAGGACTTGCCTATTACAGTCACCATAAAAGATCATTAATATTTCCATCAGCTTTTTGACAGCAAAGCTTAAATTGGAGTTTTATGCTGAGAGACAGAATTAATCTTCGAATTGTGTGCCACAATAGCTACAGAGAACCACTTCTCCATAGACCTAGACACTGAAGAAATCAATAATTCCTATTTGTTTTGTAAGGAAGCCATGAACTTACTGTGGATTTATATCTGGATTAATCCTTTTCAGCTCCATGATGTCATCTATCGTTTTTTCAATAGCATCAGGGTGAACGCTTACTGAAGTTTGCAGCCGCTAAAAAGAGGTTTTAAACACATTAATTCTTATAGAACCTATTATTCAATAGAAATTAACAATGGTAAATTTGATACCCAAAAGCTTCTACATTAAACACCCAGAAGACCCAACTCAATATATATATACACACCTTTCCAGTCTATTCAACCCTACCGACTAGTTTCAGAGCACTAGCCCTATAAGAACTCTAGTCCTCGCCATGTAGTCAATCACATTTCTGTGGTGGCTGCCAGTGAAGATGATCTGCACTGAGGCCTTTGATCAAGAAGCAGCTTCAGATCATCTGCCTAATTACACTGGAATTGCTAGCCTTCATTTGACATCTCCTATCCCAACATGTTGCAGCAACACAGCAAAACATTTTTCCTTTCTCTTGCATGTCATTGCACTTTGTAGAGATGCCCCTGGAAGTTCAGAATTCAAAAATCAACATGCTTTCCAAAAAATTAAGAGTTTGAACTTCCTGGTGCTTTCTCTCAAAATTACACAATAGCTTAAATGCAAGCTTTTAAATAAGATTCTGCCTTTCTGTTTGTGCTAGAAGTACATTTGGAAGCACTATGCTGAACTACGAGGTATGTGACGTCATTTTTGCTAATGCTGAGGTAAGCTTTTCAACATCACTGATTCTTATGCCAAAGAGAAATGAATGGCCGAATGATGCTATTTAACACACACCCAAATGGTTTGCAAAGAAGAATTTAGGTTAGCACAACCAGTGCTGCAGTGAAAGGATGAAGTGACAGAGGCCATTCTCCATTAATATATTTAAAAGGAAAGCAGAGAACAAAGTTGTCTTGACTATCTAGCTACTGCTGCCTTCAGCCTCTTTTATCCCTGCTTTCCAGACAAAAAAAAAAAAAAAAAAAAAAAAAAAAAAAGAGAGAGGTGTAAAGTGTGTAAGTGACTGACTACAGATTACAGAAATTCTAAAACAGGATGAGGAATCAAGCCAAGAAACCCCAAATTAGAACACATCCCCCTCGTCATATCCACCATGGTCTGTCGTCCCCTTCATCCCATCAGTGCCACAACATGCCTGTCCCTGGAGCACAAGACACTCTCCCTGACTTTGCAAGATCACCTGCTATTGCGGACACAAGATCCTCTTCAGCAGAATATGGTTTTAATGTAAAATCATATCAAACCTTAAAGTGATTTTTTTGGGGTGAGCGAACAGCAAACTGAACAAACCAATGGCACAGGACACAATAGAAAAGGTGAATGATGAGGTGTTTCACTCACCTTACTTTTTGAGCCTTTTAGCGATGCCTCTGTAAGAGAACAGCATTTGAGAGCATCATATCAGACAAGCTAAGTCTATATTGGATTCATTTAACAATTTATTTATTTATAAGAATGAAGTCATACTATTTTTAGCACATGCAGAAAGGTACAAAGGCATGCAGAACTAAGTATTCTGCAGTTACCTATTTTCATAGTTCTGGCAGCTCCAGGTTTGGTATTGTAACAGATCCTTTGCAATTCACATTGACCTGTTAGTTTCCTGACCACGAATTTCAGGCAGCGCCACAAGCATTTGCAGTAGAAGTACAGGCATACCTGGACAAACATCCTGGCAAAAGAAGAAGCCTGAAAATAAGAGTCTTGAGCAGAGTTTCAACAAGTTCACCACCCAAAGAGAAGGTACTTCCTCACCCCAAATTCCCATTGCCTAAGGCCGCCTTTAAAGCAAAAGCAGCATTCACACTGAAAATGTTTATCCTGGTAAGTGTTAAATCATGCTTTTTAGTCTTAGCCAACAAAAAAAAAAAAAAAACCACACACAAAACACCTGAACTGGAAGCACAGAATAAGTCAACTCCATTGTTCTCAAGAGTATTTCTAAAAAAACTCTGTCCCTTTGAAATAAAAGGCTGTATAATTCCTACTAATGCTTTGGGGAAACAGGACTAGAAGAGAAGACCGCACAGCTCACCCTGTCATCATGGCTGCTGAGGATCCAGGGAGCTACTACAACCTGGCTTAGCTTTGCCTCTTCATCCAGCTGCTCCAAGTAGAGTGGCTGGTTATCCTGACAATCACCACTCTTATCAGGTCCCTACAAGCAAAGAGTGACGAGGAAACCAAAGCTTCCCCGCCTTCAGGAGAGAAGGTGTTTAAGAACCTGTCCTGAGGACTGGAAGTTCTTCCCAATATCAGTTGTTACACAGCACTGATTCTGTGCCATTTCTCAAGGTACAAAACTGACAGTAAGCCATTACTTAGATCCTGTATCCAGTTTTGAGTCCCAGCAGTACAAGACAGACTTTGACAAACTGTATGGATTTCGGTGGAAGCCCCCGAGACAGTAGGGCTGGAGCACAGACCCTGCAAGGAGAGGCTGGGAGAGCTGAGCTTGTTCAGCCTGGAGCAGAGAATTTCAGGGGGACCTAACAGCAGCCCCCAGTGCCTGTGGGAAGATCATGGAGGAGACAGAGCTGGGCTCTTCACAGGTGTGCAGGGCAGGAAGGCAAGGGACAACAGTCATAAGCTGAAACATAAAAGGCTCAGCGTGGATATAAGGAGAAGCTTTTTCCCCCATGAGGGCAGGCCAGTAGTGGCACAGGTTACCCAGAGAGGCTATGCAGTCTCCTTCCTCACAAGTTTAAGCCCTGACTGAACGAAGCCCTGAGCAGCCCAGTCTGACCTCAGAGATGACCTACTGTGAGAAGGAGGTTGGACCAGAGACTTACTGAGGTCCCTTCCAGCATGAACTATCCTGTGATCTTATAAAATCCTGAAAAAGGCTGCATAAATGAGAAAAGCTCTATTTTAAAGTTTGTTAGCATTGCAGCTGCTACCAAAGCCCACATACTGCTACCACAGTTACATAACACACCCCAAAAACAGATTTCATGGGCTACAACATATTTGAACACTATTTAGCTTTAGTGTTTCTATGGCTATGAAGGCACAGATCCTGCCATGTTGCCCAGGTGTCAACCCTCATGGGGTGCACCAGGACTTGAGGGGGTGGGGGGGAAATCCACCCAGGATCCTTGGGTTCAGGAGCACATCTCAGAAAAGGCAGCTTGCAAAGACATGACAATGGGAACACTACCATCTGGCCATGGTCCTGGGCAACTGGCTCTAGGTGGCCATGCCTGAGCAGGGGGGGTGAACTAGATGACCTCCAGAAGTCCCTTCCAACCTCAACCTCTCTTTGATTATGTTCTATGATTATATTATGTGAAAACATCAATGCAGCTTTGATATGCTAGCTTGTATATCATAGCTTGGTCAAAAATAATTTAGTCCATTATGTTCTGAGCCTGTGTGCATGCGTATTCATTGTTAGCCCATTATTTCCTCCACATGCTGTTGATACTTTCAAGGGACAGTTATTTGTTAGGAGACTGTATTATCCTTTTCAATGGAGTACAGTGGTTATTCTGAAATACTGAATTCCAGATACTCAAAATCAGTTATAGGTTTAATAAAGCTTGAAGAGCTCCACCACTTTCTAAAAACACCCTGGAGGGCATGGTGTCGAAGGACATTCAGGGAAGGGAAGATAAAGTTAACTCATGTTAATGTCCACACAGGAGTTTAATCTGCTTTATGTTCACTTCAGCTTAATCCCCTTTGAAGAAGGATTAAGCTAAGGGAACTAAAACCATTTTATGTCTAAATAGAGAGCATCCACACAAGTATTTAACATACTTTAAAAGCATTCACTTTATCTTCACACTTTTAGTTAATTCACTTAACACTCCCAAATGCCTGCCTGCAGACAACTCCCTTGTCTTTATGCAACAGGAAGCCTCTATTTTAGATATGAAGTGAAACCTAAAGAATGAGGAATCACTCCCACACGGGAATCAAGTTTTAGACAAAAAAGTTTCAGTTGCTGACACTGAAATATTTGGGTGTCATCCCCCCCACCACACAAGATGTGCCAGAGCACACTACTGTGAGGAGTTCATATGTGCTTCACAGCAGGTTATCACCTTCAGTATTATGAACAAGACCAGCTACCAGGAGGCAAGTCCATCACCAGCCAAGCACCCATTCTTTAAGTTTGCAACAGTCAGAAGTGTAAGTCAGTTAAAGAGTCAAATCTCATATAAAGTCAACTAATGCCTTAAACTGCAACCTTTAATAGTGGCTTGAAAAAAACCCACAAGCTAACATTGGGCATTTTGGTTTTCCAGCAGACATTTGATAATCGACCTTCACAGCTTTGACTAGTTCACCAGCCCTGACAAATCTAAACACAACCTATAGCCATCCCTCAGCATTCTCAGCACACCTCAGGTCTGTAATCAGGCTGAAGGTCCAGAGAAACGAATGCAAGAGATTAATGCCAAACTGGAAGGTGAAGTGTGGTAAAACAAAGTTTTGGGTTTTCAGCACACATTTGTAGTAAAAATTAAAGTTGCTCTCTTTTGGGTGGCTTTGTTTCCAAAAGTTAGGTCTTTAATAGAGCAGCTCACTACCCAGAGCACTCATTTATATGAAAGAAGGGAGGAAAGACCCACTTAACTTCATGTTAACAGCCCATGTAAGAAGATTTCCTTCTGATGAGCAAGATAACTCCCATAAAAACCCCATGTTCTTTAAGAAAGTTCATGCCTACACATAATTGCCTCCAGGGCTGACATATCACAACCCATTTCATTACTCAAAACCTTGTTTCTTAATGCAACCTGATCTAGTGGAAGGTGTCCCTGCCTACGGCAGGGGGATTAGAACTAGACGATCTTTAGGTCCCTTCCAACCCAAATCATTCTATGATTTCCTATGATTGTGTGATGTGGCTAAGGTTCAGGGAGGGGGCGAAGGTGTTAGATGCATTTGAATTATATGTTGCTGCCTTTAGGCTCAATGACAGATTTTCAAATCAAAGGAAAAACTCTAAATGAGATAGAGCTGTGACCACATGGTTGCAACCACCTTCCCCATTGCACAAAGATTAACTAATAAAAAAGGCATCTGCTAAAAACATGTCATTACAGCACACAAACACTACACCTGTGATTCACTAAAATATACTTAGCAGCTATTACTAATAAAGCAAACAAACACTAGTTTTGACTAGGTAGCTTAGAGAAGAAAGTTAGCCTTTGTGGATACCTTCAGTTTTCTACTACTCATCCATCTCAAGCTTACAACAGTTGAAATCTTCCATTTGTGACATGAACGGCATAAAAAGTAACACAAGTTTGTTTTCAAAGGGTTGTTCTTTATAAAAGGAAATTCTTGCTTGCAGAAGTCCTGTAATAAAAGCACACTAGTGATTAAATAAGACAATTTTTATGTTAGCTGTTATGCACTTCATGTAAGCAAAGTGGAGACACTGGCAGCTACAAAACGAAACAGCGTATCATGAACCCACACGGAAGTGTAGCATGAGCCACATGTCTGACTCAGCACCGTGGCATTAACTTCCAGTTTGAGAGTCCAATCTCAAACCTCCTGTCCACTCAATCTCTTCTGTGTTTTTGTTTCTTCTCCTTCTTGCCTTTGCAGGTTTTCTCAGCACATAAAACAGTGTGCTTCACCAGCAGTTTGTGTAGTCATGTACAGCAATACTTCAGACGCCGAGGTGAGCTTTAAGAACGAAGTATTACAGAATTGAAGGTGTTCCTCAGAGACTTGCACTCTAATCCTCCCCATTCCGGTACAAGCTCCTTCTCCTCCTGCATTACATGCAGCTGTACAGACCTACAGAGCTGTGTTCATACGTGCAAAGTGCATTACAAGAGTTCATATGAACATTTGTTCAGGTAAAACAAATTAAAAACTGCATAACAAGATGCTGATGCGCACAAGCCCAATCAACAGGCAGTTCCCTCGCCAAGGATGTTGCATGAGTGGAAACACATGCAGCCAATCTCCCATGAGAAGTCAGGGCTACACGTTCCCAGTCGTTGATGCCTTGGACATCAGAAGCTACCTGTTAGCTCCTGAGCAAGACCAACACAACTCAGCATAGTTCTCCAAACTTGGCTTGCAGAAAGGGTCACTGAACTCTGAGATCAATACTACAGAAAGTCATACTTGTTACCTGGACTCCAAGGGCACTGGGGGGGGGGGAAAAAATCAAGCCAACAAAATATTCTGAAATGAGTATTTCCTTGCATGCTTGGAAGAGACTTATGGAATACTACCCAGTACTTAAAGCTACCACCACAGTAGCCTGAAGTGCCACAGAAATGTAAAATCTTCTGTATAATTAGCAAACATCAGTTAAGGGCTGTTATATGCACCTATTTCATCACTCCTTCTTCCTTGCTCATCTACTTTTAATTCTTTCATGTCTTCCCTGCTGTATGTCACTAATTCTGAGCTCAGTTTTCTGCTAAGAATAGTTTTAACAAAAAAAGAATTAGGTAGTCACTACCTTGCAAGGACTACCAGGAATGCTGCAAAACCACACAAGCAACTGATCTCTATCAGCAATAATGGGGCTCAGCAGAGGTTCTGGCGAGCTCGCTTCCATGAGGGAGAGGATGAAGAAAGGGGGTTCTACAGTTGCTAGGATCTTTGCAAGACACAGAGAAATTTAGATCCACAAAGAGCAGAGTACTGCTGCTGCAGTCACAGCACTTCTCCACAGCACATGCTGCTCTGCCTGGGATAAGAAAGCATATGGCAGCAAGGAGCAGAGATAACTGAGCATATTGTTTCCCACCCTGACATTGCAAAGGGAAGGACAGAAGTGATTCTCAACAGGGGGTCTCAAGGTTTGCCCTTGACTAGCCCAGCTGATGTTGGGTCAGTGTGATGGGAATGGCACACATGATGGTTACTAGAATTTACATCTCTTTGCAATGACAGTATGACATCACATTTTGATTAAATCTGGCTTTTTATTTAAAGGTAACTGGCTCTAGGCAGCCTTCTCCATTATAAACAGGCAGAAGCAAAATTGAGCAAAGGATTCCAAAGTTGTCTAATATTTCTGTGAAGCTCTTCCCTGTGTGAGGTATGTTTGCCTAAATAGCAAGATGTATGAATAATGCAACATGCCGTATTTCAGTGACATGAAAGGAACTAGAGATTAATTACTGTGCAACATTTTTGAAACTAATAAAATAGAAGGGTGCTTATTCCCTCCCTCTGGTAATTTAAAAACCTTAGTATTTTCAGAACAGAACAAATACTTTTGGTAAAATGAAAACTTCAACTAGATACCCAATCCTAGTGACTGTACTTAAAACTGGGGGGGGGTAGGAAGCAAGCAAAAAACAACAAAAACTTCCCAAATCCACTAGTTTAAAAGAATAAAAGTCACTGAGTCTACTTACACATAATTTTCTTTCCTCTGTGTCCTATTTTAGATCCTATGGATAGGAAAGATTCTTACACAACTATTTTTCCTGAATTACATACTCAGCTCAGAGAATAAAGCATTACACATCAATATTTCCTTCCTGAGAATTCTGATTATGGCTTGAGAAGTCAAGGACACACTAGTTATGGATGACTAGCTGTCCAAATAGGTAAGCAAGTGATACTAACCCTGTTAGGAGCTAATTAACTTGACTATCTTTGGTTTATTTGTATAACTTACAGCGTTTACACAAGGTCAACCACGAAGTAATGTACCAATCACCATTTCTGCCATAGGCAAACCAGCTAATAGCTCCTTTAAAACACAGGAATTTTTTTTTCATTCTGTGCCTTTGCAGACTTGACAACTGAAAGCCACCTTATCTCTCCATTTAGACATGAAAGCAAGTCACCATGACAGCTAAGGAAGACTGAAGAGTAGTTTTTAACAGCAGCTTTCCACACTTTCCCAGCTCTTGCTTTTTGCTGACTTGATTTTCATTTTATCTGATGTGACTCCAGTAAGACAGAACTTATGCTTAAAATCTGCTAGTGCTTACAGACTGTTTTGCTGTAGATCAAGAGAAGGTGTCAAGTTTCTAGGATTTATTGAAAAAACCTAAGTATCTGCTACAGTTGGTTCTCCAAGTTGTTATTATTTCAGGTGTTTAAGATAAGTTACAAAGTGGAAGCATCACTGACAGACTCCTCAAAACCTCTTTACAAAAAAAGAAAGCACGGAAAGATTAAATATTTCACTGAGAAACAGTTTTATTTCATAAGTAATATTTCAGATTTAGGAATAATTCATATCAGAGCAAGCTGAGAAAGAAAAGAACTCTGTAACAGCTATCTTCATTTAGACATCACTTTGGATTAGAGATGAGCGTAAGTTTACTGTAGTTTAAGTCCTGTAGTTTACTGGCCAAAGCACTCCCCTAAATTTAGGGATTTAGAGCTATTCGAAGCCCTATACTGTCTGTTTAAAAAAAAGCTTCTCCTTCCACTGGAAAGCAGTAGCTATTGAAAGCAGGTAGATGAAAAGCCAGAGATCAGAGATGAACTTCTGTTAATTAAGGATCCCCCAGTCTAAAAATTATATTCTTTTAAGAGATCTAGATGTCAAAGTAGCTGTCATTTGTGCAAGCACAGCCCCTTTCTTTGCTATTCAGATGTGAAATACAGTCCTGGGAAAGGCAGGAACATAGGAAGTAATTCATATTGAGAACCGAGACTGCACAAGCAACCCATTCAATTTAGGATTTATTTTGAAGTTTTGCTACTGTTCAAATACTGTAGGACTTCGATTTATTAAAATCGGTCTTAATACATTGCACCACAACATGTATCTACTTGTATCTTTTTATTGTCTCATTTAATGGCTGAACTTTATGTTAGAAATGTACTGAGACATTTTTAAGTTACTTTTACAACAATTTTACTTTCCAGTTAAAGCAGAGCTGGTAACTGTCAGCAAAGACAGGTAATTTCATAGTTGAACCATTTTGCAACAGGTAAAGACTACCTTTCAGAGTATGTCTTAAAGACAAAAACCACACTCAAACAACCAACCCCTCCCAAAACTTAACCACCCACCCCACACCTCAAGTAAACACACATGTCAAGAGCAATAACACATTATTCTATAAGTTTTTTAAGGGATACTGCATACTTGTCTATTGTTCTAAATACCAGTAAAAACAAATTCATCACCTTCATATGAAACATAGTTTAGCCAGTGTTGTCAATGGCATGACGCAGACATCTTTTTACTTCCTTTAAATATGAGGATGTACAAGTGTTACTTGTATAAAACTAAGCAAATCACTTCAATTGTGGAAGAGCTGTCAGTGTCCAAAATTTTATCTTTTCCATTGCCTTTCATATGAGTCCCTTAAAGCTCCATATATTTGTGGATCATACTGATTGTACTCAGCCCTGCTGAGAAACATCTGGAGTGCTATGTTCAGGGCTGGGCTCCCCAGTACTAGGGAGACATAGACATACTGGAGAGAGTCCAATAAAGGGCCACGAAGATGATGAATGGACTAAAGCATCCGTTGTAGAAGGACAGACAGAGCTAAGGACTCAGGGGAATCTTATATAGGTGCATAAATACCTGATGGGGCAGTAAAGAAGACGGAGCCAGACTTCTCAGTGGTGCCCACTAACAGGGCAAGAGGCAATGGGCACAGACAGAAATGCAGAAATTACACTTAAACATAAGAATTTTTTAAAAAAATTTTGTTTTGTTACTGTTTTTAAATTGTAAAGGTCATCAGACAATCAGAACAGGTTCTTCAGAGAGGCTGCAGAGTCTCCATCCTTGGAGATGCTCAAAATGTGACTAGATACAGCTGTGAGCAACCTGCTGTTGCTGACCCTGCTTTGAGCAAGGGGATTGGACTTGGTAATTTCCAGAGCTGTCTTTCAACCTCACTAGCTACAGAATGGTTAAAGACTAAACAGGGCTTCTTAAATGGAAAGGTCTGGGGGGGAAAAAAAAGACAATTCACTGATATTAAATACAAAATAGACTATGTCAAGAGAAAGACAGGAGATGTTGAACTGATTATAAAAACCCATGTCAGTGGTCCAACAGATGAGTAGCAGGCACAGCAAAAGCAGCATGCAAATTACACTAACTCCTTATTATCTGTATGCAATGTTTTGTTTAGAAGACAAACTCCAGTAGCAATCAGAGAGCCCTGATGCAGCATGGCCTTTGATAGCAGCAGTAGAGACTACTGTGTGCCTCCAGTACACAAACCTAACTCAGAGCTGAGTGGTGAGTCTGTCTACAGGTGAGTCTTCTCTTACAAGCAGCTTGATTTGAAAGCCACTGTTGAAAGTCCTCCTTGGGTCTCCAGGTGAATAACTGCTGCATGAAGTTGCTGCAGGTAAATGACTGTCACTACTCAGGAGAGAGCAACTGAGGTTATCTTAACTTTACAGATGAAAGCCCTGCTCCTCTCTCCGTCTGTTTTATGGAATTTTCTGTGATGCAGTCAACAGACTTGCAGTTTGCATAGACTTAACTAAGCTCATTGGTTTTAAACACAGAGATAACCTATGCCATCAGCATCAGCTAGTCCAGTGTCTGTTCCATGTTGTGCAACAAGGAAAACACTGTGCCACTGAGCAGTCCTTGCCATCACTACACCACATTCAGCCCTGCATTTGATCTTCACAAAGTTAAGGATGTTTTTAACAAGCTCCTGGGGGGCTGCTGCTATGGGTAATGGACAAATACTAGGGGACACAATATATGTTAACTTGTCTATTTTCCAGCTGATTTCCAAGCTAGAAAGCTTAATATCCTTGTCTTCCACATATTGCAGGTGCAAACCTCACTGCCTTATTCCCTATGACACAAACCTGCAACAACAACACATACTGGGGATAGTGAGTTTTGTTGCAAGTGCTTTTCTTGGAGGACGACCCCAGTTTATTTCTTAATCTCCACATATTTCTTCTATACTCATATTTTGTAAATATAGTACTCATATCAGTTCATGTCAAAGGATTAACATAAGAAAATCCAGATGCTTGTAAGCAAACAGAATAGCTTTCCTGTTTCAACAGTGTTTTCCTATTTGAGGTGCTCTGTATTCCCACCCCCACCTCTTAATCTGACTTTCTGTTCAGCATTTGGAATACTGGACTTTCCATAACAAAGTCCTAGACTGTGATATTTAGATAAGCAATTACTTTTCAGAAGATCTACCTTGGCTACTTAAGAGAAGCCAACACCATTAAGACTTCTCAAATCCTCTAGGATTCACTGACTTCAGAAATACCATGGAAAGAAGGAGGTAGTTTCTTCAAGACAGCCTCAGGGACCCAAATATTCAAAACACCAGGCTTTCTCCAACATGGAAAAAACACCAAGGGGCCAGGACAGCCAAAGAAAGGCAAAACAGGCAGTTTAAAGAGAGAAGCAAAACATTTACTGTAGTTAGGGAAGAGCTGGCAGCTTAGAAGTTGTCAGCAGCTCAAATTCTCCATCAGGAGGGAGCAAAATACATTATGCTCAAAAGATACAAGGCCATTATGAGGGCAAAATTTAACACTCTCTGTGACCCCAGCCAGAAGCTCCCACCCCACCCACAGGATGGTAGAGTCCCATTTATGCAGGATTCATGGACTAGATCCCATACGGCACCAATTTGTGACCTTGGGCCAGGCTACTGAGCAAGTCCATACAGAGACAGAATGGTAAAAATTAGAGATGCAGGACTATTGAGATGGAAATCATTAGCAGGATCCAAGAAGGAAGGCTCCAACACAGGACACTGTAAAATTGTAAAGGGAAAAAGCACCACAGGGATGTTAGTCAGGCTAATTGTGAACCATCAGGTCACTGGACCAGTATCAATGGAGTTGGTGGAAGACTTAGGACCATCCAGGATCTGGGCCAGAGCTCCAGCGGCCAATCCTTTCCCTCCTGTCTGGTGCCAATCAGGGTGGTAAGCACACTAGTGCTTAGCCTAATGACTCATTAAACTTAGCTGTCTTTTGTGGGTGTTAGCAAATAAATAATTGCTTTATAGTTTTAACCTGTGTATGTCCTGCTTACAGAGCCCTTTTGCAGCTGGCTCAAGATACCTGAGGAAATGGACCCAAATGCTCCACAGAAATGCTGAAGCCAAGGCTGGTTTAGCAGCAAAATCATTACAGATGATCAGCCTAGAGGTAATGATGTTGATATCCACAGTGTACAAGATTCTTTGCTATAAACAGTCTAAAACGAGAAAAATATAGTGACAGATGCTCTCTACAGAAGCATATGTTTCAGCCCTCTTTGAAAAGGTTTTTCCCATCCACACAGAATATGATTTCTTTGGTTTATACACAAATTAAGCTCTTGATCTGTATTAGTTTCTAGGAGTGATCAACTCTCTCCCCTGACTATAGAACATGGGCTTTCTGCACCTACAGCTGGTGTCTGCAAGTCCCCCACTTACCCCTGGTTTATAGAAAAACAACTGCAAGTCCTATGTAGGAGCAAGTAATAGACATTTTTCTCCAAAGCAAGCACAATTGGCTTCAAAAACATTTGCACATCTTCACCAAGCATCTCCCCTCTCTACTTTCACAAATAACACTCCAAAAATCCAGACAGCAGACAAGAATGGGAAAGAAAGAACCCAACATTTTACAAGCACTGCTCTGTTACTGTTTCTCCTATCTTCCCTTGACATATCAGGCCTTGCTGATTTGATACATCACTGCTCCAATCCCACAAGACAGTTCCCACATTTCTTTGCTTCTATAAAGAACGGGAAAATTTAATTTTAAATTAAAATAGGTTTAATTAGTGAAATCTAGGTGAACAGAAAGCAATCTAGTATAAACTAGTTTACACACTTAACTCATTGCAGCACATAAGTAATTAGAATAATTTAAGACTTTTGAAAAGATACAGAACAGTTACCTCAGGAAGTGTTTCATGGTGATGGTTTGGTTTGTGTTGCTGGAGCCGTAATCTATTGATCACTGATGACCTCTTCTTTGCAGGTGATATCAGTGCTGCAGAAATAGAATTGAGATGTGTTTACTAACAGGAAAAAAACAAAAGAAGAAGTGATACTTCAGTTTTCTAAATTGCACTTCAAACAAACATCTATGGAAATACATGGGAAGGATGTTAAGAAATCTCACGTCAATAAAAACAAAATGAAAAATCATAATTCACTCACACTCTTCAGCTTGAGAACATACTTTGACCAGACTGTACTATCCATGTCTCTTTTCAGAAAAGTAAAAAATTTGAATAAGAGTATAGAAATAAGTGAGAAAGCTTGAAGAAAAATCTAGACAATTTCAAACACTTGTTGTGTTCTTCAAACACCTGTCTGGATCACAGCAGCTTCCAAGTGGCAGTTTCAAGAGACACTTGTCTCTCCCATTAAAATCTCTCCCTTCCCCAGAATTCGCAATAGCGTTTGGAGACCTCGGGTAAAAGCAGCATGTAAGCAAAGAGCTACTACTGGGTCCCGATTTAATACACTACAGGAGATGTCAGATAATCAATTTTCCTGGTGACCAACTTTATTAAATTATACATATGAGGTCTTAAAATAGATACAGTTGACCAGGTTGCCCATCCGTTCTGAAATCTGGTGTACTACAGTTAATTTTCATTATGATTACCATTTAGTTCAGGTAGTGGAAAGGAACAGGAAGAATTCAGGAAGAAACAATAATAACCATGCCCATATACTGCAGACTCTCCCCAGTCACCACCTCTTTATTTCAGGGTTCTAAGATGCAGTATTCACATACAAGTGGCATTTGACTAGGAAATGCAGACTTCTCAGATTACTGTACTTCATATCCTGTAAAAGGCAATAAAATATCTTCACTTGCTGCCAGAAAACAGGGTACTGCTACACGTCTGCTACTGGGACAGCTTAATCCAACATTTAAAGGGAACAAAACCACACTTTCAAGCTCTGTACTAGTACAAATCACACACAAAGGCCTGAATGAAAGCTGTGCTGTCAAGAAATCATTTAAGAGCCCATTCTTCATTAACACTGCATGCAGCATGCTGACAGGTACCTGAAGGCCTTAAAAAATCTGGCCTCTTTTGTCACAAAGTTATAAATCTAGAGAACCTCAAATCTATTTTCTTTTGCAGGACCTGTTGGCACTGATGGGATAAAAATCTTCTCACCCTACCTTGTTCTCATATTCTTTCCCTTTTGTAACTTGCAAGTTTTACATTATGCTGCTGCCTGCTGACAGGAACAGAACAAGCATTTAAGATCAGAAAAATGCAGCTATCTTGTTGGATTACATCACATACAGCTTGCTAAAAATACATAATCCCTGAACTGTGAAAGCTTCATTCATTTATATGGTTTTTGACTGGCTGAATCATGTTGCTGTCCCCTGAATACAGCTGTAATTGGTGCTGGCTGCAGTGACACCTGCTTGCAAGGGGAGAGAGATGCTAACATCAAACTCTGGTTCATTAATGAACACAGTAGGCAGGTTCCTAACACTTCCTGCTACAGCTTTTGATAGGTCTTCAACGACAGCAAGCACAGGACACAGGCAAAAACTGGAGGGGATGTAACCTGCTCCCCTTCTCCAGTCTAATAAATTGCTGTTGAAAAGATACAGTTTGTGAAAGATTCTCACAGCTGAGTCTCAGCTTTTTAGCATCAACTTGAACAAAGGAAGCTTCACCACAATATTTGACCCATAAGGGCAGCACTGTAAGGAACACACCAGAAATGCCAGGAGCTATCAAATCAACCCCCTCTAAAAGTGTGTGCTGGCCTCAGCCTCTGAGGTCAGCTCTTTCTTGATTCTGATCAAGGTCCTTGCTGAAAATGATGCTGCTTCTTTACTACTGGTTCAAAGGGAAGAGAAGTTCCACTTGCCTGAACTCCAGAATTGGCTCATTCAAGTGTGGCATGGTAGGAGCTTCAAGACTCTCTCCCTTCAAGAACAGTTACCAGTTACAGCCAATTATAAATTTGTTTTGAATGCTCATTAACAATTAGATTGTTTCAAAAAACGTTTTTTAAGTGGTCAACAGTGCTGTTCATAAACCCCTGGCTTGTACCCAGAAAACTAAACTCAAAGGAAGGTCACTGGCTGCAAAGAAAAAGCATAAGTAAGTGACACAACAAGCATGACAAGTGGTTAAACTGTCAATTTTGGATCTCTTGAAAAGCCCACCCTTGGAATTACAAGAATAACTATCCTTGCTCTCGCTCTTTTAATTAAAAGGCGGGGGGGGGGTGTGGGGGAAGTCACCAGAAAGAAAGAAACTCTACCACTGAAGTCCTTATGCCACAGAAGTCAACATCAAAGCCCTCCAGATCAGAGAGGAACAGATCACCCTGCAGGCTTCAGCAGCTAGTCCCCTACAGCACAGGCCCAGCCAATAACCAAGTGATAGAAAGGCTATGGCCTCAAAAGCAGTTTCCTCCACTGTAGCCCAAAGCAATCAAATTCCACTTGACTCTACCCAGAAGGTTTTCAAGACCTAGAGACAAGACTTCCAGCACAAACTCCAGTACAGTGAGTCTATGCTGCTGTCTTGGTTCATAAAGTAGAAAGTTTAATGTCTGGCAGAGAGGCTTTGTAAATGCTGTCATCTGCTAAATACAGGGATAGAAACTAATGCCATGCTCTGGGATTCTTGCAACAGTTCACTTATGTGGACACACACATACATATGGCATTAACTACTGACATCTAGGCTAGACTGGGAAGCCAAATCAGAGGATGAAAATTTATACTCATCTTCAAACAAGTAGGACTGGAGGGCAGCATTCCCCATTTCCGTAATACCTCCACAAGTGATCCTCTAGAGGAGTTCAGTAAAGATTTTCTCTGAAGCATTTAAAGTTACTGCAATTCACAGCTGAGTAAGTTCTACTATTCATAAACTTGTAGAGCCACAAGATCTAATTTCTGCCAACCTCTTTTCCTCTCGAAATGTATTAGATTTCTATTAAGTGAAAAAAAGAAGTAAAATCCCATACAAAATAAACTAGTACTCTGTTTTACTTCCAGTAAAGTTGTTACAGCATCTCAATGAACAAGAGCAGCAGCTATAGCTTTGGACAATATTTACATCACTTCAGAGTTTGGCTGAAAAATTTCAGTCAATTGCCATTAGGTGTGTTTAGGAAAAAAAAAAAGTATTTGTGGTCAGGGAAAGGGACTTGACTTACAGCCTTCTGTTTTCTTAAGGAAAGAGTTTCCTCAGCAAGTTGGATGTCTGCAGATCAGGAAGGTTTTCAAGGTCCACTTGTGGGAAAGGAAGATACATATGAGAAAAAGACTTCTACAAGTGACAGGACAATGAATGTTTGTGAGCTTGTTGAAAGAAAGAGAACAATTATACAATTTAATTGAGAAGTTAATAGCAGTTATGGATTTGGGGAGACTGAAATACAAGTTTCTGAAGACTCAGCTACCTGCACTTTTGAAATAACACTTTTGTCAGAAAGTGTGAGACTCACAGCAGAACACCCAGAGCCAGCAGGTACCCAGAGGGGAGCAGCCTGTTGGACACAGCACCCACCCACCGCTCTGAGCGCCTGAGCTTGCGCTTGTACATGGTTTCACTGATGTGAACTTGCAGCTGTGTTTTTATGCATCTTAAGAAAATGCTGCAGCTTTAAGTTATAGACAAATTTTCTCACTGGGGAACCTGCAAAATACTTCCCCTCTTTTCCTTTTGTAGGCAGCTTTTCAGCCTTTTCTGATTTTAAGTCATGCAGCTGGAGTAAACCTAAGGACAAGTAGGTTTGACTTTGTTAGCTATCTTTCATTAATTCCCTAGAAGTAGCTTACACCAACAACACAGATCTGCCACTGAAAACCTCTTGGCCCTATATTTAAAGTTTGCTCTTTGGCATAAGGAGACTCATGTTCTAAGACTCTAGATTGAGGATGACTGAGCAAGGACACAGTTTGGATCTCCCATATGCTCCAGTTTCTCAGCTTGCAGGATTTTATCCCATACCACACCACTTCCACAAATCAACCTCCTCCTCCCTCCAACAACACACCCACGTACCCATTCACTGCCAATTGTTTAATCCAGTTTATCTTAAACCAGATAGGAGTTTCCCCTCCTAAAACTAGTGGCAGCTTTTCTTGGAAGAGAAGCAGTACTACACAGAACAGCAAAACTATTACTAGATCTGTCTCAAAATATAAATGAAGCTTTCCTTAAATAAACATTAACTATTTGAATTCTTGCAACTCTACGATCTTTTAAGTAGTAGCAGAACATGCATCAATCTGAAAGGTTAACAGCTGCTGGAGGCTGAAAGAACTCAAGAATAAGCCTTAAAAGTCACCTCTTTATCTGAAACTGAGGGTTTGCTTTGTTTGTCTTCAAGAAAGCTGAAGATACAGCTGAGGGAAAAAGTTGGGTTATTTAATATAAATCACCATATTTGCAGAGTAAAATGTAAAACCAAGGTAATTTTTTCACAATGTTTGTCTTGCAAGATAATGACTCACCTGGCATATCAGAAGCATTTTTAGAAGGTTTATATTCTAATTATAAAGAAAGAATAGCTGTGCTGAAGAGACAAATTATCAGAACCATTAAGATGAGCAGGCTGAATATAGGTCTTCATGTGGATCATTACAGTTCATCCAAACTTTCCTTCTCACAAAAAAAAAAAAGGACATGTTTGAAATAGAAGGCAGTAATTGCATCTGCCATCTTGAGTGCAGAGAAAAAAAAAATCATTCATTTATTTTTAGGTTTAGTTGTTACAGTTTCAAAGTAGATTCTTCTGAGCTGAATGCCACCAACTACCATCATGATGCTGATTTCAGGTTGCAACTTTTCTTTCCAGTAGCATCCTGTGTTGCCACTTATCCCTCATTCACCTCAGAAGTCTACGTGTATTTATTTGTGAGGGACAACAATTATGTCACCAAAAGTGTTTTGATACTGTATATTACTTTTTTTTTTTTCTGATGGGAATGTTAATGCTTCTCTGTCCTGAACACCAATCTGCGATAACTAGAATTAGAAAGGGAAGAATGGGTGATATACATTATGTGATGTCCCTTGAGGTCCTCGTGGATAGCAAGCAGGCCATAAGCCAGCAGTACGCAAAGACAGACAACAGCACCCTGGGCTGCAAGAACACAAGCAGAGCCGGTAAGTAGATTGAGGGGAGGAATTATCTTCCTCTGCTCAGCACTTTTTTGACCGCATTTAGGCACTGTCTAGTTTTGGGCCCCAGCAATACACAAAAGACAGCAATAAATTTGAGACAGTTAAGCAGAGGCCACTGAGATGATGGGGGCAGAGACAGCTTTGGGGAGCAAGCATAACAGCACCTCCAATGCATACAGGGAGGTCATCAAGAGGTCTTAGATGGACTCTTCAGTTCATGCAGGAAGGTGAAAAACAACAGGCATAAACTTAAACAGAAGAAGTTCAGCCTGGATATAAGGTGAATTTTCTTCTCCCAAGAGGACAGCCAGGCAGTGGCACAGGTTTCCCAGAGAGCTTGTGCAGTCTCCATCCTTTGATGGTTTCAAGCCCCAATTGAATGAAGCCCTGAGAAGCCTGACCTCAGAGCTGACCTTGCTGTGAGCAAGAGGCTGGGCTGGATACCCTCCGAGGTCTCTTCCTGTCTTTGATTCTCTGCTTCCCCCCCAGTCACTATTATGGGGAGATCTCGGATATATAGAGTGCTTGGGTATAATTTAGGATAACAGTTAGGGTGCCTGACTCCTTGCTATTTTATTCGTTTAAGAGCTACCAACTTCTCACTAAAATCCTGTCTAATTTGCAGTGTTTTCCATGAAACAAGCTTAGCTTGAGGATGGAACAAGGTTACTCCCTCTACCTCATCTCTACCCACTGTTCCCACCCAAAAGCCTCCACCACTCAATTTGACCATAAACAAGTCATTTCAGGGAATCTACAGTTCAAGAATAAGAGTCTACAAGAGTCCTGCCAGTATCAACGTAACACACAAAAACCCCAAATACAAATAAAACCCCAATAACTCTAGGACCCCAATTTGGTCAAGCCATACTAACTCTCAGCAGGTATTGTTTAATCAGGCTATCCCAGGGAAGAGATACATACCTACTTGCACCTTCCAACTTGCATTCATGCTCAGAAGTGGAATAAAAGTAACTTTAAAATGTATTTTTAAACCCAATAAAAACAGAGGATCTTTGACCATCTTGGTTGCAGCAGTCGCAGCACAGTCATTTATAGGTCTTTCAATGTTATAGCAAGAACAGTGCTTAGACCTCTCCAACTCAGAACACATCCTGGGAAACGACTGTATTGCTGAAAAGGCTCTCAGGAACAGGTCACCTCAAACCCCAGTTTCATGGAGTTCAAAAGTGCTTTGTATTGGCTCAGAAGTGGCTTTGCCCGACACCAACAGCCAGCCACTGGCAGGACCCACCTCAAAGATCTACAGTGGATGCCTGTTTTGTGTGAGTTCAGTTTCCCATCTCACGACAGAAGGGTATTTTCATTTTTGTGTGCCCAAGATGAGGCTGTATTCAAGCATTCTGTAGAAGAAAGTCTTAGAACAAAATGTCACACTTGATTGATGAAGTTAATAAGCAAGACTTGACTTCAGTCACACTGTCACAGATAATAAGATTTTTTTTCTCTCTCCTGATCTCCATCACACATTGACATTTTATGTTTCTGTATTTCACTAGGAGAGTGAGGGAAACAGTAGACATGAAGGCAAAATTCACTGAATTTTATTCCTGTCTAAAAGAGCCTGTGAGCATGAGGACATACAACACAATTAAGCAATACAAAGAAAGGGCCCTGAATAAAAGCTTAAAATCACAGCAGAGTTGGGAGGGTGAGAGCACAAAAAATCCCTTCCCCCAAGGCACAGAACAGTGCTTCAAAAGTCTCTAATTCTATAGTCCTAACTTAGCACTTCATTTCAGTCCATTACTGCCACTTTAAAGTGATAAATAGTGTCACAGGTGTAAGTCAGAAATAAGGAAGCATCAAGAGGGTCTTACAGTCCCTGTAAGAGACAGTCACTTAGGACTGCATTTGGGTTCAAGAAAACTTACTTGTCAAGTCTCACATGGCAAGTTACCTCTAATACCATCCAGTTCAGCCTACACACTGCAATTTCTCAGTAGATTTTTGCTCAGTGATAACCCACAGTTTGATGAAGATAAACCAAAACTCAGTACTGTAGAAGCATCTCCACAGTTCACTGTTGATCTCTGCCCTTTAAAAGAAAAATGCTATGGTTCTGTACCTGGCTTTTTAAACCAAATGAAATCCCAAAAAATCAACAAAGGAGATGTACATGCATACAGACATATTTTGCATGCAGAACTGTGGCAATAATCTACTTTTACCAATTTCTATTAGCTCCGCTCTATTACAATGTTGAAAGAGGTTGAGGAGAAAATTATATTAAGTCACTTCAGGTCACCAGTGAAGACTTCACTGGGTACATTCTATTTCTAATACTAAATAAAAAGTTAAAAAGCAGAGGAAGCTCTCCACACCCCAGAGTACTGTAAACTTCTAGAAATGTAATCAGATGCTTAACTTCAACAGGACTTAAAGTATTCAAGTGTTGCCTCTGTCTATAACGTTTCCATCCTTAACAAGCCTACTTTACTTATTGAAGAAAGTGTATTTTATTCCAGAGAGGCCTGAGTAAATGATATACCAGCTAAAAATTAAGTCTCATACTTGAAAACAGCCTTCAACACCCAGCAATCCCCCCTCACCTTCATGCATTATAAAAAGGCATCATTTTTAGCCACTTCTCATGAACTTTCAGTTGATCACTGATGAGTTCACCCAGGAGAACAGCAGCATCATCTGGGTGACTCGTGTGTGCCTATATGATTTGCAGTGCAATGTTTCTGGCCTACTTGCTCTGTTTCCAGACGCACCGTACAACAGCTTGTACTGCGAGAAAGTCTGCTCTAAATAAAACATCACACTTCGTAGCAACATTCCTTCAAGTTTAGAATAAATTCTACAAGACTGGATGCATAAAATCCAAAGGGCCTGCCTGGTTAGCTCCCAGACTAATTACTGCAGAAGCTCAATGGAAAAAAACCCAGAATGACTATTTCCAGAAGTGAATGACTGATGCTCTTTTGCCTTTCCTTCTTGGTTTCCACCTCATTGCGTAGATGAGAAGAGGGTACAAGGTAAAAGGCAAAGATTAAGTATTCACTTGCCACAGAAATTAACTAGTCTAGATCTGCTTTAGAGCCCTACCAATTCCTAACATGCAGTAGTTTGTGGGGAAGAAACATCATCCTATCAATGGGTCACATGCGGATCCACAATGTCAACAGAATTACACCAGAGATGCTTGTTCCATCCTTTCCCCTACCTTTCCAACATCTGTTATATTTGCTTAGACTAGGTAGAGTCAATTCAGCTGTTGGATCAATAAAACCTCACAACAAGCATCAGCCTGAAAGCATGTAGAACTAAGGACTTTCATATTTATTTTGTTATCTGACAAAAAAAAAAAAATTAAAACAAGGACACCAGAGGTGTCGGGACAAAAGCCAGACAAAGCTTTCAGGCTAGAGGAGCATAAAGCAATTTATTTACCAGGAACTTGGTGAAGGTCAGACAATTCATACTGATCGAACAGAAAATTGCTCCCTGTGGTGCCCATTTTTCCCATCACTGCATCCAGATTACTTTGGCATGCAAACAACAAGTTTTCCACAGAGCTCTCTGAGACAGACACACAAGAGTAGGGTACATGAGAGTTTCTGCATTCCCTTCTGTAATTTTACGGATGCACTGTTCCCTAAAACAGGATTCAAGAATAATGACCTCCCATGCAGTAAGCCAGTTAGATGATGTCATGAAACACCACATCTGTGAAACTGTGAGCATCCTATAACAAGTGTTATGTACCAGCCGTTAGCTGCCTGCGGTCCTGCAATCTGCAGAGGGACCACAATAAATGAGCAACATACTTAATCTGCAGACAAAAGGTCTGAAAATCCCACTTTTTTTTTTTTTTTTTTTTTTTGCAAACTTCATGGCCTACTATTTCATCTCCTGTTTGCTGCTCAGTGAGATGTTCTGCATCCCAGGAGACAGGAAACCAGGACAACTTCAAGTACATAACCTTGCTGGAAGCTCTGGTTACGCGCTTGCTGCCCAGAAGAACACATGCAGGGTAGATTGCTCTGGTTTTACCAATGTCTGGGGTGAGGAGAAGTGGAAGAAATAATCTATTTGCCCATGGAAACCAGAAGGTTTACTTGAGTTTCTGCAATAAATATTGCAAACTCCATGCTTTGGTTGAAACAGGTTTAAGCCCTTCTTGAGGGAAAAGTTTTGGATTGCAACATGGTCCAAAAAAAAAAAAAAAAAAAAATCACTTTAGGGTCATCTTCCCAAATCTGTTGTTCAGACAGGCCTATGTACCAGCAGCTACCAGTCAACTCGAAAGAGTCACAAGCATCTTACCAAATTTTCATTTCCATTAACAAGGGCTGTGAACGACTGCAAAAGTGACTGTATTAAGACTCACTACACCCTTCTGTAGCTTAAGCTAACTCCAAGCAGCACCAAAATCTATAAGTAGTGGAGAAAGAAAGCTAGGATAGAGTTTGGCAACAGGGACATTCATAGCAAGGAGAGATACAGTAACACAAACACCTCTCTAACATGGTAAAGCAAAATGAAGAGGTGAAGATCTGCAAAAGGTAAAGATGGAAACAATCGTTTGAAGGTCAGTAAAGTTATACCAGCTGGTTAAGAAAGGCTTATGAAACACACTTTCAGGCATGGCCCAGGAACCATCCTTATGTAGTAACTGCACAAGATGCCTTTGCTCAACCACGCAGGAAAAAAAAGTCAGTGGCAAGGGAAGCGTGAGGTACCATGGTGCTCTCCTTCCCTCTGCCACTTCCTGCTTGGTCCTACCAGGCATTTGCTTTCTTTTAGGTGCCCAGTCTCAGATAGAAAAGGATGCTGGCAAGGATTTGATAGCAAAAAATTGGAAAGAGGGGAGAAGACAACATGGGAAGAGAAGAGAAAGAAGAGACATGAAGACTGTTGGAAACTGTTCCTGCAACACCATTACCGAGGTGAAAGAAGAACAGCACAAAGCCAGGAAGAATACAAACTAGGACAGGATGATTGACAGCACTGGCATAACGCACTTATTCTTAACACAATGCAACACTGAAAGTCTTCTTCCTTCAGCATGTCTTTCTACTTGGAATAATGGGGCATACATTTTTTATAGTTTTACCCTTTACCTCATAAGTGTAAAGTGAGTTAGAAATATTTCTAAAAGAAAATAAATAAAACAAGTTTCCAGAACACTAGCAGCAGATACACCCATAATAATTCAGTAATATGAACTGATCTCATTCTTGAGATGGCAACCTGTATGATATAGCACAATGTGCGGACCCAAATTTTCTCCAGACTCAGTGGGTTGGTTGTTTTCAGTGGGTTTTGTTGCTGTTGGGTTAATTTTTGCACTGAACAGTGACCACAATCTCATCTTTCATGCTTTAGCTCTAGTCCCAAATTGTTTGGCTTGCATATGATGTTAACTGGATGTTCAAGATGCACAAGAGCACTCCCTTGCTCACGCTGCAGCACTCAACTCCCACTCTGGAAGAAAAATATCCCCAGAGTTTCAAATAATCCCTACAGCAAGACAAATAAGGAGGGTTGGGAAGAAAAGCCACTCCAGCTGAAACAGGCTATAGTATAAAAAAAAAAGCTGAAACATTTTTCCCTCCCAAAGGGAAAATCTCAATCCAGCAGTTCTAGGGCATCTCATTAGCATATAGGTGCCTAAAGACTCCAAAGACTATGTATAAAAACAAGCCCCGATTCAAAACATTTGTACTGTAGGTGGTCAGGTTCAAAGAACATTGTTACTATCTCAGATCCTTGGAGATATTGTTGTGGTCCTCCACCAAATAGTTGTAGCAGATTGCATGGACTTTTCTTAATTTGCGCCCAGGGTATCTCCTGTTTTCCATATCTTCCTCTGGAACATCATCCCTCCTCTCCCTCCCTTCCTTCCTCCTTTCCCTCCTCTCCCTTCCTCCAATGGTTCAGCAAGAACTCCTCTTTTCCTCCTTCAATCCATCTGTTCTTGTCAGGCTGCCTTAACACTGACAGCATGAAGGCCTAGCAAGCCCAAATTTAACAAACCCCACATTGATCTTAGTGTTTCAGAGGCACAACCTGTTTGATGGCACGCATCCAAGCCAATGTTGATATGGATGTGGCTTTGTGAAAGCAGAGTGGGAGAGGGAATAAGAGACTTGCTCTTATAACTGCCTACCAGAGCTATGGAAGAGGACTACAGTTTCCATGACCACAGGACTGCTTTGTACTAAGGTGCCCAATTCCCATCACCTGCATGCCCATCTAGTTGTACAAGTATTATCAGTGCAGTAACAAACTGTTGCTACACCATGGACAAATCTCAATACCTGAAACATCCTGAAGGACAATGAAAGGTAGGGATTTCTTTTTGGTTTTAAAATATAAATAAGACTACTGAAAAGAAAAAAAAAAAAAAATCAGAGGCAAAACTGTTTGCTATTAGTGCAACCTGGAAGTGGCCACAGGAGCTCTTGCTCAATATGCTGATCCCAGTAGCATCACAATTTGGGGGTTCTAAGAAACTTCTCAGTTCACTTTTGGCAGACTCAGACACAGGCACGCAATATGGGTTTGTGTGGCAGATGGTGTATATGCTAAGGAATAAGACCTATGTTCGTGAAATTGATAGCCAGTTGTACACAGTCCTAAATAAGCATTCTTTACAGAAACAGCCTTTCTTCCTTATGCACCTTCAGAAGACTGTTAACTGAGTGGATTAGCAGCGTGATACAGGGAGCTGTGGAGACAGGATGTCATATAACTAATTTTCTTAGGTTTGGTCCTGTCCCTTAATCTCTCTACCTGAACATTCTTCCCTGGAGAAGCAAAATACATACCTACCACAGGAGCTACAGCTACATCAATGCATAGCACAGACCAACTGAAGTGGGTCTGCCAAGGAAAAAAATGGTGCCAAGCATATGAAATTGAAACTGCATAGATGAGGGAAAGGCTGTTTGTTTTTTAAACAAAACACCCAATACAGATGCTGGAGTAGCTCCAACCTGGTCCCTGGGACTGAATGCCAAGTCGCAGTTGGTGTGCTCCCAGAACAGCCCCTCCAATTTATTCTCAGGTGCTCCAAGACTAGTCCACAAAATGAGATAAAGAACAAAAAGGCAGGGACAACTGGGACATTTGCTTCAAAACCACACTCTCTGTCTCAGCTAAAACATTAGTGTAGATATGTATATTAAGACTAAAAATGCCTGTGAAGTAATTCTAGGTACAGTATCACCAGAGAGGGGAGAGCTCACAGGTACACAGTTTCCTATACACAGCCATGGGGACCACAGTATCCTGTACCTCCTAAATCTGCTCTAAGAAGTTGCAAATTCACCTGCTCAATCTGCCAATTGTTTTCAATTCCAGTCTTTGCACCTCCTGTATCTCTCCTGTCCTCCAGGCTCCTTTGTACGTCTGTGACTGTAGCTGGCTGAAGCAGAATGGAATGATCTGCAGACAGATTAGGACATGTTAAAAACACCATGCCCAACCACTTGGTTCCACTCAGGTACTATACCTACTATAAGAGCTGGAAACTATCCTCTTGAAGGGCCTCTCAGCTGTAACAGAAAGCTGAGAAGTGTTTGCTCACGTTCTGAAGGGGAGTGGGACATAGCACTCCAGAATAAACTGCCAGAAATGTCTGAAACTACAAACTTGGTGTGGGGCTCTTCATTAGTTTTATGCTAAAGTGGATGAGAACTGCTCACTCAATTACAGCTGAAAGGTACTTTTAAGAATCCAATATCTTTCATGCAAGACTCAGTAATCGACTGGGAGTGCTCCCTGAGCAGGACTCCTGGTTTAGCTTCATTGGGAGAGTTCAGGTCTCTTGTAGTGAGACCGCTCCAAGACAGGAGCCACCACGAGGCAACTGGAGAAGGTCTCCAGAGGATGTGTCAGATACTCAAGCTGGACGCAAGCCAAATCGCTAGTGTAAACATTGGCTTGAAACAAATTATGGGTAAGTCAAACAGGTCAGTTTACCACTAAAATGCTTGCTTTGCCTTGAAAAGGAGTGCTCCCACAGTCCAAAATGCAACTGAGGAAGCTGTTCCCACAGCCTCTGCTGTCAGACTACTTTTTCCACCACCTGACAGGAACAAGCAGAGTTTCCACCTTGGGCTCAGGCTTGACAAATCCTATGGTGCAGCACAGCTTCTCACTCAGGCTCAGTTACCTGACTGAACTCATATCATGTTACATGGATGCTGAGGATGCTAAGCCCAAAGCATAGCCTCAGTTCTGCACTACCACAACTGTTCTCCACATCTCTTTACATCAGTCTCATTTTTTATTTTTCCTTACTTTATCCTTCTTTCCTGATTGGAATCTCACCACCTTGATTCCTTCCCAGTATTCCAGCAAACCCTACCCTGGAGTTTACTCTTCTTGCCTCCTGGCCAAAGCTTGCATTCAAGGAGGGTAACAGATAGTTCATGCAGTCTTTTGGCCTACATCACCGAGCAAAAGATTTCAAAGGAATGTCAAATAAAACAAGCTTTCCAATGAACAAGATTTTAATTTCATTAAAAAAATTAAAATAAATAGAGTCTCATGAGCCAGAGGGCATTAAATTCAAGAAGATTTGATCTCCAGGCAGCCCAAGCTTGCTCTTCCCGCCATCTTCTGCTAACACTTCAAATGACCCTTTGGGAAAAATAAAGCTTGCCTGGCTCTGTATAGCACTTATGCCCTGTCTGTACAACTAAACAAAATTTTTGTTAACATTGGTTACAGCTGATCACAGCTTAACTGTAAGTACAAGTTCTCCGAACACCTTTAAAATACAAGATGATTTAAATACTAGCAGCAGTCTGGAGCCCTACACACACCAGCATTTTTGCAACAGCATTTTCTCCGCTTCCATCACTGCAAGCAGCAGCAAGACTCTGTTTGTGCAGGGGAAATTATAGATAACAAAATAACCTCCTAATGCAACGTAGCCCTGAAGTTTCCCTGCTTAAGTATAGCTTAGCTCAAGGGACAGTAATTCACCAGCAAGAGTGACAGAAAGATGTTTGATCAGAGGCAATTCTTAGGTTCACAAGTGTCAGCACAGCTAATGTGATGCTGTCCCACAGCTAATAAAGCCCTGTCTCAAGAGCTGAGCAGGCAAAGGATTCGTAGATACTTTGGTTCTATGCTTTGCCCTATCACGTTTCACACTAGCAGAACATGTTTTACTGTATATCAGTGAACCTGCAGGAAAGTTAACAAATGTATTCTGTTACATTATTTTTCCATTGTTTAGTGCTTTCCTGGAAATATTTTCTGCTGGTTTTCTGTCTAGAGTGATACATACAGCATCAGATGCTGTCACATGATTCCACTCCTGAAAATCATAGGCTTCTGTCTCCGAGCATCTATTAGGCTTGGTGATAAGTCAATTGTAACAGCAATGTGGTTTAGCATTAGTTTTAGTTAAAATGCTGCTTAAAATGATATGCAAATTATGAGACTTGATCAAGTCAAAAGATATTTCTAGATGTAACTCCACCTGTTCAGTTTGGAAATGCAGCGGTCCACATTTTTTAAGAAAGTCGAAGAAAAGCAGGCTCTCTTAAGAATCAGTAAGTCTCCTCTGTACTTCCTCTTTGCTAAATAGACATAAGTATGCTACACCTACCAAATTACTGCACATTACGAGTCTTTTGCTGTTCTTGTCTTAGGGCCATGAGATGTTCTTATCACAAGCACACTCAACGGCTTCAACTATTCACAGATCTACCAGTACAAAGTAACGTTCTTTAAAAATGCACAATGAAATGTTTGAAAGAAATGGCAAACAGTAAGCTTGCTGTAGTGTATAGGGATGATGCGGGATTTAAGAGATGCCATTTCTTCTATTCTGCTTCATTTTAGGATAAATTAGGATAGCGGGGGGCGGGGCAGAAGAAAGAAGAATGAAAACCTGGATTTACTAAAGCATGCAAGCTACAAAATAAATTTCTTTCAGTTTCTAAAATGGCTCCTTTGTTTCAAACGCCTTTGTCACAAAAAAACCCAGCTTGTTGTGATCTGAATGTTGAGTTGACTGAACTGGGACAAAGGTGTTGTCTCACCCCCCCGCCCCGTCCCCCGTCCCCATTCTGACATACAGTTTAGCTACTCTTTTAGCCATCTTCATGGAAATGGAAAGAAAAGCTGAAACGGTGAGGACAAAGAGAAACATAAAAGACTACAGACATCAATCCTAGAGTTAACTCGGGAGCAAGTGTAACTTCAATACACAATGACCATGCGGAGGGATGAAGGGGAGGCAGGGAAGAAGAGTGTCACGAAAAAAACCCCAAACAAATCTCATCAGTATCATGTCCACATGTCGGTGTAACCGAGGTCCACACGCCTCAGGGCAGCTGCGCGCCGCGGCGGCGGGGCAAGTCAGGCCGGGGCAGGGCGCGGAGCCCACTGCGGAGCCGCAGAGCCCTGCGCCTGGCGGCCGCCCAGCGCCGGCCTCCTCCGGGTGCCCCTTCGCGAATTACACAGGATGGGGGGGTTAAAAAAAAATTATTAAAAAAAAAGAATAAAATTGAAAAATTGTGAAAAATCTACACGCCCTCCCCCTGAAATGCGCAAACCACCCAGCGTCCCCCTCAATTTCCTTACGCCGCAAGGTCTTCCTAGGGAGAGTCCCGCATTCAGAGGGGTAAAACTTCGCTGCCACCACCGGGAGGAGGGGGGGGCAGCGCAGGGGGCTGCGATGCGATGCCCGGAGCCGCCTCCCGTCGCTAGGAGACCCGCGGGGCCGCCGGCAGGGCCCCCCCCGCCCCTCCTCTCCCCGCTGCCGCGCACTCACCGCTCCGCGCCGCTACATCCCCGTGGCGCGGCGCAGCGCAGCCGCCGTCCCGGGCCGTCCTTCTCGGCGGGCGGGTCTGGGGCTGCCACCGCCACCGTGATCTGGGTCACCCGGCGAAGGTGAGGAGGAGGCGGAGGAAGGCGGGTGGCGGTGCCGCCTACCGGCGAACGCGGGGGGAGGCTGCGGCGGGGACCGAGCCCGCCCCGCGGGGAGGGGAGGGGGCCGGGGACCGCCGGCCCCCCGGTGCAAGGATACACCTCTCCTCGCCTTTTTGCCCTTCCCCTGTCCCCAAATGAAGCTGAATTTCCCAGAGCTTCCCTCCCGTCCTCCCCACGCGTGTCGAGGAAAGGCGGTACCTGGGTGCGCTCGACGGGAGCCCAGCCACAGGGGTACAGGGAAGATCCTAGAGGAGAGCGGGGAACAGCTCCAAGGTGTGATGGTCCCGGCTAGCTAGGGAGGTATCCAGCGAGTATCCTGCCTCCATATCCCATCCCACCTGCTGTCAAGGAGATCGACGGCCTTTCTTCCCCAGCAGTATCTCCCGGAGGCTTTTGATCTTCAAGTGTAAAATCGGCTAATCAGAATCACGGGCACGCCCATCTACTTCTAGGGCTCTCCCCTCCAAGAGAATAACGACCGCTCTCTGAAGCATCCACAGAATCATTTAAAGTTGCCCAGTGCTCTAACTACTGCCAGTAGCCAAACAGTCTGTGTTTCTGTGCATCCTTACTGCTGCATGCATCTGTCCAGATGTTCCTCTGAAGCTGCAAGTAGGCTGTCAGGCCACACTGGCATCCCCCCATTGTCCAATAGTCTTGGGTTTTCAGATGTCCTTTGGAAAGGCTAATTAACCTCTTTTTCAAAGTGTGTTCTATGCCTAAACTGAAAATAGCTTTCTGCATGCCTTTTAAAAGGACGTGGTTTAATTTCTTCTGAATCTCCTTTTTCAGTCCTTTTGATCCGTCACATTCACACAGTAGGTTCACTGAGTTAAACATTTAATGACTAGGAAATGCTGTTCATGTCTTATGCTCGAGGCCAAGCGGACTGCTAGTTAATCCTCCTCCTAGCTAGAGCTATGCAGTCCCTCTTCCACTCCTGGACATCAGCATCCCTGATGCACCTGGCTGGCAGATGCTGCGACCTTGCAGAGCTGACGGAGCAGCAGGGACGGGTCTCAGCAGCCTCTGCTATGGCCGTGCTGTCTGTCAGCAACCAAAGTCCAATGCTCAAAGGAACCCACTAAATGATGAGTATCAGACTGCAGCTCTACTACCTCATCTCCTATTTGTGTCATGTTTTGCACACTGAAGTAAGCTTTCAAGCCTAATTCCATCCATCAGTGCAACTAGAAAAGTAGTTCTTTCTCCTGTCTCCTGCATTATGGCAGTGTTTCCAGTTACTATATCCCAATGATTTCCACCCCCAACACACAGATCCTTGGTCTCTGTTCCTGAGCCTGCCAGGAACTGCTCTAGCACTAGGTTGGAGGAGCCACCACAGGTGACTACATCTCTGAACAGAGTAAACGCAGTATTGTGGAACTTCGCAGAGGCTTCAGGAGCCTCCCAAATAAGTTCTTCCCAAATGCTTCCCAAAATAAGTTTGGGAACAGAGCTTTATGAGACAATTCATTCATAATTATGCAAGATACATCAGAAGCATGAAAAGCCAGATCCATGTTACGGAAGTAGCCTTACCTTCCCATATGCCATACTTTTGTCCACAAATGTGGAGGAATTAAAAAAGTAAACTGGAAAGGCTCATTGACTCTAGTTCTTTACTGTTACAGCAAATTTAGGGGAGCAGACCAATGGGTTTGAAGTTTCCCCGATGGCCTCCTGCCCATTCTCTGGAATCACGTACTAGTACATAGCCATACGGTAGTCCACAGTGCCATTTCAGACTTGACTGGATTTTTATGAGGCCCTTGTTGTCAAGTTGCAGTTTGATGTACCCCTTCACTCAATATCTTGTGATGGAAGTTACCTGGATTACTATGCCTCCTCTGTTCAGCATCATTGTTCTCATAGAAAGTTGAGGCAAAACAGCATTTTAAAGATAACAAGGGCCTGGAATAAAAAGCCCTCAACTCTTTTGATTATAAGCAGTTTACATTTTACTATGCTGTACTTTCCTTTTAATGGCATAATTATTTTTAATTTATGGAAAATGAAAGAAACTGTGCATGACAGCAGAAATACAGCCTGTACTTAGAAGTGTCAGCGAAAAACATATTAGGAAAAATAGATACAGGACCCCACTAGTTGAACAATGTCACGCTTTTCCAGCAATAGCTCATACAGCCTGCTGTGCGTAATAAAAACCAGCAAGGTCACCTGCATGATTAATTTGGCATTAGAAAGAAGGTGACAGAAGCAGCAAAAAAACCCAGATAGCAACATACCTAGCTCAGTTATTAGTGTAAAATCAAAACCTCAAGTCCCTTATTGTTTTGGATAGAGGCTGTTGTTGTTGTTGCACAATTTACTGATAAAGACAAA
Source organism: Strix uralensis (assembly GCF_047716275.1). Taxonomy (NCBI): domain Eukaryota; kingdom Metazoa; phylum Chordata; class Aves; order Strigiformes; family Strigidae; genus Strix; species Strix uralensis. Next base: position 121,109,861 of record NC_133973.1, read on the forward strand.
ATTGATAGAGAGTACACATGTTATGCCCTTGTGAAGAACCTAATGTGTTTTGACACCATCCAGCACTTTTGCCAGAAGATGTACCACCCAAGCATTATTAAATGCACTATAAGGAGTTACATTTTAGTTAATGCTTTTATGGTATTAGTTTTCTTTTTAACAAATAACATTTTTCATTTTGCGACAAGGCAGATGGTAGCAGAAATACTTTAGTTATATTTGTATTCTTTTATTTAAAACAGGCAAGAGAAAAAAAAATATTTTTCCTAACAACCCTAGTATTCCCAGAATAGTCTTAAAAGTTGTACTAAGGAAAGATAAGGAAGGAATAAAACATAAAGAAATTTCTTACCTCAGTTTTCAAAACCTATAGTCCAGATTATCAATCAGTTTAGGTTTTACTCAGAATGAGACAGGCTAGTCTCTGGATAAATTAAAACCTTCTCAAACTGCTTTCAATCTTCCTCACCTGCCCTGGGCATTAGGGGACCCTTTTGTCAGCTGGGCATTATCAGGGTGTCACAAACCACACCCTTGTCTTTATTCTGCTAGAAGTTTTTCTGAGATCTGTGGATCAGCTAAAAGTTTTTATTTTTTATTTCTTACTGTTTGATCTTCTGGCTCTATTAACCCAAGCATGATTTAAGAGACCATAATACATTAGGCAACTGGTGACAGTGCTGTGCATTTGAAAGAAAACTGCTGTAACAGAAGCATACTGCTAAGTATAATGGTACTTGTGATATCAAAGGAACAATAGTGGATTAAGTACTGCAAGACCAGCTGCTGTGTTTCTTTATTACTTTGACTGAACTGATCAAACTTTTTTGCTCGTGGGGAAAAGCATTGCATTAAAAAGTCTATACCCTTCTCCTAGTACTCTTGGCTACTAGAACACATGAAATCTGATTTCACTTTAAACAGCTATTTGCCCTCACTCCATAGGGAAAGGCATCTCACCTCTTGTTATTTGGAAACCCATATGTTTATATGAAGCTGTATGGGATGTTGGTCTTAGACCTCTGTAAGAAATGACCAAACACTAGTATGTGGTGAAATGGAGCATTTTCAAAGCCAGTAGCAAGCAGATGACAAAAGAATGCTGTAATTAGTGAGTCTGATAGTAACTACAGCTTTTGTTCACAGAAGAATCAAGCTCAGATTACCTTAGATGTAGGATGTCATCAAGATACATCCAGCTATGTCTTCTGGGAGGTGTTATGGGGTCCAGGTGAATGGGATGCTTGGGTAAAGGTGCAGATGGGAGGACAACATTTGTCTGAACACATGGAGCACCTCCCATGCGAGGACAGGCTGAGAGAGTTGAGGTTGTTCAGCCTGGAGAAGAGAAGGCTCTGGGCAGACCTTACAGCAGTCTTTCAGTACTTAAAGGGGACCTACAGGAAAGATGGGGAGGGACTTTTTACAAGGGCATGAAGTGATAGGACAAGGGGTAATGGCTTTAAACTGAAAGAGGGAAGGTTTAGATTAGATATAAGGAAGAAATTCTTTCCTGTGAGGGTGGTGAGACATGGAAGAGGTTGCCCGGAGAAGTTGTGGATGCCCCCTCCCTGGCAGTGTTCAAGGCCAGGTTGGTCGGGGCTTTGAGCAACCCGGTCTAGTGGAAGGTGTCCCTGCCCATGGCAGGGGGGTTGGAACTAGATGGTCTTTAAGGTCCCTTCCAACCCAAAGCATTCTATGATTCTGTGCATTTAGGGTGTAAGTTTCTTGCTGAAAAAAAAACTTCGGTAAGAATCATTGCAGGGGAGGAATCTGGAGTCTTGGAGGTTGCCAGTGGGAGCAGGAATCATGTGAGAGGTATACTAACTATAGCGAGCTCTGTAGTGAAAAGTGTTTATAGTAAATCAATTTTTAGCCATGTACTACCTATGTAGCTGGACAGGTGCTCCCAATACAGTTCTTCCTCCTATGTCAGCATAGCCAGAGACTTTTATATATCTGCCTGGAGCTTTATAGTTCTAATAAATAAAGGATATAAAAGATTCAGAAACAGGCCCTCTTGGGGATCCATGAGAATCTAGAAACAGAGTGCCAAACATCTGTAGGTTTGCTTATATGTAAAAATTATTGCCCTTTTGGAGCCTTTCATCTGAGGATACTCATGCACTAGCAGGAGTTAGCATCCCTGTTTTATGTTTGATACTACGCAACATATGTAGGAGCCATTTGTTTTTATATAATCAAATATACCCATGCTGGGATTTACTGGGTGGGATCTGGGGTTTGTAGTTCATTCCTCCCCATTCCAAGCAGTGCTCAGGTAGTAAGCATGATCCTGAATTATGTAATTCAGTCATGGATTCCTCTGTTTGGTCTCCATGCACATTCAGGTAGGTGCTGATTCCACTCCTAGGACAGTGTCCCGTGTAATTGATAGGTGTATGGGGACTTCCCTGCAGATATACTCCTGCCAAATGCATCCCTACAATTGAGCTGCTGAACACTATAGAAGTGAGTTATAAAGAACCATCCTGCTGTGGTGAAGACAAGGATGGGGTGAAAAAATATATTTCCAATCTCTAACTCCTATAATTTTGTTTGCTTAAGCAATCTGGTTCCCCAAATTAAAAACTATTTTCTTGCTATGCCTGAGTATCTATTTCAAGTATCACAATGTTTTCATAATCATTGTGATACTTCAAATCTGTGTCAACATTCTACTTTGAAATATTGAGGAGCTGGCAATTCTTTGTGCCTAGCTCAGGACAAGTGTCAAACACAGAATTGTCCTGAGATGGTGTATTACACAGCTCTCGTGCACTGATATTATAGCAACTGAAGAAGTCTGCATACAAGCTTTATGATCATTTCTTAAACCTCTCTCCTAGTTATTTTGTTCATTTACAGTGCCACACTTCGTTTCACTTGTATTCCTCTGACTGAAGATGCCATAAAGTTTAACACAGGAGACAATAACAAAAGCATGTAGAAGATGTTAACATGAGAGATGAAGTGTGTCAGGCTTACTCATATAGCCTTTAGAGAGATGAAGCTAAGGGAAGCAGCCAGTATGCTCATTTAGTTTACCAATCTCTTGAAGCAAAGAATTTTGCCAGAAAAAACTTTGTCTACATATGAATTAAGAGCATTTAATGTTATGATGTTTTAATTTAAATAATTCCATTTGATATTTCTATACAGAGAGAGTAAAATAAAGTGATGTAGACATGAATTTCAAATACTATATGCTAACAACGCTTGCTTTTTTATCTTAATAAAAGTGAACAAACTTGAATATGCTGATTAACTTCAGACTGGGTCCTAATCTTCTTCACCAAGATGTGTACCATATTATGTCTGTGTGAAAAAGAAAGATTTTCATTTGTAACAGAGAATTTCTTTGGAACCAGTTTTGAACAAGGGAAAAAAAAAGTGATATGATCATTTTTTATCTATTCATTTATCCTCTGCCATTAATCAGATCCATACTCTGAATGCATATGCTACGTTTCATTCAAGGATTACAAAGTGTTACACAAACAATGATTCATGAAGATTCACAACCCTTGGCGAGTTGGGTAAACATTTATGTAAATGTCATACGGATTGGCAAACTGAGTCACAGAGAAGTGGTGTTTGCAAAAAAAATTCCACTAAGTTTGGTTGCATCTTTTTTTTTTGGCCTATTCAACTGAAAAACTTACAACTTCTATTTTTCAGATGTTTTGGTTACGTGTACAGATTCAGAGAATCCAATGAAAAATAGATTACAAGAGCAGGAAGTGGGGTGACCCAAGAAACTGACCGTGTTTTCATGTAGAAAATTTTAACTTATGGTCGCACAGCTATTTTTCTTCCAAAGAAGGCGAATCTATTGCATGAGCAACAGCTAATGAGACCTGAGATGATGCCTGAAATGGGCTAAAAGGATAGAGTCTCAGTCTAAGGAATACATTGCAATATTCTCTCCAGTCTCACTGAAGGCTCCAAGGATCTAACTTATGATGGAAATGCAATATTTTGTTTGCTGTACGTAAACAATACTATGTCTTTAAAAATTAACTTTGCAGATTCTTTCTGGACTGCAAGCACTATATCCTTAAAAATGTATTGACTGATGAAGTAGACAAATTCACTGCATGATATTCCCTGATTGTCCTTATGATACATTTATGCCTTGAAGTCATAACTGTGAGAAACAATGTGATATGCAGGAAAGCAGACTGCCTGCCTAGTGTAGATATCAGGGAGGATCCCTGTGTAGGGTCGCATTGCTTTCTGAATGCCTACCAATTGCTTGTGACAGAACTGGGTTTTGCCAGGTTAGTGTAAAATTTTGACTGTAGGGCTAGAAGAGAATAATATAATTCAATCAGTAATTCCAAAAACCAATTTTCTCATCATGGAAAACAGGCATAAAGAGCAAGGGGAGAATGTAAAATATGTGCAGGCTTTGAAGAAGAGATGATAATTTTCAGCCTTTGTGCCAGAGAAAACAGAAATCTTTCTAACAACGTTGCTTTCAAGGTTAACTAAACCATGTGTTGGTGGGTTCAGTGATTTGGAGGGAAATCAATATTTTGTATGGTTCTTTCAGTACTTGATATTACTTTTCTGACACTCTGGAAAGTGTACTAGACTGGTACAAGAAGATCTTCCCTAAACTTTGCCTGAATTGCAGAGAAAGAGTCACCTGGGCAGTGAAAGCAGTAGTTCCTGTACAGCAGAAAGCCCACAGAGGATTCAGGAATTTTTTTGGAGAAGTTTTTCCAGCAGTGATTTATGGATTTAATAATCTCCAAGCTTCTGGTAGATGGTCCATGGAGCTATCATGTAGTATTGTCGTTTTTTAGTATTTTCAAACAAAACTGTGATGATAAAGGTCCATAGTGCCTGAAGAGAACCTGACAGTGGCCCATTGCTCAAAACTGCACGAGGTTGCCTGTTCTAGAGAGTGGAAATGTCAGTAGTATTCTTGCAGCAGAGAAGGCACAGCGTTGGAAAGATTTAAAGCCCTAAGTCTCCAAGATTACTCGTGGCCAGAGAAAATTTAGAAAATGAAAAGTGAGGGCAAAAGAATTGCCTGCAAGGTATGATTTGCTTAGTGGATGCATGTGGGACTTCAAAGGCTGGGGACCATTCACTGAGACATTTTATGTGAGCAGAAAAAGCTGGCAGGAGAGAGCATATCAGGAGCTGCACTGGGAACTTTTAGTTGATCTTCATGGACATTATGCTTTCTAGTAAGTGTGCCTAGGGAATTTACATCTCTTAGATTCTTCCTTAATCAAATGAGGAAATTCTCTGTTGACATCTGTATGCATGTGTTGCATGATCTTCTCAAGAGCTGGAGCTTTGGACTGGTGGTATCTATAATGAAAGGTCTTCAGACTTGCAGCATGCACATCATAATTACAGTAATTTCTGTCTTCTGCCTGAGAGTTCACAGGAATTTTCTGAGGACTCTCCAGGCAGGAATCAAAGATTTTCTGTTTATTGAAGCCTACAGAATTGTGCTCCTAGTTCTAGTGAGATATTAATGGTGACCCAGCAATGTGGGCACACCTCTGCAGTGTGTCTGACAACAGAAGTTAAAGCTGTTCCACCCTACCTCTGATGATGCAGGCTTAAATTTCATTAATGCAATCTCGTGGCAGAGCAGAGGTGCTCAATTTAGCTAACCTCTGCCCAATCCTAAACATTCACTGATCAGTTTGGTTCTCTGGATAACAAGATCTGTAGCTGTCCCAGCTGAAATCTGCCTACTCAGAAAAAGTTGTGTTGTTGTGCCTAAGAAACTTGCTTCACAAGAGGATGGTACCTCGTAATGATGGAAGTGAACATACCAACAATTGTGCATTTGTGCCACAAAACCAGTGTTGCCAAATCTTACAATTTTATAATGAGATTTATGCTATTTAATGTATTTCTTAAAGTTCCACTACCCCGAGTCTAGACATTTCAGGAAAATTTCAGCTTTTATTAAAGAAAAGCAAAAAAAATGTAAAGTCTTATGTTTGTGGAAAAAAGCTTGGAGGCATGAAGAGAGTGTAGCTTAAAGCTCAGAAATCAGAAAGCATACTGATATTACTGCACTTTTTAAGTCTCTTGTGAATAAAAGATTTTTGTTTGCTAGTATTTGCAAAAAAGGATAAAACCTGCCTTCATTGTAATAACTGGCACAACTCACATTGATTTTATCAGGGCCTAGAATTCTCACATGTCTTTTTGGTCTTATGCAATTGCTAAAAAATTCTTAAAGTTGTTTTTTGGCTGTTTTTCTTTTTTAGAAAGAAATATGAAATTTAGCATTGAACAGCACAAACGCAGAATCAAAATGACATGCAGCACAGAACAAGCCTTGCTATCTTCCTGAAAAATATAAGCCTTTGGCATTGCAGAGGTTTGTTATGGAGAATTTTACTATCGCAAGCAGCAGCAGCACGTTTTGAATTTAGGTCAACAGATACTTGTCAAAATCCTTCTATTACATGAATGCCATTCTAAAACAATTAATCTTGTGTTTCATCATTTACTATGGTACTCCTCTACAGTACTAGTGGTGGATGATTTTGGGTTGGATTCTGTGCTAAGAGGTTTCTTATTTCTGTAACAAACTGCTATCCTGAAACATATCCTATTTGTCATGATTCTTAAACTGCAGCTTCTTAAATCAAGAGATTTGATACAGCAAATCCTACTATCTTCTTGAGATTTTCTTTTAATTGGGTTTGAAAGTGATGGAAATCCAGTGTGATCACATTAGGCTAAAGCATGGCTTGGCTTCCATTGGTATAAAAGACAGTAGGATTGTCTTTGCACGTATGGACCAGTAACCTCTAGTCTGTTGAGGGAAACAGAAATGTTTACTTACTACATATGAAGTGGATGGGGAATTAGAAGGAACGGACAAATGCCTTGACTCTCCCTGGGAATGTGGCAAATGTAAAATAGCTAACAGCATAGTGAGTATTGTAATTCGCTCATGCGAAAAGTCAGCAGCGTTTTATTACTCACCCATGAGTAAATGAGAGCATGATATTCTGCTTTAGAAGACATGTTTATTGGTTATCAATAAAAAAAAAAATTAGAGCCAGAGCCAAGATTTTATGACAGAAACATCTTATTTTGCTTAAGAAAACTATGAAATTGGGTAAGCACAGCCCTACCTAACAGTATGGGTAGACTCTTCCAGAGTGTGGATCTGGGACAAAGTTGAGGAGCTGGCTTCGGACTACAGGTTTACAGGCCCATCAGTCACCTTACATACCATCCACCTGGGAATCCAACACCTAATGGAACTTGAGAAAGGTTAAATACCCACAGGAGGTTGAGGGAGGAAAAAAAATCAGCTTGGTATTTAAATAGAAAAAAAAGGACATGTTTTAGGTAATAAGCTACAGAGAGAAGTAGATTATTTTTCAGGTAAAGACAGCAAAAGTACGTAATGCTGAACTTCAACACTTTGGATGAAGAAGAGGGAAAGGGCTGTGTTGATCTAGGGGGCATTGTATGAAGCTCAGTCTATGATGGCAGAAAAAAATGAAGAGAAGCCAAGACCTACATACTCTCAGATTTAAGGGATCATTTTCTTGTACAGGGAGCTAGCGAGCTGTGAAGATGCTTTCTTTCAGTGAGGTGCAGATTAGTCAATAGTGTGGGCTTACTAAGCAGCCTTTGTGGGGTTGCTAGCGAGCTGAAGAGTGGTGTGAGGAAATATGTATGTACAACCAGAGGCTTGGTCTTCCCGTGGCCTTGGCTGCATCCGCATGGTTTTGTCTTCTTCTATCCCTTGTGTGGGGCATGCCAAAGGCATAGTGGCTGTGATGGTGGCCTGCCTAGGTGATGGTCTCTTTGGGGGAGCGCCTCAGCCTAGGGGAAGCTGTCTTCAATCCACTGTGTGGATATGGCTGCCATCGGCTTTTTTTGGATCCCCTGTGCTGGAAAAGGCTCTACCCCAAATTGCTCTCACTGAAAAGCAGGCAAAGGATGGTGCCCCACTGCTGGTGGGGTTCAAACATTGCTTTTCTTCAGTTGCAGCTTCAGAGGAAGACACTAGCGATGGGAAGGAGGATGACAAGGAGCTAGTTCTACTGACAAAGTGGCAAGGGGAGGGCCCGCAGGCAACTGAAGCTGGGCCGCACAGAGCGAGCAGAAATAAGGAGATGGAACAGTTACAGTGTGTGTCCAAGGTAGGAGGCTGACGAGGGCCACTTTCACGCCCTTCCCCTCGCTACACGGGCAGTGTCCCTCAGCGCTGCGAGCACAGGCCCCGGACCCACCCGGCACGGACGGACGTCCCTCCGCCGAGCAACCGCCCGACCGCGGCCGCACGCCCCAGAAAAACCCCGCCTTAGTCGTCAGGAAAACTTGGCGCAGAGCACATCTTGATGTCGGAAAGTTTTGACTTCCTTCACCGTGTGATAACGGTGATTTTTATCTCGGTGAAAATCCTCAGGGGCCTTGCCGCCCGGCCGGCAGCGGGAACCCCCCTGCCCAGGGCGCGCCGGGGGCGGGGCGCCGCCATGACGGAGCGGCGGAGGCGGTGGCGGGCGGGTAGCCTGCCCCAACATGGCCGCCTCCAGCCAGGTAACGTGCCGCGCCGGCCGGGCCCGAGGCTGCCGCGTCCGCCCTGCCCGGCTCCCGGCTGGAGGGAGGGCACCAGGCGTGACACCCCGGGGTCTGCGGGAGCGCGGGCGGCCCTTGCCGCGGGCTTCCCTCCCTTCCCCGCCGCCGTGGCGGGGGAGCCGAGCTTGCAGCGGCCTGAGCCCGGCCCCGTCAGGGCGAGGTGATGTGAGGGGGGACAAGGCCGAGTCAGCCCCTGCGCCTGCCTCCCAGCTTTTACAGCCTCCCCTGTGTTTACTCGGGGCAGAACAGCGCACATTCCTGTTGTTATTATCGTTATTATTTTCAATGAGTGCCCAGTGCCCGTGAATTTGAGGAGTTTTAAGTGCTGGCTGTCACTGGCAGAGATGGGGTGGAGATAGCCGCAGGGATGTACTGGCGAGTTTGGTCAGTGCTGCAACTCTTAAATCACCCTATCAGGGCGCCTGAATTTCGTTTTTTCCACGGGTTTTGATGTCTGTGTATGCAGTGTCTGTATACATTTATGTTTAGTGTCTGCGGCACAAAAGCAAGCCAAAACTGAATAATAAACTGACAAACTTCATAACTGAGCGTGGTGCTCCCTCTACTGACGGTTGCCGTTTAGCTCCACTCCAGTAACGATGTACTTCCATTTTTCAGAAGTGGCTTCTGCAAATTATGCTCCCCCTATATGTTAAAGCTTTACATGAACCCTTGTAGTAATTTCGGGCCAGTTGTGTGACCTGAGCTAGCATTGCAAGGGGAGATTGTTTCAATGTATTTTCAGGAGCTACTTTTTAAAATACTTGTGAACGGAGGTGGTAATAGTACCTGCATGCTTTTTCTTCTGTAGTCGTGTTGTCCTTATAAAGGGGGTGTGAGATGCTACCAAATAAAGTTTTCTGCTTATGTACAGTTGAGTGAGATTCCTTAACTCAGAAATCAAGGCAGGCTGTTGTTTTTTGTGCCTGCAGAATTGAGCCTTGGGTAATGATGCAGCAGACGAGGCCAGAGAGTTTAAGGCCCAGTTCAGACAGAGACTAAGGGAAGGTTCCGCTGTCTCAGCAATGCTGGTAGTGCTGTTTGCAATGCCTTCAGGGGCTGGAGGCATCTGGGTGATGCTGTCAAGCATGTCACAGCACGTAGGGAAGGTCTTCAGCTTTTTGAGCAGCTGGTGAAAGGCCAGGCAGTGTGGGGTAGGGCATCTCTGCCAGTTTTAGTTGTTTAGGCATCTGAGTCACACCTCATCTGTACCTTGTTCTGTTGTTTAGTTCAGAGGTTATGAAAGAATGGAAAGTAGTCTTCTAACTTCAGTTTCTGTGCTAGTTTGCCAAATATTGGGCTTTTTGCCTGGAGAATGTGGGGGTTTGTGAGACCTGACTAAACTCAGAGCTGCTTTCCCCTGAGACCAGATGAAGTCTTCCAGTGCACAGAGGTGTAGATGTTATGGGAGACGCCTGAGCCTTTCAGTTCGATATCCTTTTCTTCTGGCTGGGTTGGTTCTGCAGACACTGCATGACAGTTGTCTGACTGGTATGGGTCATGTATGTAGCCTCCATGCTTTTCCATCTGAACCAGATTTGCACGGTTCCAAAGAGTAAACTCATCTCATATTTTTACTCTCTTTCTGTAACCTCACCTCACCAAATCAAATCTATGTCTCTCCCGTACTTTCCTATGAAGTAGTTTGAGATTGCTTGTCCCCCTCTCCTGAAGGTAAGAACTTGCACATGGGCGGTCTGTAAACCTATTGGCCTCTGTTCACCTGTGTATGGCAAATAAAGTTGGGCAGGCCAAGCCTTTTGGACTTGATCTTTTCAGCCTCTACACGTTATGTTTCTGAAGTCACATGAAATAATTATTTCAGTAGTCTACTCCTTTTTCTGAAACTGTGCCCTGTCAGAGTTTTGTCACTTGTGAGATTTCCTTCTCATACGTTTTGCCTCCATTGCACATTAGCATGGTGACACTTGAATTGGCTCTGAGCAAGAGACCCTAGGAACTGGCAAGAATCTGATGGTAGTAGGATGGATCTTGGTGCTGAGTAATTTATTAGGTTTTTTTGTCAGGCTCGGATGTAAATGTGATCTTTATATGGTCAGGATATGTGTAAAGACTTGAATAATGCTTGTTTAAAATGCAGGAGGCCAGGAGGTCCAGGTTCAGACTGTTACAGCCATGCATGCACCATCTCAACTTGACAGCAGGCATCTGAAACCATTTCAGAATAGAATTGTTGGAGTCTGCTATGCCAGTAACTTGCTAGGTTTTCTTGAAATTGTTGTTGCCAATTAATTTTCTTTGAGAAGTATTTTAATTCATTTGAGACTGCTGTAAAATTGGATTTGGGAGTAGAAAAGCAAGTGTAGGAGGAAGAACCAACAAATGGTAAGGAGTGGCAAAAGACTGAGTCTTTTGGCAGCATTTATTCTGTTCCTTTTTTGGAATATTAGAATTTGTTATTTCCATGGGGTTCTTTTGTGATTCTGATTCCCTTTAAAGGTTTTTCTGTTTCGGTGCAGTTAATAGTTGTGCATGTTGATGGTAATGCTGCAGCAGCCACAGGGAATACATACCTACAGATCCTATGCAACTCTTTAATATTTTTCCAACAATTTTACTAGCATATTTGTATTTGTTTAAAAGAAAAACTTGCTAAGTCATTCAATACAAAGTTGCATCAAATACTAAGATGAATTTTTTTTTTACCTTTTTAGTTTTCCTGTGGTACATCATGATATTATCATGATTGTGTCTGCAGTTTAGGTATGGGGAAGTAGCTACGCGGTCTTGCAAGCCAGAAGGTACACAAGTGGATGACCAACTCTTGGAGCAGTTGACACGTTTAAATAAATACATATAGAGGTGATTGGCATAGTTGTTAGTTGTTTTTTTTTATTTTCTTAAAACCCAGAAACAAAAACATTTCTTGAGGTGAAGAGAAGATGAGGTGGAAGGATTGTTATCAGATCAATGATAATAAAAGATTGGAAAAGGAACTGCAGTTGGGTTGTCCAGTGTACTGTTAGGAGAATTTTTGGGAAAGAAGAGAAGAAACCCCTGAAATGTGGGTAAGGGATTATGCTATAGGCAGAGAAAAAGAGAAAGGCAAAATCTATCCACATCAGTGTCTGGGAGCTTTGTCATAGTCTTATGTGAGGTCTGGACTCTTCCCTTGGGTTTGAGGGTAGAAAGGGAGAAAGGAAAATAAAATAGGCTTAGAGGGATATAGGAAGGTACTGTATGGTCTCAATATAGCAGTAGACCAGAAGTGGCAAAAGATGCCAACAAAACCGGGAGAAGGCCAGTGACCCTTAAGTAACTCACTGGTAGGTAAATGCTGTGTTACCACTAAACTCAATAGTTAATATCTGTACACAGTTTTCCATTCCTTCTCATGACAGGAATGTGATTTGCCTGAAGTTTGCCCTCAGGAGATGTACTAAATGAGGTGTGGAGCATCCAGTTTGCTAGTTCTTGCACATCTAAGTATTGAACACATTTTTCTAACCTCAAAAAAAGCAATTTTTGCCAAAAGTCATCTTCACTTGAAAGTGGCAATTAGGAAAAAGGAGCTGAATGGGAACAGTTCATCTCCAACTCAGGCATTTGGTGAGGCATGAATAACTTGCTAAGATAAGACAATACAATACAAATCTCATGGCAGTTCCACATATATTTTTTTTCTCTTACTCTGCTCTGGAGAGACTGTAGAGAGAAGGACATTAACTGAAACTACTATGTGAAAACAGGAGGGGCAGGCAGGTTAAAAACTGCAAACAGGTATAGTGATACTGGGAATAAAGAAGTAAAGAGGAAGAGAAGAACTGGAAAATGAAAATCTTGGAAATCTTTATAAAGCTTTATTTTTGGGAGGGTTCCTCTGTTATTAAACTCTGTTTTATTAAGAACTCCAGAGATGGGGAAAACCATGCTACTGACTGAGGAAGAACGTACTTTGCAGACTCAGTTTTGTCAGCCCCAAATAATTAATAAAATCTGGAGTTATCTGAAGTCCTATTATGATCTTAGAGATGACATATGAGGTGGGGAGGCTATCTTTCTAGAGCAGACTGAAGTATTTAATTTTTCAAGCAGGACAGTTACTATGTGTTTTTATTCTTCTTCCCAGATCACCAACATGGAAGATAAAACCAGCAAAGATCATTTGAAAATCCAAAAACTGAAGAAGAAGGTATTGAGGAAGCAGGTCAGAGCTCAGCATACATTGATGAGACATGAGGGCATTGAGTGCATCTCCCATGCCACACAGGTGACTGGTAGTTCTGATTTTGATGGTAGCATGAAAATGCTGCTTATCTGTTTTCTATGTATTCTCACATATGCTTTGTCTAAAATGCAGTTCTCCTCCAAAATTCACTTCCTGAGATTGAAGGTTTTCTGTGCCTCTTTGATTTCAAAGCAGAACTGTACTTCATCAATTTAAAGTCTGTGGAGAGACTTTGATGGCCTTTGGATAAGTTTTTTTTGAAATCTGAAACTGTGGTTCCTTGGGTTGGGGAGGAAGAGGAAGCATGGGTAACGTTACCTTGTTGAAGTCAATAAACTTTTCTTCTCTGTGTGATTTTTTTTTTTTTTTTTTTTCCCCCCCCTACTCTGGCTTTATTCTTTCGTATCTTTCTTTTCTCTGTTTTTCTCTGTCATGTATAATTTGTCTTGTCTAAACTCTCTGTTAAAAACATGTCTATCTTAGAAATCTTTTCCACATTGTTTTCTTCACCTAAATTGATTTAGGCTGTGTGGTTCTGTGGGAGTTGAACTGATTTGACTGACTTGCAGCTGTTGAAAAGGGGATAACTTTATCTTCCCTTGCTCAAAAGGGCACAAGATAGGAGGGAATTCTGCTTTCTTATGATGCTCAGTGACTTTTACCATAAGCCACTTTATTTCCTAACCTAACCTTTTTGATTTTTAGTTTTCTGTCACAGTAGAGAGTTACAGCAGATCAGAGGGTGACTTCTCGGATACTGTGTAGCAAAAAGTGACAGGAACATGCAGACAGAAAGGGAACAAGTTAGAGAAAGAGTTTATAATTTCCCTCTGTCAGTTGCGGGGAGATGCTAATGGCTTGAAACAATGTAGAGCAGTATCATTTACTCTAGCCTTTTTCATCTTGATCCTGCAAATTCTTCCCATTCAAATATGGAAATATCAGTTAGATTTTTGTGCTTTTTAATAACAAAATTTGGCTTAGTCTTCACTTGGATTTCACACCATGTGGACATATGCTAAAATGACCCAGCAGTCTTGTATATACTGTAAGCTCATTGGAGCAGGGACTGTGTTTTTCTAGTGTTGCTTGGAAATGGGTCCGTAATCCGGGACTTGTTCCCCTTGACGCTGCCCCAGATACCAAATTATCCATCTAAGAAACCCAAAGAGTAACCTTGAGATTCAGCAAGACCCTCATTGATGATAGAACATTTGAATAAGTGATGTATGAAACAGAACTGTAGTGCTAGTGATAAACCTGTGTCAAGAATACAGAAAATGCTTTCAGGCTTTGTGCAAGAGTCTATGTTGAAATTGCTCTGTCAGGAAAACATGATCAGTTGCTGTACATGTTGCTGTTGGGTACTGATGGTCTTTGTAGATGAAGTGCCTACAGCCAGTGAAAGCACTGGTTTGAATCTGCATCTTCTCTACAGACATGGGCATCTCCATTAATAACATTCGAGAAAATAACAATAATAATAGTGTGGTCACCTTAGAAAAATGTGATCAGTAATGGACAGCCTGATGCAGTGCTAAGAGCAAGTGTTACCAGAGTCATCACAATAGGCATAATCATAGCAGTACTCACTATATAAATTTTCGTTTTAATAATCCTTCTCTTCAGTTTTAAATCTAATTTTCTGTCTTCTAAAGAAGTGAAATGCTGTCATTTGAAACAATTGAACGCTTTACCAGCTGTCTTCAAAAAAGGTCATAGAACATTTATAGACTTTAAGGAAAAGATTGTCTGAAAGCTTTCTGGAAAGATATTACATAGAGTCAATCTGAGTAAATTGTTGCTAGCAGTTTGAAGTCACTAGAGCTCAATCGAAACTTGAAGACTGCATCCTCATTTTGCCTTAAAAAGGGACTTAAACTTCCTTCAACCACCATGATTAGATTGAACATCCAGTTATGGCATATAGCTATTTAGATGTCAAAAGAACTTGTTAATTTATTTTGAAAAGGCCTATGTATTTCCAAAGGGTATCTCTCGAATAATAGTCCTTTGAAAAGTTCTATTTTGTTGTTTGTTCTAATATTTGGCAAACCAGCAACAGTCCTCACAAACTACATACTCCTTGATAATTCTGGACATAAATCACCATGGAAGTGTAGAATTAAGCAATTAGGCATTGTGCATGAAGTAATCTGTGTTAACTAAGGATGGGATATAAATCCCTTTTGCTTATAAAAACAAGAGGGAGAATTTTCAGATAAGAGTGCTGGAGCAGAACTAGATGCTCTGTTTCTAGAGGCTGCTGCTTTTTTTGGTGGACCTGATACATGAGGAACTTGAGGTGGAACTGGGAATATCAGTCTTTCTATGCTTGGAGAGACTCCTTGACAAAGATGAGAAAACTTTTCTTGAAAAAAAAAAATCACAGTCTTCAAAGGTTTTTCTGTTTGTTTTTGTTAGTGGTAACAGGTCTCTGGAAAATTTCCATTTTTGAAATGTCCAAAATTTTGTGTGCCAGTGTCCTGCTTGCCTGCAGTACACTTGACACACACGTGCTGGTTCAAAGCTTAAGCATCTTGTAATAGTAACTACATGCATTAATGGAGGAGGTACCTTTGATAGAGGTTGTAAGTCTTTCTGCCAGAATATGTGCTGGGCAAACAAAGGTTGCCTTAGGCTCATATACCAAGTTAATGGAAATGTAAATATCTTGTGTGGAATACATAAAAGAGTAGTCATGGGCTTAATTTTTCTTTATAGAGCTGCTTTCTTGGTAGAGTGTTAGCTTTAAATGAATAAACAGTAATCACTAATTCTCCATTTTTTTTAAATTCCTCTTCAATTAGAGCCTGGTTATTGCCAATGCTGGTCTTGGTAATGGGATGAGTAGACACCAACTGCTCAGGATAGTAGAAGAATATGGATTGGTGGAAACACTCTTAATGCCACCAAATAAACCATATTCATTTGTGAAATATGGGACAACAGAAGAAGCCAAGAAAGCCTTTGATGCCCTTAATGGAAAAGAAGTAACACTGGAAGACTTTGGCCAAAACATTGTTCTATATATTAATTTTGTGGAAAAAGGTAAAACTTTTCTGCTCTCCTATATATCCAACTTCCTGCATACTGCTTCCTTTTGCTTTTACTTCCTAGGTTGTAAATATAGCTAAAAGCACACTAGTCTTTGTAAGTAGACACAGAGGATGAAAGCCAGAATCGAAGATTCAGGACATAAAATAATCTTTGCTCCTTGTATTTCATGATGGGATACTCTAATTTGAACTCCTTTACTTGGAGGCAAAAGGAAAAAGGATTTAGGTAGTTTCCAGACCATTCAATACTGCACATGAAGGTTTTGTGATTAAGGAGCTAAATTGGGACCCAAGAGATCTCTGGACAGTTCATTGGATTTCTTGTGTAAGCTTAGTCTTGCAATCTCTATCTCAACCCCAGGAAGGAAAATAGGCACAATATGATTTCTGGCTTTTTTTTTTTTTTTTCCCCGCTTCTCACCAGGCTTTTTTTATGGCTGGCTATAAGCTATTTAATACAAGAACTGTTGTTCTTTCTATGAGCTTTTAGAGTGTTCAGTGAAAAGGGTTTCTGGTGCTGGTCTGTACATGCTTTTTAAGCTATTAGGATAGCAAACTGAATGTCCCTCCATCACCAACATTTTGTGTTCACTTAGGTATAGCATTATACTCCTCCATATTTGATTTCAGACTGCTTCTCTGGACAGAGAGTAAACCTGGTAAATCACCAGAGTTCTAGAAGATTAAAATGAAATACAGGTAGAATCCTGAAGTGATTGGGAAATTATTTTTACCATTATTTTGACAGGAAAATCACAAGTGGTTTTGCGTTTGAGTAGTGTGGAATCTTGTTGGTCTTATGCAGTAAAATTTTTAGAAGGTGTTTTGCATGATGCAAAACTTGGGCCTTATCCTGTTTTGTCGTGCCAAAAAGGGATCATTCATTCACCAAATAAGACCCCAATGAGGGCTTCATTGTATCATTAAAGTAAATATTTCTACAGCTGTACTGTATTCTCATACATAGCTTTAACCGGTCAGATGGAATAGGGTACCCATGGTTTTGTTTTTTCTAAACAGTGACGGTATTCTCTTTTTCCATACACCCTAGTTTTCTGGCAGAATGCTGCTCCTACAAGCTTGCCTCCAGGCCTGATGGTCATTGAAAAGATTATTTCTCCAGAGGAGGAAAGGAGGATGTTGGAAAGTATTGACTGGACAGCAGATGAAGATACTCAGAATGGTGGGCAAAACCATAGGAAACCAGACCTCCCATACTTTTATGCTGTTTTTTCCTACAGTTTCAGTTGACAAGAAGTCTCTATCTTGGTAAATGTATTGTTTGAAATCATTGTGTATTGGTTCTTAGCATTTTAGAAGTTTGGTCTTACATTGTAGGTGATGAACTCCTGGGTCAAGTGGTCTGTATTGGTATTCTGGTATGGATATGCTTGAATAATGTTCCTGCATTCAGAAGCATTTAAGGTCTTTTTTAGATGTCTTTTGCCAAGCACAAGACTGTTCTGTGAAGGTTACCCTTGTAATTTGATGTCCAGCTGAGGAGCTGTGTCTCCTCTTAAATCAAATAGTCAGTGAGACACACATTCTGGATGTTTTGGTGCTTTCACTTGGGCTCTGTGGAGTTAAATATCTTAATAAATGAATTGTTCTTGGAATTTGCTTCAAGGTTTCTGGGTAAATTTTGTTCCTTAGAACAACACAAGAGGTTATATTGACCTTAGCTAACATGTAACTTGGTGACTGGTGAAAGTGAAGGAGCCTGGTGTATCCACAGGATATCAGTCAAGTGCAGGTTCAGAGATCAGGGCAAGAATAAAGATGCATTAAACATGGGTCAAGAGAATTGGTACTCTCTACTTCTTGCATGTATAGAAACACCATCAGTTTGACTTCAAACAGCAGTGAATGTGATACTTAATGAAATACAAAAGGTAATAAGGCAGAAGAAGTGTGCGCTGTGAAGGACAAGGGTCACATACATTGTGTTAATTAAAGAATGTTTGTGTTAACGGGTCAGATGGAATAGGGAAGAATAGCAAATTGCCTACACTGTTTTATGTAGTCTAATCTTACTTCAAATTTGTGTGTTTTTACAGCCCAGAAGACTTTAAAGCATAGAAGAGTAAAACATTTTGGATATGAGTTCTGCTATGATAACAACAATGTTGATAAAGACAAACCTTTACCTGGAGGTAAGAACTTCCCTGTTAAATCATACTTAATTTTGCACTGATGTTTGAAGCATTATATAAAGCCTTTAAGCCTCACTGAGAAATGGATGTGAGATTCTAATTAAAGGAGTGGTGAGATTCTCATGAAAGGAGAGCTTTCACTGCATCTTAAGCACACACTGAACCGTTCTTTTCAATGAGATCCATTCCAAATTACTGTGAGTGCTTGAAGCTTGTTTTCCAATCAGTTGCAGCCCTTTATTGAGGTCCAGTCAGATCAGGCTTTTGGGTTTGTAATTGTCATTCTTTTTAAGCTTTTGTTTCATAAAATAATTATGTGTTACAAATTAAATATTTGTTTGGGGGGTTGTGATGTATCTTGTGTATATTTATCTTGACTAGCTTCAAGCTTGCTGGATTCACACCAAAATAAAATTTCCTTTGGACTGAAAGCAATTTTGAGAAGGTTTGAATAACTTATTTGGAGTTGAGAGCTGTGAGTCAGAGCAAAGCGAGTGAGTCATCTTATAGTCTTAGATTTAAAAATAGTAAAATAGGGGAGTTAAATTCCTGTTAAACTTGAAGGTGTTTAAGGTGACGTACGTGTACTGGGTTGGATGTAGCTTCCAACAGAAGGATTCTGGTTATATTGCTGTTTTAACAAATTAAGCTATAAAATCATTGATATTTGAGCTGTTCTCTAGTTTCACAGCTAAACTATTTTGTGTGAGAAAAGCATAAACATTTCATTGGGGGAGAGCAAATAGAAAATAAAAGTCAGTAGATTCATGGAGGGGCTATTACTGACATGTTTGTGGGTGTTGCCTCCAACAGAATTCTACAATGAAGTCCTCAGGTAAAATAGCACACCAAAAATTCAGTGAAGGACTGTAACGTTCATTCCTATTTCAAGACCAGTTGAATCTCAGCAGATTTTTTTTTGGTGATACTTAATCTAATTCAGTAACAGCTTTTTAGGGAGTAAGTTTTTTGGAGAGCTCTCTGCACAGCTTCTGACTTTCTGCATAATAATTTTGCTTCTTGAGTGCAACTTTTTTACTGTAGTTGGTGGAAACTTTGCCTCTGATTTGATGTGCTTTTATTTATGCATAGAGATAGTGCAGTTTGTATTTGTAAGGAGTGATCCAGTTCTGAATGTGGAGGCCTTGGAGGAACAGTCTTTCTAATTGGTAGATGTTATAAATATATCGGGTTTGCACGTCATGCCCCCAATTCTGATGTGTGTGTTACAGCAAATGCAGAGTAATCATTACTGAAGATGGACTTACATATCTACAAAGCTGTTTCTGTGTATTTTGTCCAGTTATTATGTTTATTGTAAATAAAAAGGATAAAAATGTAAAAAGATATCCTGTCTTGCTTACAGTTTTTTGTTTCTATGACTAGGTCTTCCTGAAATTTGTGACCTATTCTTGGAGAAGTGCTTGAAGCAGGGATATATCCAACATAAACCTGATCAACTGACTATAAATCAGTATGAACCTGGACAAGGTAAGTTTGTTTATCCTTCAAAAATTATGAGCTCTTTACCTTACATTGTGATTTAACTCTGGTAGACAACTAAGCGTCACACTTGCTCACTCCCCCTCATTGAGCTAGGGAGGAGAATCAGAAAGATAAAAGTGAGAATACTCATGGGTTGAGATAAAGACAGTTTAATAAGTTTGGTTTTTTTTAAAAAAGGAAAGAAAACAAAGAAAAATAAGTGATGCAAAAATACCCCCAAAACAGTTGCTCAGTACCAGCCAACCAGTGCCCAGCCAGTCCTTGAGTAATGGCATCCCTGGTAAACTTCACCCCTAGTTTTATTGCTGAATGTGATGTCATATGGTATGGAACATCCCTTCGATTAGCTGTCCCAGCTGTGTCCCCTCCCCACTTCTTGTGCACCCCCAATGGACTCTGACAGGGAGGTGTGAGAACCAGAAAGGACCTTGATGCTGTGTAACTAAAACATCCCTGTATTATCAACACTGTTTTCACCACAAATCCAAAGCATAGCACCACACAAGATACTGTGAAGAAAATTAACTCTATCCCAGACAAACCTGTACAACTTAACTGAAAATCAGGAGGGAGTATCATCTACATGTGACATGGTATAGGAACAGGGTTTAAGCACATGCTTGGTGTATTTCCTCTGTGACCAGAGATACCTTGAATCAAAACTGAAGTCTTCATACTGGTTTCTGAACCTGGGAACTTGTGTTAGGAAGTACAGTTTTTGATACCACTGTTATGGAGATTGATGGTGTTTCAGAGTCCAAGGCCATAATATGGAAACTAACCATAAAAAGATATAGGAATAAATACTCACATTTGTTTTTGTAGTGAAGTGCATTTTTTCACTCCAAACTCTTCTTGTTCTCTGTACTGTGCATACAGTCTCCAGGAAACTGCTCTTGCTGTTAGCACATGTGATACAACATTAGTGTATGTGATATATGGACTTTTAAGTATGATGCAAGCAGTGTTCCCATATCTGAGGAGTAAGAAATGACTCTGTTTCTGTAATCTTTCCCAAACTGGAGACATCTGAAGAGAAATTTGCTTCTAATCACACCTCTAGGGAATAAATGACATGCTGTGCTTTTTGCTAAGGTCAGTCATCAAGGCTAAGTATCTGGCTTGCTTTCTAGAGTGGATATCTCATTTGTCCTTAGGAAGAAAGGACAGCAGCTTTTCTTTCAGAATTAATGTCTGACAGCTAATACAGTGTCTGCCAAACAAGGGTCTGAAGAGCTGAGCCTATTTGTTTATGTATCTGATGATCTGTTAAATTGATACAGTCATGTACTTCTGGCTGGGTCATCAGAGGAGACTAGTTAGAATTGTAGATTTCTGTCAGGAAAAGAAGCTGTTTTTTTTAAAACAACAAACTCAAAGCAAAATACTCTTTAAGTGCAAATTGTTAGGATATGAATGAGCACAGAGTGCAGTCAGATTAATACCTTTAGAATCTGTGTTCTGAGACAGATTGTCATTGGAAATTACACTTGAGATTTTAAAAAGTGACTGATGACTTTGGGTATCTAAGCTGTAGGGGCCACACTTAAGACACATTAAATGAATTCTTTTTTGAGAGCACTTTTTTCATTCAGCGTCCTAATAATTACAGTTTAAAGTTGTAGATTTATACTTGAAAGCTACCATCCACTTTTGAATGCTTAGGTGACTGTCTCTTACCATGTACTGCATATATGG
This sequence comes from Strix uralensis, assembly GCF_047716275.1. Classification (NCBI taxonomy): domain Eukaryota; kingdom Metazoa; phylum Chordata; class Aves; order Strigiformes; family Strigidae; genus Strix; species Strix uralensis. The sequence continues at coordinate 121,131,055 of NC_133973.1, forward strand.
AGTATGAACAGCAGGTACGTAGGTCAGTGTAGTCTTGATTGAATTGTCTGGGTGATGCTGAAAAGAGCAGTAAATGTTCTTCTGTTGCATGGTGAATTGCACTGTCTTCAGGCAGAGTTTCAGTGCTTTATACTGAAGCAAAGTTATGAGCAAGCACAAACAGATAATGTGTCCTTGGTTTTCAAGTCTTGCTGATTTTTCTATCAGATTAAATGTTGACCTCATAAAACACTTGTATTGCTTTCACTGAAACTAGTGGAATTCAGAATATTTACATCTAGAGGTAAAATCTGGCATATAATAAGGGTGCTTTATAGGGCTGACTGACACTGTTAAGAGAAAATATTTTCAGCTCAGGAATTCAGTAGTGTCCAAAATGAACATGGGTAGAATTTTTAATAAGCAAATATAACTGTTTTGGTTTGGATCATGTAGGAGCTACTCTATCTGTCTGAGCCTGCTAGAGTGTCAAAGGAAGGTGTAGTTCTCCCAAGCTGTCTGCTGGCCTTGCTTCACTGCTGACTACAGTTCCCCACCACGGGGTGAGATCTTGCTGTGGCATGCACGCTGCTGTTTCAGCACTTGGTGTTAAAATGTGTGGTACAAGCTGTGGGGAATGGCAGTTTCTTTCCAATTAGCAGATCTGAAAGAAAGATTTTTAAAAAACCCGTAAAAATTACTGTCCCTTTGGTAATTCTCACCTATGTGTGTTTACTCATACACACACCAACAGATGTACTACCCAGGGGTTAGCCTAGCAATGGTGTATGGAGTTCTCCTGGGAACTGCAAAGCAGAGGCAGGGTTTGACCCTGACAGGGCCTGCGGTCGTGGTAGTAGGCCCTAATTCTGAAGCTGAGACCCATAGCACAGTCATTTTCTTAGCAATAGAGGGAGTATTTGGGATGATTCCTTCTCTGTGAAGAAAGTGAGGGAGAAATACATGATCATGGATGAACTAAGGCCCAAAATCACCTAACATACCATAACTGTTAGTGTTAAGGGCTAAACTGCCTAAGAGGAGAACATAGTGATTTCAGGTGCTGTCTGCAGCAAGGAGAGCATTTGGAATCTTCAGAGGGTGAGGCCTTTGGGTGCTCCGAACTGTCTTCTGGATATTTCCACTGATTATACAGGACACTTAGGTTAACTGTGTGCATTTAATCTGGGCATATAAATCAGACAATTGTCCTGAATTCTTTTGGAAGGCATCTGCCTTGTTTATGATAAGTTTTGTTTGTTCAACCGTACATACCAGTTTTCTGTATGGACATCCATGGAAATAGAGCTTGTTAACAGAGATGGCACTCTATTATACTGACTTTTTTGTTTTTTCTTATGCAGGAATTCCTCCTCATATTGATACACATTCTGCTTTTGAGGATGAAATAATCTCTCTCAGTTTAGGATCTGAGGTAAATTTAATGTTTGTATGTGTTTTGATGATGCTTTACTGAGAAGTTTCATTTTTATATTGTTCAATACAAGTTAATTTGATTTCCCATGTTATCTGTTCACACTCATCTGAGTTAAAAATCAAACATGTAAGGTAATGTCAGTTGCTAATTGAATAAGTAACTGCAATGAGATGTTGTCACTGGAAGATTTGCCAGTGATATTGGTGATACCCTGTTTTTAAATCTTAGCATCCAGTTCTCCATCGACCTTCCTTCATTTTGTATTCATCTTAGAAAGCTTGTCACTTCTGTTTATGTTTCTACTTCCATTTTTCCCGGTGTCATCCCCTGTTCCCTTTGGTCTGCATAAGCCTCCCATTATTTTTATATTCAGTACATTACAGAAGGCTAATGTAGATGTATTACCTGTAGAAGGTCCAGTCAAAGTCTAAACCCTACTGAGCTGGTCGTGGTGCAGGCAGAGGTAGACCCTGATCCTGTGTAGACAAAGAGGGGGAAGAGAAATGGAAGAACAGTGGACTAGTATGAAGTCATGCAACATATCAAGAATAGGGCTGAAAACAGTCCGTATCATCTAGTCTCAGTGTTTTAATTAATGTCTTTACTTTTACTCTATTTGGATTCATCTGCTGCATCTGTTCCCATCCTTGTTTTACAGATCTATTGTTACCTTCTCTACCTTAAGCAGTACTGCAGCAAGTCTTTGCTACTTGGCCTTCTGTATTGAGTTTGTGTGGCAAGGTTTTGGTAGCAGGGGGCTACAAGGGTGGCTTCTGTGAGAAGCTGCTAGAAGCTTCCCGTGTGTCTGACAGAGCCAATGCCAGCCACCTCCAAGATGGACCCGCTGCTGGCCAAGGTCGAGCCCATCAGTGATGGTGGTAGAGCCTCTGGGATAACATATTTAAGAAGGGGGGGGGGGGGGAACCCCCAATTGTGCAACAGCAATTGCACAACAGCAATTGCAGCTGGAGAGTAGAGTGAGAATATATGAGAGCAACAGCTCTGCAGACACCAAGGTCAGTGAAGAAGGAGGGGGAGGAGGTGCTTCAGGCACCAGAGCAGAGATTCCCCTGCAGCCCATGGTGCAGACCATGGTGAGGCAGGCTGTGCCCCTGCAGCCCATGGAGGTTAATGGTGGAGCAGATCTCCACCTGTAGCCCGTGGAGGACCCCATGTTGGAGCAGGTGGGTGCCCAAAGGAGGCTGTGACCTGGTGGGAAGCCCACGCTGAAACAGGTTCCTGGCAGGACCTGTGGAGAGAGGAGCCCACGCTGGAGCAGATTTGCTGGCAGGACTTGTGACCCCATGGGGGACCCACGCTGGAGCAGCCTCTTCCTGAAGGACTGCACCCTGTGGAAGGGACCCATGCTGGAGTTGTTCATGAAGAGCTGCAGCCCATGGGAAGGACCCATGTTGGAGAAGTTCATGTAGGTCTGTCTCCCAGGGGAGGGACCCCATGCTGGAGCAGGAGAAGAGTGTGAGGAGTCCTCCCCCTGAGGAGGAAGGAGCAGTAGAGATAATGTGTGGTGAACTTACACAGCCCCCATTCCCCGTTACCCCTGTGCTGCTGAGGGGGAGGAGTAGAGAAATTGTGAGTAAAGCTGAGCTTGGGATGAAGGGAGGGGTGGGGGGAAGGTGTTTTTAAGATTTGGGTTTATTTCTCATGATTCTACTCTGATTTGATAGGTAATAAGTTAGAGTCAAGTCTGTTTTGCCTGGGATGGTAACTAGTGAGTGATCTCCCCCTGTCCTTATCTTGACCCATGAGCTTTTCATTATATTTTCTCTCCCCTGTCCAGCTGAGGAGGGGAGTGATGGAGCAGCTTTGGTGGGCACCTGGCATCCAGCCAGGGTCAACCCACCACACCTTCCCATCTTCCTGTGCATTTCTTGAGAGGGTGTTCTACACACCTGCAAGGCCTTCTTCCATTGCTTGGGCTTTTTGTGACAGGGGAGTTACATTTATTGCTGTATATTCCCATGGTGCTGGATTACTACAAGCTTAACAAGGCTAAAAACAGGTTATTGCAGTGGGTAACAAAGGTTTGTCTTTTGAATCTTACCACTGAAAAGTTGTGAATGCTGGATGAGAATGATCTAATCTGCTACTTGTTTTTTCTGGCAGTGGTGTGCAGATGACACAGATGTGTCTGTTTATGGAGTTGTACCTGTATTATCCATAGCATTCTCCTGTTACAAAACAACAACTTTGATTATTGCTTTTGGTTTGCCTTACTCTTTAGGCAGAGAGAGAACATGGCTGGATATTCTGAGCACTGACATTTTTTGAATCTTTAGTCTGGGCTTTGGTATTGACTTTTACTTTTCTTGCAAGTTGTGTAGCGGATGTGGAGCTCCTGGGACTAGGGATGAGTCTAAGGAAGGACAGCTTTTTCATTAACGTCTGTGGCAGTGGCACGTCTGTGTTCTTGGTTGCTTGAAAATGGGGATGTCAGTGTTGCCAGTCCTCTCAGCCTGACCATGGATGTATTTGTCCACCATTCACAAAAGCATCCTCTCTAGAGTAGGAACGTCTGTTAGGGTGGTATGCACAGTGACAGTAGAGTTCTTGCTGCTCTTGTTTTGGAATCTCCCAGTCTAGGGTCCACTTCCTCACGTGGCTTCTGCACTTAGCCTTGTCTCAGAGATAGTGTGTTCTCCTCTGTTCAACTGCAGTGTTGTCTTTTAACAGTGCCAACACCTCTATGCTAGGTAGCACATGGGAACATCAATTTCTTTCATGCAGTTTTCTTTCATGCAGATAATAAGGCTTTAATTGATCTTCTGTGCAGTTTAACTTTTCTAATGCATTCAGAGCAGCACAGCAACAATAGATGTCCCTAACTTACAGCTGTTCCTATGTTGATCCTGTAAATAAAAAGAGGTTACTTTAGTTTACTTTATAAAAACTACATTGGTGCTGTAATTTTACGTATTCTGCCTCAGTCTGCAGTCCGAGGCTTTCTTACCTTTTCCATTGCAATTAAAGGGCTGACTCTGGCACAGATGCTCTGTTACCTCATTGATGAGGCACCATAGGCAGTGCATTTGTAGACAATTATATTACAGCATACCTTTGTGGTAGTTTCAGAGATGGCCAAAAGAGGAGTGATTTTAATCACCTGAGACATACAAACCTTTCTGGCAAGTGGACTGCCTGGAGCATTATGATGCTGTTAAAAATTAGAATGAGTACATTTCAATCAGGGAAACAGCCAGACTTGGGCCATTTCTAGGTGTTTCAGGCATAGGCATTGGATACAGTTTTTAGATAGCTCTCAAGTTTCAGTGCCTTTTCCTAATGGGCCATTAATGCACTTTTCAGGTGTAGACAACCAAAGCACACATGTAGTAAAACAAGCCAGTGGCTGATGAAATGCTGCATTATTTAATGGCTTTTCTTTCTGGTACTTTTACAACTTTTTATGATTTCTTTTAATTTTTTTTTTTTTTTTGTGGACTTAGCTCTTCATCTAATTTTCAAATGTAAATATCAGTTGCAGTAATAGGTGAGTTAGCTACTTTAGGAGTGAAGCCCCCTACTCTATTCCCATTAAAGCATACCATGTACAAAATTTACATACTCTGATAAATAATTGGAGTTGCACATACAGCAACAAACTTTCGTATCTGTCTCTTCTCTCTGTTCTTCTCTCTGTAGTATGACTATTTTTTTTTCACCTGATTAGGCTGCAAAGTAATGGAAAACATACATAAATAAAGTCTTATGTCTTGTCCTTTCTTTACTCTTCTCAACAGTAAATGCACACATTTAAATAAAAAGTGCCGTAAAGAAATAACCTGGCAGCCCAGCTGGTTCCGTGTTCTATTTCAGAAGTTGGCTAACCAGACACTTCAGAGGAAGAAAAGAAAGCAGAATGTGTCATGTAGTTTATTTGTATACTAAGTCATGGAAAGAGCTTTTCTTTCATTTGTTTGTATGCTTGTCCTTCCAGAATCTGAGCCGGGCAGATTCTAGTAACTAGTAACCAAAATAAATGCTTTGGCTTATGAAAAAGTCTGTGGCAGCAGAGCAGTGGACTAAACACAAGTGCCTTCCTAGCCTCGTGCTTTAGTTGTCAGCATAGGTTCTCAGACTTCTTATATCATCTTCACAGAACCACAGCATTGTTTAGGTTGGAGGGGACCTGCTCAAGCAGGGACAGCTGAAGCAGGTTGTCCAAGACTGTGTCCAGTTGTGTTTTGTATATCTCTGCAGCTGGAGATTCCAGAACCCCTCTGGTCAAGCTGTTCCAGTGTTTGACCTCTGTCACAGTAAAAAAAGCTGTTTTCTTGTGTTTGATGGAATCACATGGGTTTTAAATTGTGCGTATTGTCTCTTGTCCTGTTGGTGGACACTCCTAGGAAGAGTCTGGCTCTCTCTTCTTCATTCCCTCCCGTCAGGTATTTATACACATTGATAAGAGCCATCTTATCTGAGCCTGAGCCATCTCTTCTCCAAGCTGATCAATCCCGGCTTGCTCAGCATCTCCTCATATGAAGATACTCCTAAATCAACTTCATGGCCCTGTGCTAGACTTGTTCCAGTAAGTCTGTATCTTTCTTGTAGTGGGAAGCCTAGTCCAGTCCCATGTCACGTCCCGCTCAGGTGAGGGAGACAAGTGACTCAGATTTGCAAATCCCCAACGGAGCGGACAACAATTCTCCAAGTCCAAGCATTTATTAACTACCCACAATGTACTAATTGAACACATGATAATTGGCTAAGTATATAGCAAGTTGTGGCAAGTCCAATTTTTTTCTACAAACTTGATTTATGTTGAAAAAGGAAGTTATTGGCACATGGCATATATGTTCATTTTAAATATATGTTCATAAATGAACAAGCAATCTTGAGAAGAAAATAAGGGCATGATTCTTCACAAACACTGTGTTTATCTTGCATCAGATAACCTACAACAATCCAAATTCTTATGCTTGTGTGAAATGATGTGGAAATGTAGGTGTGAGATTCTCTTTCTCAGTCACATGGGACAGCTTTGTCAAGAGGCATAGAGAAACCAATTTTGTTCTAGCTGGTGCAATACATTGTGTTTTGGGGAGTTTACAAGACAGATTAAACTTGATTTGAAGGAGAAAAATCTCATTATTACTTTATAAGATAGGCAGAAGTACAGAAGCCACTAAATAGTTTGAGGGCAAAGCAATGGGACATGTGATATGTCTTGTTCCATAATACTCCAGGAAAAGTAAGGGTCTCAGGCTAATCACTTCTCTGGTTTTGACCCATTTTGTTGGCATCTCCTGGGAAACTGAAGAATAAAGTGAGACTTCTAGAATGTCCTGTGGGCTTGTAATGGCATTTTATAAATCAGCACATTCACTCTTTATAGGAGGTGATACACTGAAAATATTAATGAATATCAGTTTCAGTGTTGTGTTATTGAATACAACTTTAATTCAGAAGTTGTCATAGTAGGAGAAGAAAGGCAGTGGGGTAAATCTAGTGTGATGGTTACTAAGCTTAATGGTAAACCCTATGACCTGTGTCCATAAATTTGAACAAAGTACTGCAAAACAGGGAACAGTCTTTTCTGTTGAGAATTTTCTGGTTTTATTTGAGTTAGGTGTTATTTTCAGTGCCTCCATTTGGTGTCTCTAAAGATACGTAATTTTGCAGTATTTCATCTTAGGAGACTGGCCAAGTTTGCAGCTGTCTCAAAAAATCCTAGTTAAAGCCTGTGTCAAATTTGCTTTTGCAGGTTTGTAGCAGGAGCTTGATCAATATTGAGATTTCAGTTTTTCCACTTTTCCTAATTTGCCATTTTACATGCTGTCATGTAAGCCTTGATTCATTAGAATTTTAGAAATACAGAGGGAGCATTTCTATAATGAGCTAAGTAGTGCTTTGAGCGTATCCAACCCATAAAAGAAGTTTCCCTTCCTGGCTGATGAGGAGGGACACCCTGCAGTCCCTCCTCATCGGCACTGCCCCATTCTGCCCAAGACTACTGGGGGATGCCCACTGCCCTATGCCAGAGGGTGAAATGCCATCATAGTTTTCCTGAAGGGTGTGTTGTGTTGGCACCATACTATGATTTATGTTGTTCTGTCCCATTTTCCGACTATCCAGCCCTGATGTGGAATCCCCTGGCTTGTCATTCTCTTTTCCTCTTTGAGTGCCTTAGTCTGCTTCCTGTCCCTGTGCCTTGGCCTGGCAGGAGGCTGTATAAACACTGAGAACTGCTGTGATGCTCTGGGTTAGCCCCTGACCTAATGTCTGCGAAAGGGGAGCTTCAGAGTTTTGAGTCAGGTTTGTGGCTCAGGGTTAAATAGTGGGGCTGTGTGTGGATCATCCTTGATCTCTGCCTAACTTCTGTTCATCTGAACACATACTCATCATGTCTTAGCCTGCAGATACTAAGTGCCTTGATCTGTAAAAGAAAAGCCGTGACTCTCAAGCCTTGAAACCAGAGCAATATTACAAAGAAAATCTCCAGAAGACCTTTTGAAATATGTATGACTGATGGTTGTCCTAGAACTGATAGAATGAGGCACACCACTATTACTCATCTCAGGCTGATAAGTGATCATTTTTCCAGCACTTTTGCTTCTTATCTGTTGATCTATTTCTAATCTGTCTTGGTTAACAAACAGAAACCTGTAACTGCTATAGCAGCAGCTGTTTCTGTAATAGCTGCTTGAGAGATTTTATCAGGAGCCTTTAGAAAGTCTAGATTGTACCCAGCCTTTGACAGCTAGCACCTGTTTCATGTCTTGTATGAGCTCTGACAAGGTAGGCAGGCACTGGATATTGTGTTAAGTCTGTGTCCCACTCTTATTTTGTTTATCTTGGTTAGTTGCTGATCCAGTTTAATTTATTGTTTACATTTACATTGCTTTATTTTTCTTTTAAGGGAAGGCAGAAGGCATCTTACCTACTTAAGGAATTACCCTGGTAGTGGCTATACCAAAGTTTTTCCTCTGTCCATGCTAGCAGCATGACTGTAGTAGGTGAAATTATAGTAATAGTGATCAATATTTAAAAAGAGATTCGATTGGCAGAACCAAAATGTCTCTTAACCCAAATGGAAGACATTCTAGTGCTGAGTTTAGAAGTTTGTTCAAGTGAGTCTGGTGGGATTCCCGAAGCTTGATAGTGTGCTTTTCAGCTCTGTTAGACACATTTCTTGAGCTGTACCCTTCTTACAGTCATGAATTTTATCAGTTCTTGAAGAAATCATTTAGCTGGAAATCCAAAGGGACTATGTTTATAACTGTATGCCAAATTTAGTTGGTTTGTTCCATTTAAAATGGTATTTAATTTTTGAAAACTACTGAAGAGCTTCTCCAGCTGAGAAGTGCCCTGACTACCACAAGTTATATGCACCAGGCTTTATAAATCTGCCTCTCCTGTTTGCATTTACTCTGTATAAATATGTCCTCTGTGTGTGTTTCTGTCCGTGTCATCCCATAATGTACTGTCATTGATTGGATCAGATACATGACCCATCAAAATCAAGGGAGAACTTTCTGTTGATGTAATTGAACACTGAATTGTGCCCTCTGAGATAAGTAGCAAAGCCTGCAGCCCTTCATGGGAATATTTATAATAGTCTTACTGTCTCTTTTGAGGAAGGTGAATATTCAGGAAACATACTGTTCTGAGTTTTTATTTGTGCTGGATGTGTCTTCCCCATTTGCATACAGGATTCTGTTCACAGCTATCGATGTGTCCTGCTGATGTTTCCACCTGATCAGTTATTTTAACTTTTGTAAGGATCTTGAAAGCCCAGCTTTCATGTAAATTGTTCAGAGGGAACCTGTCCTGCAATACCTAATTGCCTCCTTCCACAGCCTTGGTTGTTTCTAGGCTAACTCCTATTTTAGCCAAAGGTAACAACAGCGAGGCACCCACTGTGTGCAACTAATGCAGAGGAGCATTTGTTTCTCAAGTGCTGTAGGAATCTGCTAACCAATCTTGATTTGCACTGAGATGCTACAAGACGAGCATTTGGACAGAATTGCCCCCAGAACAATGATACTTGCATTATTTCTCTGGAAGCTGTGTGGCAGTAATTTGTTGAGAAATGAGACAGCGTCATGGAGATCTTACCTTCTCCACTACCTCCACAGCTAGTTGGGAGGAAGAAGATCAAAGCTGAGCTATGACAGAGCCTGTATATTAAAGTTTTGTATGTAAAAATATTATTTCTTTTTTCTCCCATTTCATATTGGTGAGACATGATAGTTTCCAAGTGCTTCTTTGTATGAGTTGTCCCTGTGGTGAGTCTCTGAGCTCTGGTGTTTACTACCAATGGGCCAATACTGGGCAAATAGCTCGGTAAAACTTTGTCTCCTGTCTCCCTTTTGTTGGATTCATACCAGCCTTCTTTCCTCTCTACAGAAGAAACTTGTCATCTCCTGTAACTTTCCATAAAGCTGTTCCCCACTGTGCAAGGCCTAATGAGTCCTAAATGGGCTAGAATCCTACTTCAGTGCTGAGGAGGGAAGGGCAGCCTGTAGTCTGACTGCTGTGGGATCTCTGATCAGCAGAATAAGCTGTGACTTGCTGAGATACTTCTGGGTCTGCTAGAGTGGGAAGTTCACTTACTCCATTCTATGTAGCAGTTTTGTTTCTTACATGTGGTCCATTTTGGCTGTTGAGAAGGAAGTCAGAGCTGTGGCTCCTCCTGTTCATACCACTTTGCTTTCTTCCCAGTCAGTTGGTTACTCTTTTAAGCATCCCGTGTTTTCTCTGAGTTGTCAGTGTTGAGAAAGGGATGTGGGAAGAATGTTCTTGTTGTCTCCTGAACTCCTCTGGGCAGTTGCATCAGCAGTGCATCTGAGGTGAATGTGGAAAGAGACAAAAGAAATTGCAGTTAGGAGGAATTTGAAAATTAAGTGCACTCAATATCACATGGAAAAATACATAGAGATGCTGTGAAAAATGTCATATAGTTCCAGTTAGTTTTCTCACAATCACACTAAAGTCCTACTGTGAGTGAAACACTTTCTGAAATGTTTGAAGTCTGCAGTAGGGACTTAGGATTTTCTGACTGTGGTCATAGCTACTAAATAATGAAGGAAAACTTCTGCATAATTCCTTTACCAACTTGATTCTGTTTGAACAGAACCTGTTGTCTCCAGGCTTTTTGCTGTTTCTGTAGTGTACTTATTTTGTATGCTGAGGCAGCAGCATTTCATTTCCAGTTCTCAAACGTCTGGCTGTTATGGCTTTACTGTGACGCACAGATACAGATACTGAATTTTTCAGTGGAAGCAAACGTACTCTAAAAAGTGTCTTGCTATTGCTAGAGATTTCTAATTGGTTTTCATGTTATAGGAAATATGTAGGTAGATAACAATCTTGAAAAAATTTTAATTATGATGCATGTTATTGCTCTTTTTAAACTAAAACTTTTTTTTCCTCTTGTTCTACTTCACTTCCCCCATGTACCCTTCACTATGATACATGAACTACTTTTCAGTGGTGGTGAGATGAATTAACTGTTTAAATATGAAGCTGCTGTTTACTCCTGTTGAAAATGTAATCATTGTAATAGAAGAAAACTAACAGAGCGTTTAAATTTACATTTCAATTAATATTTTTACAGCTGAAATTATCTTTGAGTCAGGTTTTGGATTGTCACTCTTGATATACAGTTCAATTTATTTTTTTTATTGAAACCTCTATTGTTGTTTGAGTAGCTACTAATTTATTTTTTTCAAAGAATTTTAAATTTCTTTCAAGAGGTTTATCAGTGGAAGTTACTTCTATTCTCCATATTATTTTTAGAAGATCAGTACTTGATGCATGAAATGGAATCCTGGTGTCTGCCACAAATTAACAGCAAACAGGCTGAACTCTGGGGCATTAAAAAGTCGTTATCTTTAGCTGTTGCATTTCAGCTGTACTTCAGTTCGGGAATTCAATAAAAAAATCTAATTTCATTAGCCAGTGATGTCATCTCTATTGTCATAGGAGCCTATTTTAAGACTGTGGCAAATTTCATGTAGAAATGACAAGTAGTTAGTCAATGATAGTCACAAGTAGCCTATAAGCTTTGAACTGGACTTTTATAATACCAGTAAGTGTAGCAAATGGGGGTTTGAAGTGTGTCTGCATTTAAACTATCTTTACAAATCTGAGCATTTTGCTTACTGCAGTGTTCTGTTTCTGTTTTTCTTTCCAGCTATGTTGAGTGTTTCAGGAGGAATTTCTCCACGGAGCTCTTGTTTCTGTAGAGCTGACTCTGGAAATTTTCATTGAGGAACTGGCAATTTAGAGTGGTTAAAAGCGTGCTGGAGCCAGAGCTGCGTCAAGCCTGCGATGCTGACACACTTAACAGAAAAATTCTGATTCAAGGCAGGGGAAGAGGTGTGCTCTTAGCAGAGAAGCAAATAAGCAGTCAGCCTTGTGGTGCAGTGCAGGGGCAATGCAGGTGAAGCTCTGGTCTGTTTGCTGGGGCAACAGAAGAATGGTTCGAAGGAACCAAGGTTGATGGTGCAGCTGAAAGCAGTGAAAACTGGACACTTCAGTTCCTTGTGGGGTGTTCTTGTTCCTGCCCCCCCCCGCCCCCCCTTCTGGTGTACACAGTAATCATTCTGTGATCTCTCTGCAGTTCATGCTCATGCAAGCCATTGTGAATTCAGGGCCAGATGCTGAGGCCCTGATAGAGCCCTTTTGTATAACTTTCTGCAGTATTATGTGAAGACAGTCATTGGGCTAATGAAGCAGGTGGAGGGAATGAGAGAAGAAAGAGATCATGTTGCTTGTGATGAAAATCAGCAGTGTTGGAATACTGCCTATCCAAACTTCAAGATGTGTTTTTTCTGTTTGTTTTACCTTCTTTAAAATAATTCATATATGTCAGATGTGTGGTATTCTGTGGGGTGAAACATAGCAATTGTGTGAATTGAAACAGTTTTCTTCAAATGATTTTAAAGAAGTCTTTCTGTGTCATGCTGCGTTTTGAATTATACTTTATGACCCTAGGAGACATCATTAACCAAGAGGATCGCTTTCCTTTGTTCTTTGGTGGATTTTTTTTGCTTTGAGTATTACATGCTTTTATCTGCAAGGGAATGACTTTTATGTATTTAAGCCATTTCTGTAAATTCATGCCTAGATCTTTGTTTCTCAGTAGATTTCCCTTTTACAGTGAAGATGTAGAGGATTAAGAAACAGGCCATATGGTAGTTTCTATAGCAATAGATTAAAAACTGTGTCTTGTCAGCTCTTGTGAGGTATGATGCAAGAATTAGTTCAGGAAGGCACAGTTTGCATGTCTGGTATTCTGGCAATTCTCTGTTATGGTAATGGACTCAGGCAGTTATCAGATGGAGTTGAGAAGGACTAGTTGACCTTTGTTTCAAACTTAGTCTGACTAAACTTGTAATTTCATCCTTTTGAATGACAGATATTCAGCAGTGGACTATTTACATACTATTTTCTCAGTGTGTAGCGGGCAAGATTGTAGTGATAATAGTGCAGGAAGAGGTTTTAATTAAGGCATTACTGTTTTAAATGGAGTTGAGGCATCTGCTGAATCTATACATGGGTCCCTTATTAAATAACTTCTTGTCAGTGGTATTCAGTCCAGGATTAAGACACTGAAGTTTTAGTGTTTACAAGTAGTTGTGCGCTGCATGCCTGAGCTCCTCTGTAATGAATGGGGATTGAGACCAGCCTAGGGGGTGATTCAGCTCATGCTAAACTAGACATCTAGTATCTGGTTTCACAGGTTTCAGTTCCCTAAGAGGATTTTTAAAAATCTGTGTCCAAACGTAGATGTCTTAATCTTGAACTGAATTAACTATTCCTACCCTGTGATTTGTAGTTAGCTTGGATTCCTGTACAGCATTACAAGCAGAAAGCTGAGACCTGCAGAGGAGAATAAGGCCTGATGAACAACCCCAATGTCTGCAGAGAGTGAGGGAAGGTGTTTTTCCAGTGTACAGGATTATGAACATGCAGCATGTTTTGCCCATGCCTTGAAATACCCTGAACCTGTAAGGACTTGGGCTATTACGCAACAACTGGTGGGTCTGTGCCACACTAGCATGTGGTATGAGTGTACACCCTGAACGTAAGTATTTCAGGTCCTCTTTCCTGTAAACGACTCTCTCATTACCATAGGTGTTTTATTCCATGTTTGGTAGTATTACTCAAAACCCGGTTTGTCCTGTATCATTTATGTTACATGGAGGCCCCTATTCACAGTCCCTTACACTGCTGCTGTTGTAGAAAACTTGCAATTAAAGGTTATGGTGGTTGATGGCAGGATGATAAATGTACAGGTATGATGGGATGGAAATAAAATTAGCGTTGAATAGAGTCCTGCTACATGCATTTTCAGCCTCAGTAACATGGAGATTGCTGATTATAGTGTGTGTTTCCACAGATATTTGTAAGTGATCAATGATTTTAAAAGGTGATATGCTCTTTTTGAACCTTGAAGTGTTTCCTTTTCTGCTTAGATATTAAAAATCTCTTGAACTTTCAAGTTTTTAATGTGCAGAAGAATAACAGATATGCCACAGCACTACATACGAACATGTGCATACCAGAATCCTGTTCATACTTGCATATAAAGTTGTACTCATTACAAAACAGCTGCATCTTTGTTGTAAGGACTAGTACAGTGGTTTCTCTGTAGACATTTGGTACAGCATTAAACATGTAAATAAGGATTATTTGCTTTCAGGACACAGTGTAATACATTAAGTGCAAATCTGAGGAGATGTATTCAAGGATGCAGAACTGCTTTCTTGCAATGTCTGAGCATACCTTGAACAGATTGAGCCCTCTGGAAGCCACTAGGATCAGGATGTGTAAGAGTCATCTTGTGCTCTTCCATTGAACTGTACTCCATTAGAGAGCAAGGGATACAAAATCTTGGAAATTTTCTTTCCTTTGGAAAGGAAAATGAGTGATTTCATGTGCGGGGTACATTCTGCCCTGGTGTAGGTGGATGCAATTCCCTGTATGTCAGTATAGTAGCACCCACAGATGTGAGGGAAGACATATGACTGAAAGAATGGAAAATATTGCAGAGGATGCTAAGTCAATAAAAGAAGTTAAATGAAGACTTAACAGCATTAGCCTCTTGTTTTCTGTGTCCTTAAAAGAGTTTAAGCTAAGAGCTAGGGAGGCAATATACTAAAGGATGAACATGGAATGTTAGTGAAATTGAATAAACTGGATGTTGTTGAGAATTTGACTGAATTTTTGTCTCTGGATTCACAAAAGGACATCAAGGTCATATGCTGTGGTTGGATAGCATTCTTCAAAGGAGAAATTTATACCTGAGGTGGTAGAGAGAGTGAAGCAGTGGTAATTCAACTATGGCTTTTTACTGTAGGGACTGAAAGTATTTTATGTAGGAGTCTAATATTCAACATTGAGTCTTAACACAGGTAATGATCTGGGAAGGTGCAAAGGCCACAGGTAATGTCCTGACATGCAAAAGAAACTTCATATTTTTAGAGTTAGTAGGAACTGGCGTATTTGATGGGTAGTCTTTAATGGATTAGGTTCCTTGTGTTCTTCTTTTAGTCTGGCTGTTCAGTCAGAAAGGTTAAACAGTAACCCTGTATTTACAAAGAGGCTTTTGAAACAAAGAGTCAGCTTGAGAAGACATGAGTGAAGCACAAAAATTTGTAGCAGGACGGAGAGCCCTTGGAGTGGGAACAGCAGCAGTCAAAAGTTGATGTGCCAGAAACACCACCAGCATCCCAACCTCTGCCAAGGCTGGGCAGAGCAGCTGCCCTGTTGGACACCACGAGGAGCCGGCATCCAGCTAGTGGGGTGACTAATAACTTCTAATAACTTGAAGTTGGTGAACCTTGAGATGCATCCCTGGGTACAGGAGGAGAGTGGTATATATTCCAGCTAGCTGTGACAAGGCCTGCAGAGGATTGGAAGCTCCTCCATCCAACAGGAGTTAGCTTGGAAATTGCAGTAATTTTCCTCTTTTTGTGCACTACCTGAATCTTATAAACAGAATACAGTCAATGAGAGAAGTTTATATCATGTAGTTGGTGCCATACGTAATAGCTAGGAGAGATACTGGAATGCTATTCAGTGGATACAACTCTCCTCCTTCGGGTTATCAGGAAAATCATAACACGGTGACACCTCAGAGGGAAAAGAATGAAGTACTGTCTGTATATTGAAATGGTTTTTAAACATTCATATGCTAGACTTCAATTAAGAGGAAGAAATATATAGATACTTAAAATGACACAGAAAATTCAGGAAGATAGTAATGCATTGCATGGATGGAAAATTGAATACAATTTTTGTAGAAACAAAACCTATTAAGTATATTAAACATCTGACTAGCACCACCATAGTACCTGAGTTGATAAACAGGCTTAGCAAGAGATAGTATGCTTTAGTGTAAAGCTGATATGGGGGAGGCCTGTGCATTTGTTGAGAGATTTTTTTTTTTTTCAGTAGTACTGAAATATTTCATCATCATGTTGTACTCGTTTTCTGAAGTATGGTTAGAGACCATAATATGCCATGTAGATATCAGCATAGGTTACATAAGATATATTTCCTATGGCATGGATTATTCTGAGAAGATAATCCTATTCTCTTTCCCCTTCAAATTCAGCATTTTTCTGAATTCCAAATTTTGGAATTTAGCATGGTTTTTGCAGTGAAAGGCGCTGTGTATTACTGATTGATTGCCTCAGTCCCGTGTAAGCCAGCAGGCTCTTGTCTCTGTGTAGAGCCCCACTGTGTTGTTCAAGTTCCGTGTGTGGGCTTTAAACCTCTCAGCTGTCTTTGAAGTAGACATTCTTTTTCATCTGTTTTATGTGTGGGAAACTGCTACGTAGGCTGATAATGTGTCTTTGCTCTCTGAAAATTCAGTAAATAATGTCAGAGACTTGAGAAGCATTCCACATGGTACTTTTTTTAGCTTTGGAGTCTGTTTCGTCTAAGGTAGTCTATTAACATCAAATACAAATTGCATCAGAGATAAAGCTTAGAAAAACACCATTGTCATTTCACACTGTAGCAGTGAAATCCTTATCAACGTTGTCCATATAGGCCTGTTGCATCATTTCTGTTTTGCCTTTGGATCATTACTTATTTGATAGACCAGTCATTCACCTCCATCCTTCTGGTCTTCCATGAAGTGCAGTACAACTGCACTGAAAGGCGGTGCAGACTTCTCATTCCCTGCAGAGTTAAGAAAAACATACTTTCTTTGCTTTCTTTTTTATGTTGGATTCTTTTCTGGTTTTTGCATTTTGCTGTATTTTATGCCACAGGAACAATGTTTGTGGTATGGGTGTCCCTTTGCTTTGATGTTTAGCCATCCTTGAAAGCTGTTTACTGCTTCATGTGCTCCCTCATCATGAACACTCTCAAATAACCTGGCATCATGACAAGTTATTTAAAACCACAAGTAGGTATTATTAGCTTCTTGTTTCTTTTAAGTTTTTCGGTGTATTTAGAGACACACTTTCCCCATAGTACAAAGAAAGAAGGTAAAAGTTGTATAAGATCAAAGCATCCACTATTTTTATTTTTTGAATGTAATCCCTGGATGATGCACCATGGGCTAGCTGGAAATTTGATCTTTATTGACTCTGCCATCTAAGAGAAAAAAGAAAATAGGTAAAACCGAAAATAGTAATTGGAAATAGCTCCTGTGGAGCAAAGCTGTCATGAAGCAGATTGATTCAGCAGTGGCAGAGTTGCTTTATTGATTGTGAGTCCTTAGTAAATTAAAAAGAGGACCAAACGCATTAATCTTTTGTGTGTGTGTGTGTGACAGTGACAATTTAGAATGTTCTGCCGGGATAAAGACACATATAGTGAGTGTGGGAATGTTATCTACCTCAGTCAGTAATAGGCTTTCAGAGATAAGAACAGAGTTCTTCAAAAACCCTTCTGGGTTAAATGTTCTTTACTGTACTGTAAACCAAGGGTAGAAGTACTCTTGCTTGGTTTTTTTTAAGCATTCAGGTGCAATTATTCTAGATAAAGGAATGAAGCATAGGAATTGCACTAATTTTCTTCACATGTTCACAGTGGGTTCCTTAAATTTGATTATCTGTCTGAATTGCAATGTCAAATTCGTTGTTAATAGAAAAGAATGCAAAACTTAGATACATTCTATGTGAGGATCTCCATCTGCTTCATAAGCAAAGGTCAGTTTTGGATTTGGATTTTTGACTCTTCCAATTACTGCTAATTGCTTAATGTCATTGCCCATTTGCAAGTAAATTAATCCTTTGTTTATATTTTCCTCCCCAAATCATCATGGCTTGTCATAAGTATGAAATTTGCTTAGAAGGGGAGCAGCCAGACAGTATGAGATGATAGTACAGAAGCTTTTCCTCCACAGAAAAGTAGGGAGCAGGGACAGAGCTGGGATCCTGTGCTGGTGAGGACTAGACTTGCCAGATGTTACATAGATAATCTCCTGCTTTTCAGCCTCAAATCCTGTTTTTCTGCCTCAAATTCTGCACCATCAGAAATTTTGTTTTACATATTTCTTGTTGGCTTAGCATAGCTGAAATTCAGTCAGGAGGACAAGCTCTCCTCTTTTACTGTCTGTTTTCCTGCCACTTCTGCCTGAAAATCCAGTTACCAGGGATAGTTTTGTGGCCTCTCATTCCCAACATGCTGTCTGTTATAGAACATTCTGCAATTCTGCTATATTGGATGTACAGCTGTTAACAGGATGGGTTTTGAAGAGCATCTTCTGTGAAGAGTCTCTGGGGCCATGCAGTTGGTGGGGTAAAAGGCATTGGAGATGCACAAGGGAAAGTAGTGGAGGAGGCAGGGAGCTGGAATAACTGTTTCCTGCTGCTTCATACAGAGTCCCCACCCTGGCTCGCAGAATGAGGTCCTCTTCCGGGCCCTGGAGGGAGGTGGGAACGGGAAGTGTAGGAGACCCCACAGAGGTCTCCTCTTTGACTCTTGGAGAAAGTGCAGTTCTGGAACATTATCTGCAAAAACAGAGCTTGGTTACTACTACTGACCCAGAAAGAGGAACAGTGGAGTAACTGAGCCTCCAGGAAGGAATCTGGACAGAGTCTCATGTTCACTTTATTCTGCCATACTTCTGAAGAACCCAGTCTCTATATTGTCCCCTCACACCTGTCCCTCAACAGCAGTGAACCAGAGAGGCAAAAGACAGATGGAGATATTATTTTGCCCATTTCATCCAACCACTTCACTCCCCACTTGTGTTCTTTTCATGCTTTTCCTTTCCTTACTTGCTGGTCCTGATTAGTTATCCTCTGGTTTCGTTGCCTTGCCAGATAGCTACATCTTTTTACGGAGGCTTGCACCTAGTCGTGCTTTATGGGACAGCCTCCCAATCAGATCTGTGAAGCCACTGTGTTTTCGTCTTCATCCCGTGCTTCTTGGAGGATACCTAGAAGAAATTGCTAAGTGCAGGGGAAGGAGCGTATTAGCAAGTGGCTGCAGCAAGTGGCTGCCATTCATCTATTTGTGTAGCTACTGAAGTGTTTCATAATCATTAATCAGGGCTTATAGGTAGGCTTTATTCCTGTTCCCCCACATCTCTCTTCCTCTTTCAGCCCCACTGTTTGTCACCCTCGTCATTTCTTGACTTAAATTTAGATAGCTGAACAGGAGAAGCTGTGTCACTCTATGTGGGTGGTACCACAGCGTAAATAATTTTTTTTCCTAAAAGTGTAAATGCCATTGTAGCTTGCTCCAGTGTGCACAACATTAAATAGTAAATGTTGTAAGTGGTAATTTGTAGTGTTTAAAACTCTTGCTTATTCAGTCTCTGTCTTGCTGTTTTTTTATGTTGAATGACTGATCATTGCACCACTATTTTCTCTTTGTTAAATGCATCTGTATGCAGAAGCAGAACTGCTTAATTTGTTTTGCTCTGGCATACTGTAGTAAGTCTGCTTTTAAATTGCTTACTTAGTAGGTTACAAATCAGGTGGCAGCCCTTTCATGATGCTAATTCTCCAGTGTAGCTAGAACCACCGACTTGAATAGTTTTTGACCACTTTTCTTTTTTGGTAAGCCTTCTGTCTTCTGTAACTCTTTTGGCTTGCTTAAATGACCTGCTCCTTATTTTCCACAGCAAGTGTTTCTCTCATTTGGGAAATGTAAAAGGATAACATTCCTAGCCGGAGCAGAAGCAGAATGTAGCGCTGCCATCTGGGCTGTGAAATTGGAATAAAGCTGAAAGCATTACCTCAATATATTGCCATGGCTAGAAGCCAGGTGGCAAATAATGAAAGGATGGTCTGGTAGTTGGCATGTTAGTCAGAATCTTGGGAGACTGCATGTGCTTGTTGTGCTGCAAACCTCCAAGAATGTGGGCAGGTTGGCAGTGATTTCTCTCACCTAATACTGGTTAGCTAAATGTTATGTATCTACTCTGAATTAATTGTCTCAGCTCAATCTGCTGTGAATGGATAGGCATTTCCAGAGGGCATAGGGTTATTCCATGTCACTTAGCTCTACATTTTAGACTAGGATGAATCACTCTGTGGAGATACTTGTCTCTCTCTGCAATAGACGTCACAAAAAGACAGTAGCTGACTGCCTGAACCCAGGTACCTAACTTTCAGATGGCTGAGTTACAACAAATGAGTCCTCTCTCCCTCTTACGCAGTTGCCTCTAGTTGAGGGGTAGTAATACTTTCCTACCTCACAGGTACACACAGATATTAAACGGTGCTACCATGTTCTCACAAAGAAAGTGATTACTGTGAAAAGAAGAAAACGTGATTTTTTTTTTTAGTATTTTACTAATTATATATACACACATATTGGTGACTGCTTCAGATTTTTGAACACAGTGCTGAAAAAAAGGGATCTTAAGGACAGAGACCTAGAGACTTTTGCATCCCTAGGAAATAAGTAGCTGTTTCATGGCAATATTCTGATGATCACGTTGACAAGGCAAACAAAACTAGGACTTGAGAATGCCTGGCATGTATATGAAGCTCTGTAAGTCATGCTCATTCATGGTGACTGGTTTTGCTTCTTTTTAGATTGTGATGGATTTCAAACACCCTGATGGCCATGCAGTGGCAGTTATGCTGCCCCGATGCAGTTTATTGGTGATGGCTGGAGAATCCAGATACCTGTGGACACATGGGTATGTGCAAGAGTCCCTTCATTGCTGATAATAGAAGAATAATATATGTTGTTTATTTGCTTTGTTAATGACATTCTGTGTTTAAAATTGCTCTGAAAGAAATCAAGTCAGGTTTTATAATTAATATACAAATTCACTCCTCTGCTCAGATGCTGTTCAGGTTAAATTGAAAAAAATTGGGGATTTTAGGAAGGTAATTGCCAGTCCCTGAGCTGCAGTTACCTGCTGCTGTCACAAGTGAAGTTTCACTTGGAAATTGCTCTCACTTGTATCTGTGGTGTAAAAGTCCTCAGTGACTCTGAGCTGGCAAAGATTTGATTGTAGTGCAATTAGCTTCACAATTTCCTTTCTCTCTTTTCAGCCCCCAGCTTTTCCCATTGGCTCACATATGCCAAAGTCTTTAGAGAAGGGCTGGTTTAAGAGA
Source organism: Strix uralensis (assembly GCF_047716275.1). NCBI lineage: Eukaryota > Metazoa > Chordata > Aves > Strigiformes > Strigidae > Strix > Strix uralensis. The sequence goes on from NC_133973.1 coordinate 121,151,983, forward strand.
GTGACTTCCCCTGCACAGAGGGCATGAGGGTGGCAAAGCGGAGTCTTCCAGAGCTCTTACCAGCTGCTTTAAATGATAAGGCTGCATTGTACTGAGACGGTTTTGGGTCCTGGAAAAGAGATTTCTTGAAATACGTCTTGAGGGTTTGCTTATTTTAGAATTTAAATACGGGCTTTTTAAATCATGCACTGCTGAGAGATACTTACAATAGGAGCTCCGAAATTGGCAAAAAGGCTAAAACCTTGGCGAGCTCTGAGAGTGATAGTAGTGCACTTCAGGAGAATGTGGAAACCCTCATATTGGACAGAAATGCTCATGGTAAATGTTTTTTCCTTTGTTTGACCCAAGCCGTCACTGTTTACAGCAGTCAATTGGATGCACTAATTACATTCTGTGTAAATTAAACATCAAATCCTTTTATTGGCAGAAGATACTCTGCCTTTTAATTTTACTGGTTAATTTGTATTATGAAGAAGGGTGACTATGAACTCCCCAATGACCTTTACATTGTTAATTTTTATAGAGTGCTTATGCCACCTGTATATTCTCTCATTAAATTAAACAGTTGTAAAAAGCAGCTGGTACTACTGACATGCATCATTATAGAAGCCCAGGGCAGTGAAATCCTTTGTTTTTTGGTATACAAGACTGAACATGGTTACCAGCGTTATAAGCTTCTTATTCGATCCTGTCAAATACTGTCAGTTGTTGTTTGGAAAGATTATCTACAACTCTGAGAACATAGTGCAGTTTCCATGTCATGACACTGCTGGCCAGGGGGCAGTCCCCAGCCCTGGGCATCCAGCAGCTCCATGGGGCTGGGCTGAGGCCAGGTTGGGATGCCCAGTAGGACACCCTCTGTTTAAAAGCAGCTCCCGGGGGAAGGACAGGTGGCCCTTGCTGAGGCCTCTGGCTGTCTTCACTGCCTTCTCTAAGGCCACCAGCTCTGCTCTTTCCAAGCTGGCCCTGGGCAGCCAAATTCCCAGGAGGGGGAAGGATGCACACAGGGCACTTGCCAGCAGGCATTCAAGTTGGGGTAGTGTACCTGCCTACTAAGAACTGGAATGAGATTATTACTTACCTCACTTGTACCTTCAAGTGATGGTTTTCTTTTGAGAACCAATGACATAAAATACATTTAAAATTAAGATCCCAGATCTTTCTACTCATGTATAAGTTATTCCTGTTCCAGTGCTTCTCCACGTTTCCTAAAAATAGTTTTTCTGTATATTTTAAAAGCAGTAGTGGGTCAAGATACTCAACTGGAGTAAGCTTTCCATCATGGTAGTGGAGCATACTATTGTAATCAATGAGATTAATCATCCGGTGAACAAATGTAGTTAATTTACTTGCATGCATCATGTCAGGATGTATTTAAGGTCATTTGTGATGCCTTTTATTTACTCCTCAGAAGTCAAATTAGAGAGCAAAAGGTTCAATTTTGGAATTATTCTGGAAATGTTTTCAGTGTGTCTTATTTGGATGCCAAGGGAATTAAAGACTTCATTTTGACCCTGTTAACAAAGTGCACAGGGAAAGGGGTTTTGTTCTGTTCTCTCTGAAGGAGAAACATATGGTTAAGAAATTAGCTATAAAGTGTCATCAAGGAGAGCAAAAGATATGTGCTCTTTTTGACTCATAGATGAAAGTAATATTACAGCTGTTCTGATGAGGTTCATTTGTGATGTTTTCTCTGATGAGGTTCATTTTTGGTTGGGTAACCTGGCAAACCAGCATTCCTGACACTGCAGAAGTAAAACAACTCTGTGCCAAGCAAGATGTCCAGCATTTAATTTTTGAAATTGTGAATCCTGTTTTTAGCCCAACCTTTATCTAGAGTTTTTGCTTGTAGTATAGGCAACAGGAAATTCTGTAGGTTGAAACCTAGAAATAAGAACCTTGAAAAAGAAGACTTATCACTGCAGGTACAGAAGAAAATCAAATAGAAAATCTGCAAACTCGGGATTTGAAGTTCTGTCCAGGGAGTCTTGAGCATCCTCAGCTGATTATTTCATCATAGCTTCCTTATCTGCTGTGAACAAGGCAGTTCTTTATTAGATCCCATCCTTCCCATAGCTGCCTCTGGGAGATTTCCATTCTCAGGATTGCTTCATGTCTCCTTTTTGCAACAGCTAGATGGAGCATCAGTGTGCTGCTTCCTGATTTCCAGACAGAAAGGACCTGCACTCTATTTCCCTGTGACTGGATTAGAGATCGGCTTCCCTGCAGTAGGAAAGATGGCATACAGCAAAGTACAGGAATGCTGATCAGATTGCCTTCTTGGCATTTGGATCATTCTTCTTGGTTAAGTACAGGCACTGGTCACCAGTTTCATGTGACCTGCAAAAAAGTTCCAGTAGAAATTTGAGACTGAGTCTGAATGCTCTGCTTTATTAAAAGATGTAAGACACTTTTTTTTTTTTTTCCTGCTTTTGGCTCAGCCTGTGAGGGTTAAACTCAACTAACCAATACAGAAGTCAGTTTTATACTGAGAGTTTGCCCTGTTGGGAGTCAAATACTTTGAAGTCAGCAGCTCTGAAAGGGCTTCCCTGAGAGGCCAATTCCTTAGAGATCATTTTTTCCTTGAGGAAATTTCTGCATTAATCTCCTTGATGATTAAGTTCAGGAAGCGTTTCAGTGTGACAGTAACAGCTTTGAAGTGCTAAGCAATGTATTTCCCTGAAGAGTTTCCATTTTGTTCCAAGAGTATCTACTTTTTCCCATGTGCAAGTGATGGGAAACTACATGTGGGTGCAGCTGTTTATCTTCTTTCATGTTGTGTTTTGCATTTTACTTTCTCAGTTTCCTCTTAGCTTTGAGAGAGATCCATTTGTAGAGCTATTAAAAACTTTTGGGTTTGGTAGTTCTTTGTAATGTAAACCTTTTCATAAAATTATTTGAAACTTTTGTCACCCCAAGAAAGTTCAAAATCACTTTCATTTTATGAATTTTGTCCTCACAAAAATGTTTTTGTGTTCCATTAAGATCCATGCCAAATCCAGAAGTAGCTTAAGAAAAGGTATGCTCCCAGTTTGCTTGGCTGATAGATTTTGATCAAGTAAGATCTACAGCAGAGTTTCTCCCTTTTAGGTATTTTAGCAGATCTCGCAAGTGCTACATTCTTTGCATCCTCTGTTGTCAAGGAATGGAAAAGCAATTCTGTTGCAAAGCAGAATTCATTGGAGAGGCCCATTTGTAACACGAAACTTCAATCTGCTAATGTAGAGCTCAGTCAATTCTATGCTTTTATACGCATAGCCATCATTGTTAGTAGTGTATTTTATCTTTAACAAATATATATTTTTTTAACATAAAATAAATATATTAAAAAAATATGTCCTAGAACAATAAACAATCAAATTTTATGGAAGGGAAGGAAGGAAAATGTAATTATTTTCAATTAAATAACACTTTAATTAGCATCATTAGTTTGTGTAAGCTCCTCTTTTTTCTTTGAAATTGAATAATTTGAAAACTGAGAAGCAGCAGTATGTTAAATAGCATGTTGTAGTCACACTTGTCACAGTATGTAAGAATTACCTCCTTATAAAGATGGATTGGTTTTTTTTCTGATGCAAATTGAATTATTCTTTTATTTTGTGTTACTCTGTTTTAGGATTACACCCCGAAAATATGACGTAATTCAGGCATCTGAGCTTGGGCAAAAAGTTGGAACAATCACTGCTGATGTTGGAGATTTAACACTGAATCGAAGGGAAACAAGGACATCGTTTACATTCAGGAAAGTGAGGAGAAGCCCTTGCAATTGCAGTAAGTGTCTTGAGGTGATCTTCAAGTCAAAATTGTTATTTACCACCAATACATAATTTTTTTTTTTTTTTCTGGCAAACCGGTTTATCCCTTTGGGTACTTTTGGCAGTCCTGGTAGCCATTCTTGAATGGCTTGGAGTTGGGCATACTATATGGCTTGAATTGGTTGCATCCATGTGGTTGCTGGAGTTTCTCTACAGAAAGTGATTTGGCTTGCTCCAGAGCCAGGCAAGTAATCTGGAATCTTGCATTTCATTGGGTCCTCAAGTGCCGGAATAATGTAACAGAATAGAAGTAGCTACTATTCTTCAGGTTCCCATCTGGTTTGGTTGTTTTTTATTTGAAGAGGACTGTAATTTTGTGAAAACAAATACATTAGAGAAGGCGAAGTAGTCAGATCTGCAGTGACAGGGCCATGTAAGTGCCTTAGGGCAGTACAGATAATAATAGATAGGTGTCTCAATGATTACATGGAATTGAATTCCATTTGTGCCCTCAGAACAGAATTTCAGAGGCTGAATTGCAATGATGTCATGGTCTTTGATATTAGGGGCACTGTCTCAGTTTTGAAAACGTAAACCTTGTCAACATAGCAGGATGAATGATCGCTGCAAACGGCCTCTGGTACATGTGAGCAGGTTGCTTGTTTTAAGGTCATCAAACACTTCTGCAGTTTGACCTGTATTTCAGTTTTTAGAAGGTGAAGGAGGAATGAAGCATTTTTTTTTTCATTTTAATATTTTGCTTTTAACTTTATTTTGCTAAATAAGTTTAACCACAAGGCATTACTTTAATAATTTTTTTTTTTGTGTATCTGTTGCTATATCTAGTTTACCCATCTGTCTGTGACAGCCAGAAAGGACAGCAAAGACAGGTACAACCTTCATTTCCCCACAGTGAGATGGAGGCCTCAAAGCTGGAGCAAGAATATGTGCACAAGGTGTATGAAGAGATTGCCACACACTTCAGCAGTACCAGGCATAGCCCGTGGCCCCAAATCGTAGAGTTTCTCAGGTCCCTACCAAAAGGGTCGATAGTGGCTGATGTTGGTTGTGGTAATGGGAAATATCTAGGCATCAACGAGGATTTGTACATGGTAAGTAGTGGCTACTGTCATTTGTTTTCATTGGTACTAGTGTTTATTCCATTGTGCAGTTGTAACATGTTGGAGCTTCAGTAGTGGGAAGAGCGCCAAGAACAGAAAGCTGTTTCCTGATCCAAGATCAATTACCATTTGTGTTAGGTTTCCCAATCCATTCATTATGTACATTACCCTTTTCTTTTTTTTTTTTTCAAAGCCACTTTTGCTTTGCAAGTCAAAATACGTTGATAAAAAAAAAACCAAAACAGTAATGGGTGCAGTGGATTGAGAAATTGTAATGGATGCTTTAGCCTTTTTTGTTTTGTTGTTCAATAAACTTATTAAAAGGGAAAATGATTGGGCAGTTTGAATGCTTCCAATGAGTTTTTCACTTGGCTGGTGGGTGGGGAATGCAGTACACATGTCTCTGAAATCTCCATGGGCAGCATTGCTTTTCATATATCCTCTGCAGTTCCCTTTGGCCTGGTGGCATGGCTCATTTGTGAATGATGTCATGTTTGGCTGTCCCACCTCTGACTCCGTGCATAGGTCCAGTAAATATGCCAACATAAAATTCATGGGGGAGTCTCGTCTTCAGCACAGACTTCTGGCCTTTCTCTCACTCCCTTGTCTTCACCTTTAGACAGTTCTGACATCATTCTTGCTGATGTTCTCATCACCTGCTCTGTCTCACAGTCTGTACTTAGCCCAGTTTTATTTCTCTCCTTTGTATCGGGCAGACATGAAGCTCATACAAATATGAATCAAGCAAGAGTTTCTATTGCAAATATTTCAAAGACTTTTTTGCAAGGGTCAAATTTCATGGTTTTTTTACCCAAAAGAAATCTTTGCGAGGTATGCATTATGATATCTGCTCTCCCCTGTTCCAGAATTGTCTGATTCTTTCATGAGCTTGTACTGTGAAACACTTTGAAATCCATCAGACTTGAAAACTTTTGTGTAAGGCAAAATATTAATTTTTATTAATAAAAGTCAGACTTGTTTGTCTGTTTCAGGAGTTTCTGTCCTGCTATTTATATTCAGGTATAAAACCTAATTTGTTATTTACAGCCCTGTCTATATTAGTAATGGATTTATTTCCATTACTGTTGTTATAAGCTAGAACAAAATCAACTGATTTATAAGTAGGCATGTTTATGCCTGACTGCTGTAGCCTGAATATAATTATTAATGTTGAGAACATTTCACTCTTGCACTCCTGACTCCTATAAGAAAAGTCAGCTAACCTAACTAGAGAGAAGGGAAGTTCATCAGGGTACCATGAAGGTCACCTGGTCCTAAAATGAATTTGGTAAATTGCTGTTGTTTAGGTTTGTGGTAGACTTTTAAGGCGAAATCTCTGCAAGATGCTGTGTTCAAAAATTGCCAGCATCAGTCTGTTCTCTGGAGCCCACAGTTAACCAGCTAAAGGAAAGATTACATATCTATTGGCAGTCAAATGAAAGCCAGCCCCTCTCCTCTGTCACTTTAGGAGTTACCTCATTTCATATGTGCCTGCAGGAGAAATCCAAAATGTGAAAAATAACAGTGAAAGGGAGGAAACCTTTTAAAGAGGCAGTTGAGACAGCTGAAAAACAGAATCTGGGAATTGCTTCATTCAGTTGGCCTACCTTGACATTTTATTTTCCACTGGTGACAACTAGTTGTTCTTGGTTGGAGTTAGACTCCAGACTTTGCATTTGCTTATTTTCATCTGCAAGCCAGCACAGAGTCTCAGGAGGATGGATGTGGTTCCTTCTTTCTACTGTATTTATTTTTATGTGTCAGCCAACGTGTGGTTAAAGAAAAACTGGTGTATATTTTGTGTACAGATGTTGTTTTTAAACTGTTGACAAGGTATCTCAAAAAGACTAAGAGAACTAAATTATTATAGGTGAGAGGAACAGCGTGGTGTTACACTGGTTTGGACACGAAGGTAGGGGCTGTTGGATGTCATTCAGTGCTGATGAAGGTTTATCAGTGGGTGTCACTTCAATCACCTAGCATGGATATGAGTAGTTGCTGCTAGTGAGGACAGTGAGGTGATCTGAGGGGACCTGACAGGTTGGAGCAGGTTAAACTGCAGCAAACTGTTTTCTGCTGAGAAAACAAAATACTTTGGGCATATTTGGTGCCATTTATTGGATGGAACTTACGGTCACAAAATGCCAGAAAGCCAAGCACTGAGCAGCAGTCATAAGGATTGGGTCAGATTCTTCTATGAGACATTGAATTGCTTTGTTCATAAGTAATACAAACCCTTTTTCTTTGGCCTGAAGGAAAATGCTGGTAGGCAGGAGTTAGGAAGACATTTTTCTTATGGTCAACTTTTTAAAGAGTGAACAGTCTTGATTTTTTGTGGATCTTCCTCTAAAGCTGGTAATGGCTATTTTTTGAAGCAAGGTACTACTTTAAATACTTTGTTTCTTTGATTGTGGAAGGGACCAACATCAGTGGTTTTTTTATTTTGTGAATCCTGATTTGTGGGAAATCAATACTCATTTATTCATAAATGGAGGATCAGTACTCGTATATTCCTTAATGGGATTTTTACCTATATTCCCTTGCCGTACTGCTCTATAGGAAGTACTGTAGAATAAGTGTCAGCAATGTATCAGTATTATCACTGGTAGCCAGTCTCCTTGGTGTGGTGACTGTGTTGGATGAGTCAGCCTGTTCTTTTTATCTAAGGGAGAAAGGAGAAGTCTTTTCCACTATGTGTTGTCTGCCTGGGTTCTTATTTGGGCACAACAGAAAGGTCTGATTATACAGAGCTGTTTCTCATACTGTGTTACTTCCATTTACCACGGCCTGGGCACGGAGCAGAATATGCTTTGTATATCAGGTGCATTGTTGGGATAAGGGGAGTGCTGTCTAGATGCAGGGCATCAGTTTCTGCCCTCGTTTGCTCCTGTTGACTTGGGAGCATAAAATCCAGGCAGAAACTTAATCAATTGCTGCAGCCTTTCCTTCATGGCAATTGCTGTGGCTCTTGGTAAGTTTTTATGCACAGTGCACTGCAGCTCTTAGCCTAAGTCCCACTGGGAAGGAAGCAGTAAAGCAGTGCTGTGAAATCAGGAGTTACTTAGGGGTTGGGTAGAACACTGGTAATACAACTATGTAGCTTGGAGTGTTTTGACTCAAATACTGAAAATCTGAGGCAAGCACTTTCTAACGGCAAATGATGTGCTCTAAAGGTTACTGTACATTTTTAGATAGGCTACTTTAAGTAGCAGTAGTAATGGTAGATCAAAGCTAAGGTAGCTCTCTTGAAGGTTTTACTCTTCAGGCACTGTCTGAAAATGTCTCCACTGTGGCCTGTGCTATTGTATTTGCTTCGGTTTCTTTGGATGATTACATACAGCCTTATCTACTTGAGTATCCTTGTGTGACAATGAAATGCACCTGAGTCCAGCTATGCTCAATGAAAATGACAGTGCTGTAATGGCTGCATTATTCTGACACAGTGAAAAAGCAGCAATTTCATGACAAACAAATTCAGATTAAGAATGTTTGAGCGAGAGATGGAATTCAAGTCTGATGTAGTTAGGACAAAGACTGGAGAAAGATTGAATTTAATAAAGTTTCAGATTACTTTTTCTGTATCGCCCAGCTTTTTTATTGTTTGAATGAATGCAAAAGAGAGAAATGGTTTCAGGGTAGTTTTTACACAATCCCTCCCCACCCAACCTCATTTGGGGGAAATATTTTAACAGTTTAAGTGCTTTCAAACTTAATCATATCTGTAAGCAGGGCTTCTATTTTCACAGAATGCTACGTTTCAGCCTTATGCACCCCCCATAACCACAAGGGTTTCATTCCAGAGACAGCCGACATCATTGCAATGTATCCTATCAGTGTTTACAAGCTTTAGCTCTGTCTCCCAGTTTGCACTGTTCAGGTATGTGTGGCGATGTGTAAATTCCCCCAGGAACGTTCAGCATCCTCACAGGGCTAGGGTGTGAGTGAAGGACAGTGAAGCCTTTCAATTTTGTGGTTTGCATTCTTAATTGAACTGAAACTGGTGGGAAATCCAGTTACAGACAACTGAAAATGCTATTTCCTTGCCAGAATATTGATGCTAGGAAGAAAAATGGCAACGCAAGAGCCCAAATGGTTTGCTTTAATACAGACATTCCTATTTCTGTAGTGTGTATCATTCAAAGGTAATCAGTAACGTAGCCTGTACTTCACATGACCTTGTAAGACACCCTTTTGCTGTGAGATGTGCATTTGTTTTCTGCATTACCATCCCAAACTGGCTTCCATGGGAACTGTATAGAAGTTTGATTTTTGCTAGAGTGTGGGGAAGAGGGAGGGTGAATATTTGCTGCCATACAGTTGCATAATGGTGGGTGGCTTTTAGTTGCACTGGGTCCATGTTGATTGAGAACAAGTTCTGATCCAAAGGACTTAGTAGTAGTAGGTAAAAGCAGGAAGGACAAAACTAATTGTAAAGGTATACCTGGAGCAAGTTCGCTGTACCTTAGCGGTCGGAGGGCAAGGCAGATAAACCTTCCTGCCCTTTTCTCTCAATGAATAGGAGTCATTAAAATGATGGGAGGCCTGGGAAGAGAGCTCAGAAGGAACTGGGGTAACAGTAGCACAAAACCAGAATGAATGCTGAATTGCTCAACTTGGTTCTGACGCTTTGTCATTGAGAAATGAACTTCACATTTCAGACATAGCACTTTTTTTCCACAGACACGCTGACTGTATGCAATGGAAAACCAAAACACTACGTGAAGGGAATGTTAAAGGCCTGACTCAGACCAACTGGAGCAAGGAGATTTGTCTGTCTTGCTATGGCTGTGCTGGTGTCTCTTTTTCTATGTATGTGTGTGTTTACTGGAATGTAATTTGGTTCCTTGATGCTCTCATGCTATTAGTTATAGCTGAGGTGTTTCTCCAGGGAGCCACATAATTCCATTTGGCAGCTGGATTTCAGAATTAGATGTAGTTTTCTTAATCAGTTTCTAATGTGCTGAATCAGTCAGGTTTCCAGATACTTAAATGAACTAATTCTACCAGGTAAGTTAGTTATAATGAAAAAACATAGAAAGAAAATATATAATGGTGGGCAACATCAACCTGTCTTTACCTATCTTTATTTAAGCTTGCAAAGAAGATTTATCTCTTGCAGACTTGCAGGACCATTACAAAGCAAGCTATTTATTTAGTGTCTTTTGCCCTCTAATGATCTATTCCAAAGCACTGCATTAAGGAGATTTTGTAAAATTTAGTTTAGCTATTCCTGGCTGAAACAACGGAGGTGAAGGTGCCTGGGAACACAAAGGAGTGGAATGGGATATCTGCCTGTGTTATCCTGTTCCCAGGAAGCCAGTACAGAGCTGCTGCAAACTCGGACAAATGACAGGTGTTGCATTTGTTTCTCTCTTACTTTATCCTCTTTTATCTTAGTCTTTTTTGATACTTCTGTTAGTCTAAAAGTTTGCATCACCCGGTGTGCCCTAAAGAGAGGGTGTTGTATGCCAGAATGACAACATGCTTTTGTGTCTTTTGTAAGTTTTGTGTTTGGGGTTCTAGTTGCAGAGTTACAGGCCTTCATACTAATACAGATTTCCTGGCTTAAAACAAAAGTTGGGTGCAGTTAGTGTTTATCCAGATACAATGAAAATCAGTGCCTGAAATCCCTCTTAAAAATGTAAGTGGATTCTGAGCCGCAGTACATAGGTGTTAGTGGCCACGCTGGAACTCCTGTGAGCCATTGTCCACATGACAGAAAGCAGTGAAGAGAAGCTTGGTGGTATGTGCCAAAAAGGCAGGCATGTGGGAATGGCTGTCTGGAGTAAAATCTGAGAAAACTGAGAAGCCAGCCTCATTTGGGGAAAAGGTGTAGAGCAACTTGCTGAGAGGTGGACTTGCTAAGAGGTGGATTCAGCTGAACAGTCAGCCATGCTATTTGAGATATATGAGGGGATTGAACAAGGACTTTTATTTGGAAAACTGGGAAAACAGGTATAAGAAATGATTGAGAAGACTCACAGATAATAAGAAATAGGGAACCTTAAAAATGTATACAACTTGGCTCACCAAGAGGTGTACTAGGTTCTGTTGGTTTTGGACATTGAACTAACAGTAATTCGTCTACCTTTCTTCACTCTCTAGAAGAGATGTCAGAAAGGACAATATCCGGTGCTGAGCATCAAAATTAGAGATATGAACTGGCAAAAATTAAAGCATTCCAGTCATATTTTGAGATTTAAAAAGTTTTGACTTGTTTAATTAGGGAGAGAAAAATAAACTTGTTCTAAATTAACTTTTGAACTGTTTTCTGTAAATGAAGATTCATCACATCAAAGCTTCCATGTGCTTCAGAATTTAGAAATCAGTAGCAGAATTGGGAAGAGTTGAGTTTGGGGTTTCTGCCCCTTGCTGTAAATGTTTTCTGCACTCATAAAAATCATAGATAGGTTCATTTTCCAGCTGTAAGCTGGCATTGCACCACTGAAGTTAGCTGCTTTTTGCTAGCTTATTGTTTTCTAAACAACTGAAATTAATGAATCTTAGTTTTTAGTGAATGCATGTTTCTTGTAAGATAGAAAATGCAGGAATGTGGTGATTTATAATTCTTTTAAAATATGCTGCAGAGAGAATTCTAGTAAGGATGCTAAATTTGCTTAGCTTCAGCATCAGGCATATCTGTGGTGACTCCCTATGTTCAGCATTTATGCATATATGCATAGCACCTATTATAATGTTTACATTTAAAACCACATAAAGTTTTAGCCTGATACACCTATTTTAGAGCAGCTATGCATTCAAAGTGATCCATTTCAAGGTCTCCATTTTCATTGTGAAACAGAATCTTTCTGCTTTGGATGTACATTCACTTTAATAAGTATGACAATACAAGTAAGCCTGACTTCATAATTATTTTATATAATTTAGATGCAAATGAGGACTTCACATTCTGGCAGTCATGCCTTTGTTCTCATTCTCAGTTCATTGGATTTCATCAACATACCGTGTAGTCCTTTCAAGGTCACTTTGGGAGGGGAGGATTGAGTTCCATTTATCCAGCCTGTTTTTACTATAGACGTGCAGGGCCAAAGCAATTTAATATAGACATGCAGGGCCAAAGCAATTCTTTCTGGGAAAGCTTGTTGTCAGTGGAATTTGCAAGTATTCTTCTCCCTCCTTCTGCCAGCAGTGAATTTGGTCCTTTGAGTTTTATTAGATACTGCATGCTAATGTCTTAATTGCAAAAGTAGTTGAAGGCACCAGTAATGAGGTGTGGAATCTAACATGCAGGTTGTCAGCTAAATCCATTCCATGATGAGAGTAATTTAAAGGCATTTCAGTTGGCTTCCAGTGTGAAATGATGGGCATTTATGTTTACTTCCAAGTAAACAAATGTTTCCTTTTTTTATTTGTAAATAACACTATTCACTCAGTGCTTTAATAAATGCAGAGATGAGGCCAAGGAAAAAATAGGAAGAAAGCAAGGATTGAACTTTTCAGGTCTGTGTAGAGCTAATTGGCAGGAAAATATGTACATACTCGTAGTACTGTTTTTGTGGAAGATTATCTTGGGTTGTCAGGTTGGCATTTTCACAACTGTGTCATTTACTTTGGACCAAAAGTCAGGGACCTGACTAGAAAGCAGCTCACCTGGAAGCTTTCAGGACATATAACTGGAACAAAATCCTGGTTTTCTTCAAAACTGTGATGGCAGACTGAAAGCTAAAATGATTTGAACTGATAAAATGAAGTTATGACCAAAAAAAAAAAAAATTTTGATTAATCATTGCAAAAGAGATTTTTAATTTTAGCAGTACTGTTGTCTTTGCTGAGTTGATTAACCAGAGCAAGCTGTTTGCTATTCTTGTTGCATCAAGGATAGTTTAATACTCTTTCTGTGTCAAATGCAATAAACACTGTCAGCAGTAATTATTTAGGATTCTGAATCTGTTCTCTGCTATCTACTTGTTGCTGATCATTGAAAACAAATAAATTTAATATTCTCATACAAGCTGAGTTTGATATACAACTTGGTAGCAGGGCTTTGGTTTGAGTATTCAGTGTGCATGGCAGACATGAAAAAGAGTGATGCATGCCTTGCTCTACTTGTTCTTGCAGAAGGGTCTTGATCAGTTTGAATTTATTGTTTTTATGCAAGCACGTAAAAAACCTCTTCTAGATGCTTTTTCTTACTATCTTTGACCTAGAAACTGGGCAAGGCTCAAAGGGGGGAAAAAAGAAAGATTTTATGAAGTGTCCTGAAATGGTTCCTAGAGGTCACTCCACTTGGACTGTACAGAACCTGGGAAAATTGTGTTAAATTTTTGTGGATTGTGATACTGAGGGCGAAGGGGACTGTACCTGAGCACTTCCTTACTTATACTGAAGTGATGAAACCTGGGTGATTAGTGAAGCTGTGCGACATACTTCGGCGCTGCCACCAAAGTCACCAGATTGTCATTTACACTTGTAGATTCAGCTTTTGTGAGTTCAGTATTTGTCTGCTTCAAATGTTGTCAGGTTACAAATGGCAATTGGAAGGAAGAGAAAATACTGAGGTTAGGTCACCTCTCATTTTGCTGATTTCAAGATAACCTAAAGAGCCAGTTTTGAGGAAAATTTAGGTTGAAACCTGTTCTGTCTTAAACTGTTTCAAAATGAGGGTGCTATAATGAGCTAATATCCAATCTGCCATCTTTGTTTTAAGTCAGCATCGGGATTTTTTTCTTTTTTCTTTTTGTACATGGGAACCATATATTCCTCTTACTTAAGGCTATTTTCTCACACTTGCTCTTGTTTTTATTTTGAACTAAAATGTGTTACCTCAGTAGGAGACTGTGATGACTCTATTACTGTAAGCATCAAGTGAAAATCATTTTCCAGTCTTGTAATTATCCTGTTATGAAAGGCTTAATGAAACACTTTCTGTTACAGGTTGGCTGTGATCGCAGCAAAAACCTGGTGGATATTTGTGGAGAAAAAAATTTCCAGGCTTTTGTCTGTGATGCCCTGTCAGTACCAATCCGCAGTGGTTCTTGTGACGCCTGCATCTCTATTGCTGTAATCCACCATTTCTCAACAGCCGTAAGTCACCCCTCTCTGTACTCCACTGTACTGTTGTATTGCTGTGCAGAGCTACTGATACTACAAAAACCTGCTAGTTTGGGCTCATGAAAGCAAAAGGGGAGAACAAAACGGGGAGAAATTGAAGGTTTGCATTTGGTGTAAGCAGTTGGCAGAGTTAAGCTGTTGTGCTGCTGCTGCTTCTTTCACTTCACATTCTCTCTCTGCTTGTCAGATGCCCCTGTTCCTCTGGGCACTTTGATCTAGGTGTTTGTGTTTTGTTTTCATCTGCTTGCAATTAATGACACTGGAAAAGGGGGCTCTGTTTTGGGAGTCGAGAGATATTACTTCCTGGCTCAGATCTGGAGTAGATCTCATGGGGTTTTTTTTCTCTATGCCTTCATTGTCCATCGGCAAACAAGAGGGACACTGCTCACTAGTCTGCTGTATCTCTGGGCTCTGTAAGCTTCTTCTGGCAGGAACTGTGTGATTGTAACAAGCTTCTAGACCACAGAGCCATAATCACAGGTGGGGCCCACTGGTGTCTCCATACCAGAAATACAGCGAATGTTTCCAAACCCAATATAAAAAAGTAGGAAGATGTCTGTTTTGGAGAAGGCTGATGCCTCTTTGTTTGGGTGCTCAGAGGACCCACATTGAAGCTGTAAATCTGACTCCTTCAGCTGCAAATTTTGGGTGTGTATCATCTGGTATGGTAGATTTGAATCTGGGATTTTAGATATTGAGCAACCTTCTTGAAGAGGCGTGTGTCATTTCCAGCTGGGCTGTATGTCCAAGAAATCCTGCTCAGCACAGCACTGTTTTCAAATGGAAAGAGAATCACAGAGTCATTTAGGTTGGAAAACACCTTTAAGATCATGGAGTCCAACCATTAAGCTAACATGGCCAAGTCCACCACTAAACCATGTCCCTAAGCACCACATCTACACGTCTTTCAAATACCTCCAGGGATGGTGACTCAACCACTTCCCTGGGCAGCCTGTTCCAATGCTTGATAACCCTTTCGGTGAAGAAATTGTGTTTCAGTGAGAATTGTGTTTCAGAAAATGTCTTGGCTTGTGCATAGCGATGGACTATATTATGAATGAAAATGCATAGTGGAAAAAAATTTCTCTGATTTTTATTGTATCTTGGGAGGGACAGTAAGGAGGAATTACTGCCATTCCATTCTCCTGTCTTTTTGTTTATGTACTAGTTTCACACTTCTGCTTTTCCTTTATAGGAGAGGAGACTGGCTACTATCCGTGAACTAGCCCGGCTTCTAAGACCTGGTGGAATGGCACTCATTTATGTCTGGGCAATGGAACAAGAATACAAAAATCAGAAGTCTAAATACCTTAAGGAGAAGAATGGTAGTAAAGACAAAGAGGAGGAAATCAGTACTGGCGTGGCCCAGACACCACTTAGTGATCAAATGCCTGATAGCAGCAAAGACTCAGCATGTTCTGACCAACTCCTTAATGACTTGAAGGACAAAGGCTGTGATGCAGAGCCAGTGGCAGACTCCAGACTGCCTGTTCACACTAACCGAACCTCCTTTCACTCTCAAGATTTGCTGGTTCCCTGGCATCTGAAAGGTGGCCCTAAAAAGAAAGGGGAGAGCGCTGATACAGTGTTGTTTCCAGCTGGCTCCAAGGAATCACAAGAACTCAGCCCTGTTTTCCACCGCTATTACCATGTGTTCTGTGAAGGGGAACTGGAAGCAGCATGCAGATCCCTGGATTGTGTGAGGGTTCAAAAGAGTTACTATGATCAGGGAAATTGGTGTGTGGTTCTAGAAAAGTTGTAGCCTGTGGTGTTTCCTCCACTATTGGTGGTGTTTTGTTTGTTTTTTACAGTGCGAAAAGTATTTTTAATGCAGGATGCAGCTATTAACTCTTTTGAAACAGCAGAATAAAGATTGTTTATTGAGTTAACAGTAACTAACACTGTGTGCATATGTTAACAAAATAATGGCCAAACTCAGATACTACCTCTGCAGAGTGTTTATTTTACTTTTGTGAATTAAGTAAGAAAATATTGGCCACAGAAATAAGTAAGGCCAGTGTTGAGCTTTTAAAGACAAAGGGACTGTTTCTCCCTTCTCTTACATCAGTTTATGCTGGTGAAGCTCTAGTGGCCGCTCTGCAGCCCACAGCTAATTGGAATGGAACTCTGGGCTGGAAAGGTAAAGCTGTTTGCTGTATAAAACTGTGGGTCAGGGAATGAATGGCATGGGAAGCAGTTTAGCTGAAGAGTCAAAACGTTGCCTGAAGTTTGGTCCTGCCTGTTTTGGTGTCTGTCAGGGGTCACAGATCTCTTTCAGTGGGGAATTTACTCTTCTGGTTGTGGTAATAACGATTTCCTCCAGGGCAACTGGGAAACTAGATACCACAACCCTTTTTCTCTTCCTTGACCCTCAAGCACCCACAATTCATGCTGTTGCTCCCCAGATTTCTCTGGCTTTTCATTGTAGTGTTACTCGAAAGCTCCTCTGAGGTGTGAGGTTGCCCAGCTGGAACACCCTGACCAGCTCTGCTAAACGCCTGCCTGCCTGTGAGTGCAGGGCTCTGTGCCTGTAGCACCAGGGCTCATGGTGTGGGGTGTCAGCTCAGATGCCCCTGGAAAAAAACCAGGAAAAACGTTAAAGTGAAGGCAATATTGGTGCAAATTTTCTGCAGGATAGTTTCAACCCCTAAAAGTTGGCAGTGGAAAAAATTTTATGTGTTGTGCGTCAGAAGAACAAAGAGCTGGAGTAGAGGGGAACTGATGCAGGGCTGGCTGACTCACAGCACCCATTGCTGGCATTGCCTGCACTGACTAGCACAATTTATTTAACACAGCTCTTATGCTGTCAAAGGAGTGTGCCACCTGCAATGTATTTCCAGAATTAAAATATAATGGACTGGCTTTTGCAGGGTGAGTGGCTCTTGGTGCCTCTGGAAACCAGTACTGCTAGGCTATGCCCTCATATTGCCCTTTTCATGGATTCATCACCTGTAGTTGTAGCAAGATCTATGGTACAGGCAGGTCATTGCTGCTGTAACTAATGGCATCTAAACTGAGGTGCCCATCCTGAATCATGTGGGGACTCGGAGAAGAGCTGTGTGCCCTTGGCCTACTCCTGCCAGCCTCAGACTTGCAGGTTAAAGGCTGCTGCGCTGACAGCCTGCTCCCGGTTACCATTTCTTCTAGCTCTGCCATTTTCTCCACATAATGGAGAAAATCTGAGGGGAATGAGAGGAGCTTGCTGCCACCACAATTCATCTGGTGTGTGCCTTGCTTGCTATCTGCTTCCAGACAGCCCTTGTTGAAGAAGATCTCATTCCTCAACTGCACATGTTGTCCACATAGCAGCAACCCTGTCCTAGCTGATTTCTCTGGGCCACGGGGAGGTATATCCATGGCAGATGAGCCTTCCTGGGGTATGTTCAGGAGTTGATTTGCACACGTTCACTAAATACCATGTAGCTGGGAAGCGTTGGACTTCCCATATGCGTGCAGTTTGGCTCTTCTGGTATTACGGTGGCTGGTGAGTTTATGCAGGAGAGGAGCCTTCCTTTCTTCTTGATAACATCTGTTGGCCATTGCTGATCCAGACCTGGTGATGTAAGCAGTCCCTGGTGTCAGGGCAGATGTGGTGCTGGAAAGTGAAGAACACTGGCTGCCCAATTGTGCAGCTCCTATCACAGGAGCAAGTGAACAGTGGTCTGGGTGGGCAGGCACACAGGGGAAGGCAGTTGACACTCCCAAGCCTTGGTTTAAGCAAGAAAGTCCAAGATGGGAAGCAGAAACTGAGTCCAAAGAGTGAAGAAAACTGGTTGATGCCGTAGGCAGAGGTGGAAGTGTGATCCATTCCCTGACTGCATTGCAGGACCAGGCTACCCCTCTAATCTTAAAGCATTTATGGCGTAGCAAACTTAATTTCCCACTTCCAGACAACTGCCTCCTCCTGCCCTTGCCCAGAGTGGGACTCCTGCACACTGTTGGAGTGAGAGGGACTAATCATGGCTCTTGCAGTCAGTATGGAGTTCCATACACTAAAGCGTAGCCTGTGGGCAGTAATCACATGTGTGATATTTTGTAGGGCTGGTGCCTGTTCTCTTATTCTGCTTTTCGCTCCTGTTTTTGCTGTTTCCTATTTGCCTCTTCTTCCTTTGGCCTAGAGGGGAAGTTGCTTGTCCTTGCTTCTGCTCACAGCTGATATGCCACGGGCAGAGGGTGGCTCTGGGAAGACATGCAGGAAGGTGCTATGCTGAGAGTTACCATGAGTAAATGGCAACACTGAGTAATATGTTTACAAGCTAAGAAAACTTAGGGAAGCAAATCAGCTGTGAGACCTGGGTTGATTTACTTTTGCTTGGCATTACATAATGCTGAGAAACCTGTCTACCAGTTACTAGGACTGCACTGTGTTTTGCAGGGGTGCCCCAAAGTGCTCTCTCCTCTCTGGGACACTTCCCAGAAAGTTGCATTTCGCACTGGGGACCGGTTTTCAGAAGGGCCCTGCATGACACAGTTTTGCATCCAGGCCCCTGAGCTGGCTTCAGCACTGAGATTGGCATGTTTGGGTGCAGCAGCACACCCAGTTCCCAGGTGGGCTGTGGGACCAGAGCTAGCCTGGATGACTCCCCACTGCAGTGCCACACAGCGTCCGTGTGTCACTGGTGACAGCGGGCAGGGACAGCCTCTGCTGGGTGTCTGTGCAGTAAATAATTCACTAAATTGGACTGCCTATTATTTCTGATTACTGTGGATTGCATTCATGTAGAAGAAAGTAGGAGGACTGCATCTCTTATGCTCTTTTGCTGCATGGCCGTGTGTCTGGATTCCTGCTGAGCACACAGCAGCTGCTGTTATGTTTGCCTGTAGGTGCATTTTCCATAAGGATATACAGTGTGCTGGCAAGAAACGCAAGCACTGCTTGAAACAGTCCAAAGTGTTGCCGTGTCTTGACCTTGTGTGACAAATTAGGAATCGGGTCTGCAGTAGTGCTCGATTACTCAGTGTGCTCTTGTTTTGACTGGGGAGAGCTCACAGGTGCTGCCCCTGAGTTAACTGCTGGCTCTGAACTGGGCATGGGGTTAAGTGCTCTTCTGACATAGGACTTGAATGCACCAAGTAGACATAAACCTGAACAGTCGAATGTGGCCTTCATGTAACAAAGTGATCTCTTTCTTGAGCCCTGTCGCTCACCCAGAGCTCTGCTGCTTCTCGCTCCTTCCCGGCAGAGGCATCATTAGGCAGTGTCTGGTGTGGCATTAACCATTTCTTGACTGCCAAGGCTGATTAACGTAATTTCTTGACTGCTGCATAAATGAAGATGACAGATTTCCCTCTTTCACCTGTCTGAGAGAAGAGTCAGACTTTGCTATCAGCCCTTGAATATCATTGGTATTCCTGCTGCGAGGTATTCCTTTCAGCCAACTGCTTTTAGCTAAGTCACAGCAGTGTTTCCCATCCGTTTCACTGTGATCGAGAGCAGAAAGTGTTGCTCTCCCTTTCCCTGGCAGCCCAGTGGTGATGGGTCTCAGCTGGTCCTGGTTCTGGAAGGAGGTTCTGGCATGGAGAACCCCAGCTTGGGTAACGCTGATGTGTGGGTTGAACATGCAGTACATAACTTGTTACCAAAGGGGCTTTTGCTGGCATTCCTGGGGGCTGTGAGCCAGAGGCTGGTCCCAGGAGCACATCAGCTCTTCAAAGGCATTAGAAGAGTTGAAAGAACTCTGACATCCTGTGAGGCCTGATAATGTTATGAAATATGTCTTTGAAGTCAGGCAGTCTCTTCAGATGCTCAGAGAGGAATCAAGTGGTGAAGGAGAAAATGACAAGGGAGGACAGCAGGTAGATGTTAACAAAATGTATTGCAGAGGTTTATCGAGGAGTTCATTACAGTGTAGAATTACGTGCCACCACAGCTGCCCTCTGCAGTACTCGCTCACCCCTTTTTACCTCCTGGAAGTGTAATGAGCTGAAACTCTTTAAGGTCAACAGTTGGATTTAAATGTTACAGGTTTCATAGTGCAGTGGTTTTCATAATAATTATGTTCCTTTTTTGGCCTTATTTAAATAACAAATTTGGTTAAATGGTTATTCATTTGCAGCCTCGAAGATAAAGGGAAAGCAGAGCTCCATGTGGGTATGACCTGTGCTGTGAATGCCAATGCCTCTCCTGCAGCAGTCCTCCCCCATCTCCCAGTTATCCTCAAAGTGCCTCAGAGAATGCAGGAGTAGGGAGGTGGGAATTTCTGCTCTAGCCCAAATATGATCCTTGGTTTAGCTCTGGGCACATGTAGGAAAACATGTGGTGTGACCAGAGGTGGCTGTTTGTTTTGGGGGTCGCTGTCCCCCTTGTTCCCAGCCTCCTGTTCCAGGGACCACCAGGTCACCCCAGCTGACTCTGACCTGTCTGCTGATGTGTTGCACTGTGGGCTTAAAGCTAAGTACACAATGATGTGATTTGTTGTCCTGGGGGCAGACAAAAAATGAAACATGCAAAGCACTGAGGGCTTCTCTTAACTTCCTAGAGGTCCATCAAACTGACATCCTGGTGCAGCAGGGCCAGTGACAAAACTCCCCCAGACCTCAGAGGGGCTGGATCTCCCTGGAAGTGCTCGACTTCAACTTAGTAGGGAGAGGCATAGGACAGCAGGTGGCAAGGGACAACATGCTGACTGTGTTGCTTCGCTGACTGAGACCCCTGAAAAGCTGCGTGGCGACCACAGCTTCTCTTCAGAGAGCTTGGAAGACTGGCCTCAGCAGAGTGAGCAGAAGATGAGCTCTTGTACTGCTCAAGGCTATACGAAGTCAGTATAGAGGAGAATGCAGTAGGAAAGGCAATTTTCCCTGTTTTGGGCAACTTCAATAATTCTAATATGATGGAAGAATTCTTGATAGATTTATATGTCAGTCCTTGATCAAAGCGTCAAAGTCTACTTGAGAACCTATTTCTGGTGGAGCTTCCAAATGATCGTTCAAAGAGAATATTTAGGTCTTTACTGAGCAACAGGAGTCTCAAGTTTGCTACTTGCCTGTTTGGTTTTTTTTTTTTTTTTCTGTGTAGTGTTTGTTTGTTTTTTTCATAACTGTTTCTCTATTTTTAGTGAAGTTTGTCAAGATCTTTATTTTAGTATGCACAACAATTTCCAACATGATTTTATTGAAATCTGTGATGAAATATCTGTGGATGTGTTCAGTGAGGTTCTGCATGTGAAAAAAACCCCAGCCGTTTCCACGTGCAAGAAACAATACAAAAAAAATTTAAACTTTAATTTTAAGTAAATTCCTTGTTTATCAAACATGAAAATAAAAAAAACATATAGAAGAATCCCAAGTACTCTTCCCCCATGGCAAGCCATGCTTCAGCCACTGGACTGGCTGGTTAGTCTGTTTTTCCCCATGTTTCATGAATCTGGGAGGGGTCTCAGTGTGCAGCCCACAAATTTCCCTAAATACTGGGGTCCGTATTTCTGCATATTCCATAAATGGAGTTTGGTTAACTTTCCTGCCTTGTCTTCTGTATGGTTAATAGTACATACTATCTTGTCCCCTTATTTCTCTCCTTTGCAGCAATGCCTGGAAAATACTGGAGCAGTGTGCTGTCAATAGTTACCGCCTGTCCCACAGCTGGGTGACTCCTTGCTCCCCTCCTCTGTATCCCTGTTTCCTTCTGCCTTATTTTATATGTTCTCCAAGGCATGTGCTCTTTGTGTTTGTGTAGCACGAGTGCAGCTGGCTCCTCCTCTGCAGCTGTATTTCACATAGGGTTTGGTTCCACAGGTGTGTTCCTCACCAGCAAAGGCAGACTGAGATGTGTCTTTTCTTAAGCTGCAGATCCCATCTCTCAGCTATGCTGAAAACTGCGTTTGGGATGGCTGCATGGAGAAAAAAAATACATGAGATACATCATTTGTAGGAGTGATGAGATTGCCCAAGCTCAGGCTTCTTCTGCGGACCCATGCAGATCTGTATTGAGAGTCCAGATGGCAAAAGATGTCATTTGACCCCCTTCCAAGCTTTTGCTTTGCCTAATCTGTCCTTATTTTTTGTAAGTATATTGACATGTTTATAATAAGCTTTTAATAAGTGGCAGCGGAATTATGAACTGTCAAGACAGAGAATTAACTCATTGCTGTGTTAACAAAGAGCATTCCAGTTTCTTTCTTCTGGAAAAGCTATTGCTGAAGAAGGATGAGGATTTAGGAATATGTGCAGTTCAGAAGAATCTGCCAGGTATTCAGCCTTTAATCCTGCAGACCATCAGTCTGCTCTTAGCAGATAAAGCAATTAATCTGTACAAGAGATGCAGATATTTAGGTCAAGGTCTTTTCTCCTAATTTGTGTACTCAGAATGGTTTGAGAGGTACAGGAACAAAATGTCTTGAGCTGAGGATAATTCATTCTTGTCTCAGACACATTGCAGACTTGTTCAAAGGGGCAGTATTTTAGTGAGGATTTGACAAACAGAACGATAGTCTGGTGCCAATGCAGAGAGAAGCCAGCAGTAGTTCATGTTGAAAATGAAGGATCTCTTGGGCAGAATGACACTATTTATAGTGCACCTGCATGATGGGTCTAAATCAGGCCTGGCTGCTGATTCGGGGTGCATCCCTCTAGACTGAACAGAGCCAGGTCTCTCTCTTGCATCTGTCCATGCTATGACTGATTCATGATTTGATCCGGAAAAGCTCAAGGTATCTCTGAGCTTCAAAGAGGCTGAAGACACCTGCTTTGGTGTCAGGTTATTTGTTCTTATGGGGTCAGCCATGGCCTCAGCTCTGTGTGGCTCAGGTGAATCACAGAAAGTCAGATTCCCCTAAAATTCTTCTGTGCTAAACTTGTAGGTCACTGAGTTCAAGAGCTGAATTTACAATCCTGCATATCTTCCATGCTCCGTCTGACTCAGAGGCATGGTTTCAACACAAGGGGCAGTAAATAGGCAGAGTGTACTGATACAGAGAAATGATTACTTGTTTTAAGACTTATTTACTTATAGAAAACTGCTTAGCAACTTATTTACTTACTTCTAGCAAGTTATAGTATTACTTATAGTATTTTTTTAATATTGCTAAGAATCCTGCTTGCCCAGACTGTTCTGTGGAATTTTACCAAGGACTACTGTGTCCATCAAAACAAAGCAGTTTACTGTGAAAATCTACCAAGAACTGCAGTGTTCAGCAAAATATCATGTTTTTGTCCTTGAGGAACAGGTGTGCTCTAACTAGTTGGGCCTCGGTAATGAGTAACGATAGCCATATATGGATGGTAGAAGTTTCATTGGTTCCCTTAAATGAGATGGGATGAGTAAACCAGCTGAAAAACATTTTTGTTGTTCAAGAAATGGGCTAAAAGAATCTGTGCATGCTCCGGGGAAAAAACAAGGTGAGAAAGACTACGAGCCTTCCTCCCAAAGACCCCGAAGACGCCCCCCAGGAGGCAACGCGCAGGTGCAAAGAGAACATAAACTGCTGACACCAGCCTTTTGCACTAACCCAGCCTTGCTCATGCATATGTATGTTTGTGTTATGTGATCCCATGAATATGTATATCCACACTCTGTAAGTTTTTGGTAAAATGTGCTGTTGGTGTGCAAGCTTTGTGGAGAAGTCCCCTTGCACTCCGGCTGGAGTAAACATACCTGCTTTATAACTCTATTTCGAGTTGTAAAGTCTTTTTCCGCGAATTAGTACTTCTAGATGAAAATGAGTGTTTGGGGTCAAGAGCTCTGAGAAGCTCTAGACATAGGAGCTTGGTCTCTTGTCTCCGGGTATGTATTTTTACAGTATCACACTGCGGCTTAGTCCTGTGGAGCTGTGAGGAGGATGCCTTCAGAAAGGGCCACCTCCTGAGGCTTGGGCACAGCTTTGAAATGTAGATAGGAGGTAGGTGAAGAGCTGCTTAGTGATGCAAATACACAAAGCAGAACTGCAAGTACCTTGTGCAGACACTCAAGCCCACAAGGCTACAAGGCATTGGAAGTTTTCTCATTGCAATTTTAGTTGTGCATTATTTTGGATCTATCTTCATCTTCCCTATTTCCATGTTGCTAGGAATCAAGGTGCAGCACAGACTTGCTAACAGGACAGATTGTTCCCTTTGGTGTCAGGTGTCCTTAGACCAGCTTTTGTGTATCAGAGTCAGAGGTGGTCAAGTAAAAGGCCCCAGGAAGCACATTTTGACTCTGGAGTGGCTGTGAAATAAAGGCTTTAGCAGAAAGAGCATGTCATATTTCAAAACTGGCAGAAGGAAAAGGCATGGGTGTGAGGGCTCTGTGGACTTGCTTTGCTTTGATGTTTTCTGTTTAAGCACAGACGAGGAGGAGGACCCACAGGAACGTGCATGGAGAGCTGTGCTCTTCTGAGCTCGCTGGGGATCTGCCCGGTCTGCGTGGTGCCGTGGGGAAGATCACTGTGCAGGTGTATGCACAGACGGAGGTACAGAAAGTAGTCATTATTCTTGTGATGCTTCTGTCTCTGATCAGCGTCAGGTGGTTGAGAGGGGCATTTGCTCACTTTCTAGCTGTGCAGGGATGCAACATGACAGAAAGGGCAGGACTGGTGGGATTCCCTGAAAATGAAGCAGCTTGTAGAGAGGGACTTCCAGCAGGGTCTGTTAGCTCAGTGGTCTGAAAGAGTGACTCTTGAGACAGGACTTGCCTGCGGGATTGCATCTTTGATTTTCCTGGAATATTTTAAAGACTGAGCTTGTGGCCTAGCTGTCCAAGAGAGATGGTCAGGGAAGTGGTGTGATGCTATCAGTGGGAATCTCTTTCATGTTTTGGGAAGGGGAGGACCTACCTTCAGGTGTGGAAGGAAAATTACTTCTAGAGCAGTGGAATTTGGAAAGACAGCCCTCACTACTCCTAGGTTGCCTGACTTCAATATTGAGTTGCTTTGTTCCCTGGTGTTGAGAGGTCATGAACAGATGTGCCCAGCAGGAACTGGTCAAGCTTAG
This sequence comes from Strix uralensis, assembly GCF_047716275.1. Taxonomy (NCBI): domain Eukaryota; kingdom Metazoa; phylum Chordata; class Aves; order Strigiformes; family Strigidae; genus Strix; species Strix uralensis. The sequence goes on from NC_133973.1 coordinate 121,176,836, forward strand.
CAAAGACAAATGCAAAGGCCAGTTCCTCGGGCAGAACAACCCCATGCATTGGCACAGGTGAGGGGCTGACTGGGTAGGTGGCATTTCTGTATCTGGGTGATAACAAGCTGAACGTGTGTCAGCCCTGGGACGCAGTCCAGGGAGCTTGTGCAATCTCTGTCCTTGGAGATTTTGAAAATTCAGCTGGCAAAGTCCTGAGCCACTTGGTTGGACTTTGAAATTTGTTCCACTTTGAGTGTAGTTGGACTATGTGAGCTCCCAAGGTCCCTTCCAACCGAAATTATTCTGTGACCACAACTAACCTCCAATTTTTTCTTGTTATTTTTCCCCTGACCTTGTCACCAAACTGCTCACCTGTGTGGTTTCCTCACTGTTCCCTCTGTGTCTCTATTGCCCTTCCTTCAGACTGATGCTCTTCCAGTGTCTGCTGCTGATATGGCCACGCTGGCCATTTGCTGCAGCAGGGAGGGGACAGGGCAAGGAGCAGCAGAATGAGGCCAGGAGCTTCCGTGCTGTTCATGGTCTGATTCCCTGCAATGGTCCTTCCCTGCCACAGGAGACAGGTGCTGGCAGTCTGGCACAGGACCAGGGTTTGAAGGAGATTGTTCTGAAATCAATGAAATCAATAAAGCCAACAACTTCTGTTTTTACCTGGATCTTTCTAATTTCCTATGGGTGTAAATACCTGTGATAGCCCTTGACGCAGGGAATTTTACTCAGTACTTTGTCTAAGTGCTTAGGGTCAGCTTGCATGCCACCAGGCTGGACCGGTGTGCCTCCAAATTCCTCCTAGGCTGAGGAGATTGATTTGTGGTGGGGATGTAAGCAAGCCCTCCCCTGCCCCTAAAAATCACAGAGCCCCAAAGCAGCTCTGTGTTAGTGCAACCAGCACATACATGAGGTGGACGAGTTTCCTGGGAAAGCGCAGGATCTTCCTCAGCCAGGCCGCTGCCATACTAATCCTGGTGCTAAATCAGGCAGGTAGGTTTGAGACCCAGCCTGGCACTGCCTTCTGCCCAAGACTGCCATCCACAGTGGGCTGCCAGACCCCTTCTGCCTGATTTAACCCCGGGAGAGGGAAAAAAACCTGAAAATCCCACAGGGAGAGAGATGCCCTGTATAGCATTAAGTCAGATGTCTGTATCTCCCAAGTGCAGAGTCAAGACATAATCTGAATTTAGCCCTCTGATGTCTCTTTAGGAAGTGTGGCCATTTGCCATGGGCCACCAGAATTGTGCTGTGTCTCTGGGGGCGGCTGGTTGAGGACCTGGTCTTCACAGTTTGTCTTTCGGCAGCAACATGTGGTAGTTTAGATAATAGAGCTACAGCCTTTGCAAAGGTTTCTTGACCCCAGTATTATGTTGGATTATGTGAGAAACACAAGGAAAAATACAATCCTTTTTGTTGGCAACTGATGCTTTCACTGCTATAGCACATTTTCAGAATTTAGGACAAAGTCCTCCGAAATGTCCTCTGGCACAAAAGGTTCACATGGTTTTCTGCTCTACAGAAACACCTATGTTACTGTGCAGACAGAACCAGCCTGCTGAGCTGGATAAACACATCCCTCTTACTCCTTATGCCTGATCTGAGACTGAATTGTGTTCAAGGCCAGTTTGGACGGGGCTTTGAGCAACCTGATCTAGTGGAAGGTGTTCCTGCCCACGGCAGAGGGGTTGGAAACTTCTTCAGGCTTCTGCTGCTTGCTCGCTTGTACTAATCCCCACTGGGGGGATGTTTTGTTTTTTAAAGATGTCTTTGAATAGAGACTGGGAGAATAAGGAATGGACAAAGATTCTGCTAGTCTGACTTAGTTTCAACTTCTGAAATGCAGTAGAGGATTGTGTTGCTGCAACTTGAGGGTGAAAGAGGAAAAAGATTATTTTATGCCAAATTACTCTTCTGCCCTTTCCACCTCTCTTTGTTTGTTCTTAAAGGGCTATTTTAATCAAACAATCACAAGGTTGCTACAGAGCCATGATCTCTAAATGTCACTGTCTTAATGGGCTGGAAAAATGAATAAGTAATTTATTGCAGCAATACTGTACTTTGCTTTTCCTCCCAGTCCAGCTTGGACTGCAGCAACCATGGGGTTTTGTGCCTGCAAACTGGTCTGCACTACCCTGGGGCCAGCCTGTTCAGTCTGCAAAGACACAGCTGGCAGGTATAAGTGCTAAATTGTGCCGATTAGTTTGAGTTTTGGTAATGCAAATATGCAGCCTACCCCTCTGAACTCTCCCACATCCTTACCCTACGGAAACTGATGGACAGCCAAGGATTTTCCTCTTCTGCTGAAACTCTGGATTATTTATACAGTTAGGTTTTGGGATCCCTCTATCAGAACACTTCATTACAGCTTCAGTGGGAGTCAGAGATCTCTGCCACTTAACACGGTGACAGGTCCTGATGCTGTCCAGAACATGGACTAAGATTGTGTCCACCACTGGCACCTTTCCCATGTGCCTGGAAAGCTGGTTGTAGAGAAATCATGGTTCTTCTGGTCAAAAAAGAGGGGATTTCTTTTCAGTTTCTTGATTATGATAGATGATGTAGCAGTATCCCTCACAGCTGACCCTCCCCTCAGATCCCTGATATGTTGGCAGGCATGCCCAGTTCAGGCTGTTTCCTATATAATACAGTAAGTAAGCTTATAAAAGTTGGGTGCCGCTTGATCAGCTGTCTGTGGGGGACCCTAGAGAAAGCAAAGAAAGGTGGGGAAGGGGGACACTGGTTGACAGACACTACAGAAAAAAATAATTTGGAAGAGCAACTAGTGGAGAAATTCTTTCACATGCTGTTAGTAGTGAGGTTCCTGTGCTGGAAGAATATGAAAGAGAAACAATGGGGGAGGGTAGGAGGAATGATGACCAGAAGAAGGTTAAGAGTTGGCAATTATGTTTAAAGAAGGTAGCTGCAGAGGCTCCCTCAAAAATTGATGACGACTGCTAAGGTGGAAAGATCTAAAATGTCCTAAGTATAATGGGCACTTTGTGCTTGAAAAGCTGTCAGTCAGAGATTGGAAAGGAGGAAGCTGTTGGTCAGGTCATGAAGAGGAATGCTGAACATATGTTACTAGTTTTTTCTTGCCCAACACTGTGTAATAAAGGGTGGAGGTAGGAGTTGAAAAGGAGATGGAAATGAAAACTCTGAGTCAGAGACAGGAATGTGTAGTTGGGAAGGTAGAAACAGCAAAACAATGCAAATGACTGATGAGGGGTGTTACAAAGTGTGCAAGGGTCAGGCATAAGACCATAGAAAGAATAAGGTTGGAAGGGACCTCTGGAACCATGTAGTCCAACCTACTACTTAAACCAGGCTTAAATTCAAAGTTAGAGCAAAATACTCAGGGCTTTGTCCCAATAACTTAAAACTTTTTTTCAAAGATTTTTTTCAAAAATTGTGATACCATAATATGTGTGGGCATTTCTCCACTAACCTTGATGCAGGCCAAGGAGGTCTTTTGGCTAGTGCTGATTATCAGTGAAAAACCTCTTCCACGGAGGCCTTTGTATTACCAGTTCCTGAAGTAATCCATGCAGCTCAGGGGAAGCATGTTCTGTTACATTGTTATATATCCTAAAGGGTGGCTAGCATTGGGCCTTGTGAAAATGTTCCTGTTCCCTTGTCTGAAGACTAGAATGGAGTGTAATAACTAGGTGTTAGCTACCTACATTGAAGTCACCCTTAACTCAAACAGTGTTAAGGGCAAAGCAAAGTGTTTATTTATAAAATCTAAACAGTGAAGGTGTTCATGCCAGAAGGAAGAAACCACATTTGATGTACTTTCCCAAACTCAAACCTAAAAGATTTCTGTCCTCTTATTGTAGAAGTGTTTACCTCACCCACGTGGCCATGGATGACCCGAGTTCTGAGCTTTCCTTTTGAGGAAAGAACCATGAAGAACAGTGCTAACTCTTATGCCCCAAATCTTATTTGGGACTTGCTTTGGTCTTCATTGAAATAATCTCCCTCCTTTTACTCACTGGACTCTTTATCTTTTTGATTTCCCCGACTTTTAGTATTTGTTCCTCTGTCTGTCTTCGTGCCTTGGGAAATGGTGATGCCCTGTTCTTACACCAGAACTAGGCATCTCCTTCCCTTGACAGAACCATTATGAATATGAAACTTTTCCATGTGCTGAACCTTCTAGTCCATATAAATACAAATACAGATGTGCTTCACTTGTACAAGTAAGATTAAAGTGTGCATCTTGCTACTGGCTTTTGACTGAGAGTTGATTTCCATCACATCCATGTTGATACTGGATATAAGGTAACTAACTCGCATTTCAGTCTTTAAGAGGTGTAAGTGTAGGAAGTCAGGAAGTTGCTTTAACATACTAAGAGATGGAAAAGCAGAGATATTATAAGAACAGGTTATAGGGAAGAAACTACAATTTAATATCAGTAGAGCATGACAACAGAGAGTAGAGACTAATAGTGATCAGTTAAATGGCATGATCCCAGTGGGAACAATTAAAGTAAACGTCTATCAGAGACATTAAATATGGGCTAGAAAAACAGCAATCAGTCTGAGTGATAGCAAGGTGCTGGTGTGCATACAGGATGAAGACAACTTCTGAAAATTATATGGAAAGTCAGATGTGTAGGTAAGTCTCTCCTGAGCAGAGCTCAGACATGCTCTATATAAAGTGAATGGCAATGAGCACATTTGGGGAACCGTGTGCCAGAAATTAATGTCATGCAGCTGTCACTGCATACAGCAAATGTTCTGAATTGTACAAAGTATTCCCCTGACAGTATGGGAAATACTGGGTGGATGGGGAACCATCCCAGACACTTACATTATGAGAGATTTAGAATGATAACATTTTCCATACATTACAAGATTTTCAGGTTTACCAGAATGTGGATGAGTTTTAGTCTCAGAATTACAGTTCAGATATGATGTCCCTGTAAATATCACAGAAACAGTTTCCATTTGCAAATGAAAAATGGTAAAGATTTGTCTAGAAATACTAAAGAAGATTAATAGTTGCTGTCTCCAGTGTGCTTTGTTTTGTGTATTCTTCTTGCTGCTACAATTAAGGATTTCTTGTCATTATCACTTTCTGTGTGTCACTATGGTTTTCTATAATTCATTGGGAGAAAAAGAGGGAAAGACATTTCATTCATCATTGCAAATCTCTTTTATATGTGTTAATGCGCTTTATATGAAGTGATTACACTGACAACAGCAGCATTTGGACCCTAATTTATTACGCAAATAACTTGTCCTGAATTAACTAATATGTGTTCTCCTGGGGCAGAATCAGAATTGCAAGGCTTTGTCCAAACTGCTCTGAAAGACCATACCTGACGTCTCAAGTGGCCACAGATGAATAATTTTCTGTCTCTTGCCTGCCTCCTCACCAGATATTTGCTACAGAGATGCTTTGTTGAATGCAGACAGCTTGTTGCTGTGCCTGATGGTGCTCTCGTCCACCATCTAGATACAGATTTCTAGGCTGAGCCACCTCTCCTAACTTTAAGAGATGCCTACATCTTGGGTCAACAGCAAAACTCTCTGAATAGCTGTCACAGACACATAGGGACTTTATAGTGCTGTTTATCTGACTGACTTCATTTTGTACAGAATATTCAATACTTCTCCTGTCAGACAGTTATAAAATTAAGACTTAACCAAGATTTTGAAGCATTATCTTCTCTGACATTCGCTTTACCTTTGAGAATGCCAGCTGTTCTTTTGAAATCTTGTCCTCCCCTTGCACCTGTGATGCTTTTCCTTTCTGAGTTTTCTGCATTTCTAATCTGTGCATGTCTTTGAGTGAGCTCCTGGTGCTTTCCCTTGGCTATCTGGCAGACACAACTCACCGTGGCTAAAACAAAGTTTGCTAGCTTTTCTCCAGCTGTAGCATTTCATGGCTTGCTTGCTGCAACATTTACTTTCCTTTGGCCTCAGCAATGTAATCCTACACATTTATATCTGGTTAGGTACCTATATCCAGTGTGCTACTGCAGAGGTTATCTTCCCAGTTTCTCACTTTCACTGTCTTACCACTCTCTTTACATTCCTCTACTGACACTCTCTTTGTCACATCCTGTTTTTCCATTGTTTTCAAGGTCTTTGGGATGTATTGTGAATCAATGTTAAGTGAAAGGTAAAGGGGGTCAGAAGAAGTCCTGGAAGTGAGAGAAAAAAAAAAAAGGTGTATGTGGTGCAACAGCCAGCAATACCAGCTTTCTGCATCTAAGACTTGCAGGGGTGCTCCTGTTCTTGCCCAGCATGTGTGTGTGTCTGCATGCAGGACTCTAGATGAGAGTGACAGGCTCCTGCAGGCTTATCTGATCCCTGCTTTACTTCAGACCACTTCTTCTGTTCTCATCCTTTTTTGGGCACTGAAGGGAACCCTTCAGTACTGCTCTCCTTGAGTTTCTTCCTTTGCACCTTCTCAGGAGCTGCTCTTACACTGAGAAAATGCCTGTATCTCACTTGCTTTCCTAGTAAAGGGGGAGAGAGCTCTACTCTTAGCTTTCAGCGCTGTGAGTTACCCACTTGCGCAGAAGCAGCTCTTGTGCTTTATAGCTGGCAGGGACCCCCTGCCATTCAGGGCTGCTGTGCAGGGGCAGCATGTGTCAGTGCAGGGTGCTGTGCTGCTTGGCCTGGTGCTCATGTCTGCACTATCTGCACTTGGTGCAAGAGGTAAATAAGGCTCCAAAAAGTTTTACTGATGGCTTTGAAGTTCTGGTGGAGATGGACTCCACTGCTCCCAAGGTAAGAGCCGCCCCTGCATCAGTGTTCCTCCTTACTGGCCTGAAATTAGGAGGAAAGAAAAGCCTAGTTTTCACCTGTGAAATAAGCAACTTGCCCTGTGGTCACCCCAACTCACCAGATTATCCAACCTGCATGTGGGTAGTATGAACGTATGGGCATAACTAGGCTAGATGATGTCTGAGCTATAGTGAAATATCAATATAATTTCTGTACGGGTCATCTAAGCCCCAGTTCTCTTACTTCAGCAAGTTGCAGAGATTATAGGCATTCCTATCAATGCATTTGATCCCTGAAACTATGGATTTGTTGTTTGCTTTTATTTTCATGGGAAGTTTTTGCATGTGGATGAGTAGCTGTGGTTAATATAGCTGAGCTAATGTAAGCAGGGATAACAGTCATAAGTAAAACCATGGGCTGCAAGGAGAGTTAAGACTTTTCACAAAATATAATTGTTTTTTTATTTATTCAAAGGAAGAGGAGGTTTAAGGTTGCAGTATCCCTGTTGTACTAACGCAGTTGCAGCAAGCGACTACTGGGGTTTAAATACTGCAAAATTATTAGAAACTTCGATATTAAGCTATTGGTAGCTTTGTTCAAATTAGTCTAACCTCTGACTTTGTCATAGTTTCAAATATCTGATATTGTGTGAGTTGACTCTCAAAACTAGACGTTTTTCCTGTCAACCATAGCTGTGGCTTTGAAGAGCTGAGGATAACAGAAGGAGGAAACTAGCGACAGTCCAGTGGGATTTCTTCTCCTGTCTGTTTCTTCTTCCATTCACTTCCAGTAAATAAGGTGGTCTAAGCATTTTATTTTAGAACTTTAGATAAAGCCTTCTGGGAATCGATGCAGAGTTATCCCTCTGACTTGTGCGAGCTCTCGATCAGGCTCTGAGGAAGGTGGCTTAGCCAGCAGGGCTGGATGTGCCAGGCCTGACATAGCATGAGAGAGAAATGGAGGTGCTTGTAGGTCTGAGGTCATCGGGACCTCACTGTAGGCAGCGCCTCCATACAGGCAGCTTTATGGAGGTACATCTGGGCACTGACTGGACCAGGGACACAGAGACAGCTCTCTGACATGAAACTTGTCTCTCCCCCTTAAGCAGGCTATGCCTATGGTTTACCCTTACAAAACAGCAACCCCAATGACAGCAGTAGTTTTTCCTTTGATTTTACAAAAGCTAAGGCAAGATGTTTCCAATTCACAAGCAAATGAGGTGGAGAGACGTGTCATTGCAATATTAGTAATTAAATTTCTCCTTCCAATGCAGAAATGCTCTGTATTATCACTCTAACATGATGGTAAGCTTTACCTTTGTTGTAAAACTAATGCCCTTTATCTAAAAAAAAAAAAAGAAAATCAATCTTCTATCACAACAACCAACATTATCGATGTATTTATTCTTAGCTATGTCTTTGTCTTATATTCCTACTGAAATTTACATTAAAAGGAAAACTACTGAACCATGCATGTCAGTAGAATAAATTAGTGTGAAATATATATTTTTGTAAATGATTTTGTGCTGCATCATGTGATGTCTTGTTCAGAATCTAGATCAAAACTGAAATAGTAATTCCAAGGCCTAGACAGAGTTTAGAAATTATTAACGTTAAAAATAGCTCATAGTCTGTTGCTGAGCCATCCTGTCTCCTCAGCTAGTTTATCTTCGATGCCTTGTGCAGAGCAGAAGATGGAGAAGCACATTTCTCATCACATTCAACTGCTCAAACACACATCAGTCCTTAATGTCAGACTTCTCATACCCATGGATGAGTTCAAAGTATAAACTTTCAACCAAGGAACTGCTAAAGCATTCATCTCAGGGAGGCAGAGTCCTTGACAGTATGCTGCATCTCTCTTTGCCAATCATTCAAGTTGCAACCTGACAATATCTAAAGCTCTGTTAGAACAGTTACAGTGAATCCTGCACTTCTGCTATTGGCAGGCAAACCCTGCCTTCAGTTTTCCATTTTCAAAGCTCCCAAGCCTTACTCTTTAGTTAAAGATAGCAAGGATGAGAAACAAAGAAGTGGTTCATTCTTTTTCCCCCCCTTGTCTCTTGCTTAGTTTCCAAAAGTGATTTGCACAGTATATAGTCTTTATACATTTTTTTTGTTCTTTCTAAATCTAGCAACACAAATCTGCTGTTTTTCTTTCCCTTTTTCTTCCTTTGCAAGTCAATATTCTGTGCACAACATCCCTTTCTGAGGCCTTGTTTGTGTGTGCTGTCCATCTTTTCATCTTCATTAATGCACGTTTCCTCTCTCTGGTCTCGTGGCCTCTAAACCCTCACTCACATCAGATTTCCTAATATACCAATACTGAAATAACCCCTTGACTCACAAGTAATGCCATGGCTGAGTCCCTTGAAAATCCTAATGCTGTGTATTTCCCTTCAAATACTCTCCTCAGATTATTTGCTCCTCACTGCAGCACATGATGCAATCTTTTGCATATCTGCATCTTTTTTTTTTTTTTTTTTTACTTCTAACCATGTCCTTTTATGGCTCTTTTTTTAATCTAGTGCTTGGCTTTTAAAAGAATATTGGCCATCGTGGGGAGGACTCTGTGTGAAGGAATTATGTGAGATGTGAACCCTTGAGCCTCAAAGATCAGGCCATCTCATCATCAGGTCTGCACTCCTGTTGGGGGTGTGGGGATTACTGACAAGCCTTGACACTGGCCAAATGTTGCTCACTTTTTGGGTGAATCCTTGAAGCCTCCGTCTGTCTTAGGTATCCACAGAGGAGCAAGCGTGACCAAAGACCTGGCTTCCACAGAGCTTAAAGGAATTACTCTTAGAATTTAACAAATAAGGTTCAAGTCTACATGAATTATCTGAGACCAATTTTTGTTTCCTGAAAAATGGATTCTTTTTAGGCATCTCAGGCTGAAAATTTTGACATAAAGCCCTTTAGTAAATAGCCTGTCTGGTAACTAGCCCGATGCTGTTTTTTAATTTACCAGAAGAACCAGTTTCTAGCAGTTTCTAGCATGACCCTTTTCTTGAAGGGTTATGCCCTTCAAGATAGCATAGTTTCTTTGAGGAGTGCCTCCTATCTGACTTTTTATTGCCAGTCTAATGATTTCTGCTGCATGTACTCACTTCACATCTCACTTTCCTTACTCTGCATCCCATATTCTGAGGAAGGATGAGAGGATGCTTTATTTAGAGTTCATCACTGCCTCTCACCAGGCCACCAGAATGAGAGGATATATTTCATCCGGCCCAACTGTTTGGTTCCCCGTCTTCTTTTAGATTGCTTCCTCTCAAACTGCCTTGAAGTTAAATTACTGCAAAGACACTGGAAACTAACATCCATATTCAGAACATAAGAAATATTTTTGAGTCTTCTAACCAGTTGTTGTGGTTTAACCCCGACCAGCAACTAAGCCCCACACAGTTGCTCACTCTCCCTCCTCCCCTGTGGGATGGGAGAGAGAGTTGGAAGGGTAAAAGTAAGAAAAACTGTGGGTTGAGGTAAAGACAGTTTAATAGGCAAAGCAAAAACCGTGCATGCAAGCAAAGCACAACATGGAATTAATTCACTACTTACCATTGGCAAGCAGGTGTTCAGCCATCTCCAGGAAAGCTGGGCTTAATCACATGTAACGGTTACTTGGGAAGACAAAACACCATAACTCCGAACTTTCCTTTTTCCTTTCCCAGCTTTCTGTGCTGAGCATGATGTCATATGGTCTGGGAATATCCCTTTGGTCAGTTGGGGTCAGCTGTCCCAGCTGTGTCCCCTCCCAACTCTTTGTGCACCCCCAGCCTCCTCACTGGCGGGGCGGTGTGAGGAGCAGAAAAGGCCTTGACTCTGTGTAAGCACTGCTCAGCAATAACTAAAACATCCCTGTATTACCAACACTGTTTCCAGCACAAATCCAAAATGTAGCTCTATACCAACTACTATGAGGAAAATTAACTCTGTCTCAGCCCAAACCAGCGCACACCAGTCCAATATCTTTTTTAATCAATGAGAAATGAATTAGGCTTTCCTCCAGTATCAGTGCTCTCCATTCTGGCCTTTGTGAACTGGGATTTGCAGAGAGCACCTCAGATGGAGCATTAAAAGGCATTTGGTTCTGGTAGAGGGTTTGGTTTACGACCTTCTCCGGCACTGTCAAGAGAAGGCTGTCACCTGCAGCTTTTAACACTGCATGTGGGCCTAAAGGCAGTGCCTATTGCAGGCCTCCATGCTCGAGGCCAGAGAAAATCTGATAGATGTTCCTATCTGGCTAAGTGCAGCCAGCACTTCTGGCAGTACCCAAGATCATAGAGGGATGTGTGAATCCTGCCCGTGGTTTCACAGCTATACAGACCAGGGGAAAACTGTTACAGTACTTTCCCCTCTGTTGCTTCACAAAGTAACATGGTTTCCTTTCTCATCTAGATTATTTTAAGCCTCAAAGAAACAAAGTTTCTAAGGGAGTCAGAGCATCACGTTGTCTGTATTCAATTAAAATTAAATGAAAGAAGACTGAAATGCATACTAAGATATGTCTAGCCCATATCACCTTATTCTGCATTGCAAACATGTTCAGTGAAAGCAGTGATTTACCACACCATTCATTAAAGCTGAACCTTTCCTCTCATGAATGGTTCTTGTGCCAGTGTATAGGAGGCATATTTTTGAACATGGGCTTGGGTTTTGTTTCTTGTTTTTGCCAGAAAAGATCTCTAACCCTTCTTTCTGAGTCAGTGCTATCAAGAATATACTGAAAAAAAGCATGTTTATTTTTTGTGCACTTTTCCTGGATCTCAGGCTGTAAGTGGCAAGGATGTAAATTAGAAGGTGATCTGCAGTAAAACATATTTTCACTGACTCCTTTTAATGAAGCAATGCTGGGTATGCTTTGAGCTAGAGGAATTACTTTGATTAATCTGTCTCTTTCTGTTCATATCTCACAGATCAAATAAACACAATTCTGCAATGTGTGGCACCGTTCCTGTTCTCTCTCATTTCTGTTACCAAATCTGAAAGACTTGGAGTCAGCTTGCAGGCCACAGTTATATTTATCACACCAGGGTCCCTAGTAGGATGTTAGGATGGCCAGAGCTCTTGCCTTACCTTTACTCTTCCAAAATAATCCTCTCTGAGTCAATCCACCTGGCCAGGCTGACATGCTAGATAGACAGTCTCCTGAGGGAACAGGCAGGAGAAAATACGGGGGCAGAAATCACTTCTTGACCATCTACCCTGTCTAATATGTGCTTGGCTTTATAAGGCATAAAGGTTTTATAATAA